>NC_086234.1:23308125-23628750 GCF_036321145.2 Pelmatolapia mariae | reverse complement strand
GGTGAAAAAGTCATGTTTTCAGCAAATTCCAACGCTTGAGGCAAACAATTTTTGATGGAGAGGAGGGGGAAGAAGTGCTGTGTTGAGGAATAGAGAGCAGAGATAACAGGAGGTAGAGAACCACTTACATAAATATGGTCTTGATGTTGTTTATCCAGGGACTAGAGGCCATTTCTGATTGGCTGGTTTGGTTCAGCAGAGCAGCTCATTGGTTGTATCTCTATTAGGGGCATTTAGTTTTTGACAGTACTGTAAGTGAGTCCTTTGCTGAACCCTCGTGCTCTGAGTTTTTCTGTGTTAGCAAAGCTAGTGTTTAAACTGATCACTGATCAGACTGTTCACATATATGTGTATGAAATAAAATAATAATTCCAAATACATTTCGCCCTTGTGCAACCCCTCAATTCATCTACTATCTGAAGCTGTTTTAGCTCCAGTGCACTTCTCTTTAAAACCATCATTCCAATCGGCTGTCAGTGGTAAACATCAGCTCTGAACACTTTAGGCTAATATGTTGATATAGTGGAAAGGTTAGCCAGCTTTAGAGTTTAGCCTAAAAATGAGCAGATGCTGTTTGTGTGAACAGAGCATCCTGGGATGGAGTCCGCATCTTGAATTACTGTTTCAATCCACCCCTATTACGTATCATCCCTTGAGATTAATAGGGAAATGGTTACCCCTTGATGAGTCATTTGATAACTGATCCAGTCCTCCTTGGACTAAACACGATATCTTGACCTTAGCAAAAAGGACCTTTTGACCTGTCCCGCTACGCGCACAGATGCGCACCACATGCAGCACCTGCAGGGCTTGAAGGTTCTTTATGGAGGTTTGTGTGAGTGGGTTGTGGTTTTGTTTATTTCATGCTCGCACACTGTGTCATTCCACTCACGTACAATTCAACAACAAATGGCTTTGCAAACATGCTGTGATCAAGGAAATGTGCTTGATATGTTTGTTAGAGCTTACTGTGGCTTTAGTAAGCATCCTTAGTCTTTAAAACACCTAAATTACCAAAAACACTGAAAAGGCACATCAAAACCTCTAAAATAATAGTTGGTGCAATAATTAATCCGACTGTTAAGGAAAGATACAACCTTTTGATATTCTTATGCATTTCTGAATAGAGGTCTCCAGGTACCCTCCCCCCCATACTTGTCAGTTATAATAATGCAAACACTTTTAGTATTGCCAAATAACTAATCAGAATCCAACTTTTTAACACTTACATTAACTTGATAATATTTTTATGATGATAGGATATTTTATTAATATTAATATTTTTTTCCAGTTTTCTATGATACCTGCCCTAACACATATTAAACACTGCCATTGTGTGTTTAAGACTAATCTATACGAACCGAAAGCTTTGGCTTCATGTTGAGTTTCATACAATGTTTTCCCGTTTTTTTGGCTCTGTATGATGTGCAAGAGATATCCTAAATAAAGCTGTGAGTGTAGAAACATCTGTTTGCAAGGAGTAGCCAATGAGAAGGACTGTGGTTTTAAAGGGACAGAGGGGGGGCTAAAATGGCTTGTTTTAGTATCTGAAGGAGTGCAACAAGGCACTGGATAAAATAAATAAATATTTGTCTTGTTTTTGATTTTTGAACTCCTACTTTACTCTAAAAATAAAAACATGCACAGGTTAACTGCCATATTTTTAATCCTGTGGGTTTTTGGGAGGCATGACAATTGTGCTTGGGCATTGTACAAGACAACCGAAATATAAGGTTCATTGCCTATACTGCAAATAGTCACCATGGGGTTAGCCAAGATATTTTAGCTTCTCAGGTGGCAGGCTGTCATGTGATCCATGTTTAAAGGCTCCATGAAGAACAGCAACTTTAAAGGCCTACACATTAATTTATGTTAATCTAATTTAGACATACTATTTGAGAAATTCTCTCTTAAATTTGGACAGAGCAAAGATAGCTGTTTTATTATTTGTTATGCTATGCTATGCTATAAGAAGCTAGTTATTTGTACCTTCTGGTACTAGCCTAACGTGAAAGATATGTGGTGGATTATGTTGTGGGCAGATGTGGTGAGATGCTGAAGACACCGGGAATTTATTGCACATGTCGAAGAAATTGCAGATAGTGGGTATTTGGACTTTATTACTATAGGACATCCTGCTGGCCACAGCTTCACATTTAGCATAAAGCTATTCAACTACTATCAGTCTTCTTGTCTAATTCTTGGAAAGAATCCCAATCTGTGCATTTCCCAAGTTATGAACCTATTCCTTTAAGCTTTTGACCTTAGTAGTATTAAATCGGGACTTGAAGCAAATAGCTCTAAATGTTTCAGATACATTTTTAATCTTCATTTCATATTAATGCTGCTCATCTTTTTCTTAGGCAGTGAACAGGCTACCATGCTACCGTTCACTAAACAAGATTCTGTGACCCATTTGGAAAAAGAAATGAAAAAAACGTTGTCTTCTATTTAGGTAGACCTCAGTGGAATCGCTCGTTTCTTGAGCACTAAATTGAAATAGATTCCTTAATCGATTTAAATGGATTCATTTTAGAAAATGTATTAGATGCTCGATTTATATACAAGCCGAATACAGTTGTCCATCCTGCAGCCACGTCTTTACATTGCATACTTATACGAGATGCATTTTTATTGCATCTCGCTCACAAGAGGTTATTAAGGTGTGCACTTCTTTTCTTAGAGTCCTGGGATTCTCAGTGGTCCTCAAGGGGGAGCCCCATTATAATGAGTAATTGTTCAATTTCCCTATACTTCAATTAAGTCCACATTATCCCATTTAATGTGTGTATAAGACTGGCTGGTGTAATCATAAGTTTGCCTCCCACTACTATACTTTCTTCATGTCTGGCGTAGACATTTACAAGTCAGCAACACAAATTTTTCCATACAAGTGTTCCCTGGGGCTAGAATCTATGAAATGTATGTCTATTTTGGGGTTCAGAAGAGGTGGGATTGTAATTGCAGCAGTGCTTGTTCTGATGTACAGCGCGGCCGGTGAAATGCGGGTGGGGGGAGAGACGAAATAGGAAACACTCCTTCCTCTTTCATTAATGTATTTCACAGACTGGGTGGTTATATTTAAGACCATGAAATACCTCAATCAGCGCTCAAACTGCCAAACCTTGGAGTTTGGATATTCTTTCACGTAACAGTAGTTGCATATTCTGCTCCCCGAGAAGAACTGTGCCTGGCTGTCTGAGTGTGATAACATTACTATGAAGAGCCAGATCATGGCCTTTCATCCGCCACAGAGCCACAACTGCTTACACCAGTGCATTTGGAACACACTGTGCTGATGTTGTACACCAGTTAGGAAACTGCGGCGTGTCATTCGAGATTAGGCCGCCGTGCCGTTCTTTAGCCGTAATGAGCTGACAGACTGATGAGCGAGACTGAAGCGTCTGGGCACTACAAGCACTCTTATAAATCAGGGCCCGTTGTGAATTATTCAATACGTCTTTACCCCAAGGAGATGAAGAGGGAAAATAAGGAAAGGGAAGGGGAGGATACAATATGACCACCGGAAAAGGAACGGATAAAAAGGAATGGAATGAAAGAAAAAAGGCAACAGTAAGAGGTTATAAGGCAAAGAAGTGCTGGAAGGTGAATCAGAATTTTACGTTTAGCGTTAGTCTTTGAAGCAGAATAACCTTTCAGTGTTCGTGATTTGTTCTTTTTTAACCATGGGACTGGACTGCTAGCATAGGATGACAAACTATTAGACAGTATGCTTAAAATCTGCTGATTTTATGACTTTGGGTGGCTCACAGAGATTCTCAGTCAGTCTGAATGTTTACATTGTAAAGTTAATTTGGTTTATTACCATGAGCCTTTACAGTTTCTTTGCACTTTATGCTAATTTTGAAAATGTTGACACACCAAACTAAATTGGTATCAGTGATAAAACACTGACAACGGTTAAACAATTTAGGAATTGTACCAATAATAGAAGAAAGAAAACCTAATAACAACAGTAACGGTAAAAAATCTCACAACAGAACCAAGACCTGACATTTCATATATTGGGGTGCCATAGAAATTGCTGAATCGTTTTATTCTCAGTAGCTAATCTGTGTTGGTCAGATAATTGATGTGCTTTGGTAGCTCATTGTTATTGTTTGCCTAAGCAGGCATCACTGGATTGTAGAAGAGTCAGAGAAGTCAGTTATGGGGACTCATAAATAATCAGTTTTTACGTAACCATGAATTGAATAAAAATAGATGGTTAGCTAAACTTATCCTTTTTTTAAACACTTATCAAACTCACAAGATAATTAGAATTTGAATTTTCTGTCAGAATTTACCTACACAGGATCCTTAAAACTGTAGTCACGTGATAACTCGAGTTCACAAGTATATCCTTAGTCCCTTAATGGGACTGTTTCTGTGGGGTGTCCAAAGGTACGGTGGCCCTGAGAGGACAAAAACACTGCAAGTTAAGACAACACCAGTAAATTGAAAAAGTCTGCTTTTTAAAAGGAAGTTGACTTTCCAGTTCAAATGCACAAAGGTGGTCTTACAAAAGTGTGGTCAGACTTTACTCTGTGGTGATTGCAGCCACCCCTCATCAAATGCCTCATTGTGAATAAAAGAATACCTAGCTTCACACTCTTGACCGCCAACAGTTCAACTCTGTAGAGATGGCTATAGAGTTCGCTTACTTGGTTCTAACTCCACGACACTGGATTTTTCTTTTGAGTTCATCACTTGAGGCAATCAGGTTTGCACTAAAGCTTTAACACGATCTACTTCACATATTCAGTAGTACTCCCTTCTATCTCTGAGCAGACTTTGATGTGTAATGTTGGCACATGTTTTCTATTATCCTTTAAGCTTTGCTGCTCTTACACAGAGGAACTCTAATGCTAGCGCATACATCTCATAACACTTCTATGCTCACAACAAGATCCTCATACATGCTGATCAGCCACAACAATAAAACCTTGGGTAACAGAAGCAAATAAAAATAATCACCTCGCTAAAATGCAGTATTCTCTTCAGAAACCTGAGGATGCATCTGCATGTAACTTTGATGGCATACTGTTTGCCTAAAAGGGGCTTCTTACCAAGAACACTGCAACAGACCAGATTCATAGAGGCTCAATCCTGCAACACCACAGGACCGAAAAGGATCCATTAAAAACTGATCCCAGGCACCCCAGGACACCCCATGAGTCCTTAATGGGTCAGATCTATTTTGCCATCTCTTGTAGGCCATCAAAGACCTTTTATCTGCATCCACATGAGAAGCAATTCACTTGTCGTGCATCGTGTTGAAGCTGATGGTTGATCCCTAGTATAAGCCTTCAAAGCGCAGGCCGCCCAGGTAACCCTTGAATGTTTTTACTACCCTGCAGTCCCATTGGTAGTTGTTTCAATCACTTGCTTTGAAGTTAAGAATAATTTTTCTTGGAACCAGCCCACTTTGCATTGCCAGCATTTCTTTGCCTGTGGTGGTTTAGTGGCTTTGTATGGTCTCTGGTGACCACATTTCTGGGAATCACTTCCTGTGTGGATACAGCTTCAGTCTGACCCTCTCTTCAACTACATTATTACATTTTCTAAAGATTAAAAACACACTGTGAATATCTCACAAACATTTTCTCTTTACATTGAGCAGTAAAGCTGCACACAGCATTCAGCATATTGACAGACTCGTCTTTTATTGGTTCTGTCACATTTCAACTTTGTTTCAAACTCGACCCCCCTTTGGCCTTTTCACCTTTTTGCTGACACACCATAATTTCTCTCCTTCTTTCAATTATCAACCAGTCTATTAAGTCCCTAATTTTGAGGCACTTTTATTCTCCCTCTTTTCCCCTCCATGCTTTCCTTTTGCAATAGATTTTGTTGTCTGCCCTTATGGTATGCTACCTTCCCTCCTTAGCCAGGGTTGCTATGGTGATGGAAGACTTTATACATATATACATATATATATATATATATATATATATATATATATATATATATATATATATATATATATATATATATACATACATATATATACATACATAGTGGGAGCTTCTTCCAGTGTGTTTCTTCTCCTTCCTCAGCATTCTTATTTTTTCTTTTGTTGGTTTTCCTATGCAGAGGATGCAGCCATTGTTTTGGCTTTGAGAGCTGAGGTGTTTAGTTGTGTGTTTATTAGCCGCCTCATTCTCTGAATGTGCTGGAGGGTGGATTGGTTGGGTATTGAGTGGAGAGGTATCTTTTTTTTTTTTCTTTGTCTTAAACAATTCAATCAACTCCTTACTTTCCCTTTCTTCCTCTTTTCTGTGCATAACTATTTGCCCCTCTCTTTTATCTTCTTCCTGTCCCTCTCTTGTGCTTCCTACCCATCTATACGCTTCAAGTCTTCTCATCGGTCCGCCCCCCTAATACCAGATTTCTCTCATTGAGATGAACTGTATGGGTGTCCATGTGTGTGTGAAATTCGCAGAAGTGCACGCACAGTGGTCTAGCACTCCCGTATTTGTCAGGGTTTTGTGGGCGCAGCATGCAGCCACATGGGGAGGCAGGAAGGAGCTAAGACGAGCAGCAAGGGGAAAAGAGAAAACACAGTTTAAGGCTGTGGAAAGTGTTTAGGATGAGACAGAAACCCTGTCTGGGGAAAAATGTGGGAAACACGATTTGGCCAAGAGAAGCTGAAATGAACTAAAGTGATCTGAGTCATGAGAGATAAGATTAGGAAACTTAGTTGTTCCCTTTGGGGAGATATGGTTGCCACCAGCAGCACAATTAATTTTAAAACCAAGGCAATGACAGAACGATATAATCTCAGCTCCAGATGCAGTGGATAGAGAAAGAAATGAAATGTAAACAGTCTGCTAGACTGTAATAAAATATTAAAAATGGGTTTGGGATAATTTATATTTATGCGTTGATTTAAACACAAGTAAAAGTTGATATGAGACTTATGTGCCATTCACGCAGTTGATTGGTGGCATATTAATCACCCAGAATACTTATTGAAACATCCATATCGGACACAGAGAAAGAAAAGCAGTTTCTCCTTTCTAATCCATCAAGCGTAGGTTTTGTTGACTGGCAAATGTTATTATTAGCTATAGATAATATGTGCTAATTAATTCAGAGCTTGGATGCATATATTGTCTCTGAGTGACTTGTTATTTTGTTCCTGGCTGACTGGTTTTAAAAGAAGAAAAGGCTCTTAAATATGACTCTTAAAGGCAGCAGAAAACCGCATCACCACCAAAAAGCTAGTTGAGGAACATGGCAAAGGGTTCAAACTGTTGACCCATATTTGGAACTCACTCTATTGCAGTCCACCACAGGATAAGCTAGAAAAGCCAAACCTCTAGCAACCACTGGTCATTGGGGGAACATGTGGATTGTCCTACCAGTTGAAAGTGGACCTTGAAGGTTTCTGGCTGTGAAATTGATTGCTGCCTACTGACAGTTTAGTTACCCCTGGAAGTCACTGGTTGCTAGATAAAAGTGTGTATTCCACATCTGGTTGGTTAGAGGTTGTTAGCAGTCACTAGTGTGAAACTGGTCACAATCTTATAGTGTTGCACCGAAAGCTTCCTCGTGATTGCTTTGGTCACCAGCAGCTTGCCGAGGTTGTGAGTAGTTTGAGTGAATTCTCTCCAAACACTCACCGGCTCAAAAATAAAAGTTGTTCCTTTTGAAATATGTTGATTTTGGATTTCTTTAAGACCATTTTCACTAATGACAGCTAGCAGCCTCCGGTCGGTCAGGGAATACACATTCTTTCCTTGGCAACTGTAGGTTCGTGAGTTGTCTGGTACCGGGCCGCGAGAGTTGAGGCTCAGGGGTGAAATTTATGTTTTTCAACGTTTTTATCGGTCTTTAGCGTTACTTTTTTAACGTTTTTATCATTAACTCAATTTTTCTGGGTCTTTTCCCGTGTGTTGTTAATAAATCTTCTTTTTTTGGTACTGGTTTTATTTTGTTGTATTTATCCGTGACACCTTAAAGGCCGGTCTATGAAAATATTGTCGGACATAAACCGGTCCGTGGTGTAAAAAAGGTTGGGGACTGCTGGTCTAAAACACTGAAAACCAAAAGTATTGTTCTCCTAAAAGCTAGCTTGTCCTAACAGTGGACTTTCATACAAAAATGAATATTAGAATAGCTTTATTTTACGAAAATAAAATAGCAGTAAGCAACAGATCCCAAGTGTGAATTACAGAGATGTTTTGGATTGTCCCATACTTGTAAATTCTAGCATAATTACTATGCTAGCTAGGCAGTGATTGCAATAACTGGTAAACAAAAATGACTGATTATATAGGAGAATTCTAGCAGTCAGTATAAACAGAATGCATGTAAAATCTCCAGTGGTACAAATTGTGATAAGCTAGAAAACGGAGCTAGCAAAAGTGATTAAAAATGAAGGGCAAGAACAAAAGATGAGCCTCCAACTAATGTGTTATAATCAATAATTGCATGAGTTATTCCTCTAACAACCCTGCTGCTTCCTAATGCATTCGATGTACTACCATTGAATGAGTTGTTAACTGCTACTGATCCTGTTAGTAGGTGTTGGAGTCCGCTTAATGGTCATATATATAGTCTAATAACAATTGTCATTCAGTGGGCTGGTAACCTTTAAAGTAGGTGTTCAGTCAATGAAAAATAAAGACACAATGCCACTGGTAACTGAAAAAAAATTGCTTTTTTGACTCTTAATTGACTTATTAACAGAATCTTACAGTGTGTACGTTGGTCTGTGCACATCTGACATGCTTTTGTTTCCAGTATACGTTTCTCTGCTCACTATATTTATCTCTGCTGATGCTCTGCTGTGCAGACAGTTGAAGAACATGAAAGGCCTTTGCCCTGCAGACGAACACATACATGCACCCACGCCCGCACGTGTATACACGCACACATATATACACACGCACGAGTCAGTTAGCATTCACGATGCTTCCGATCAAAGCCGTCTGTTCATCTTCTCTTATACACGTGCAAGCAAAAGCTGAAGAATAAGGGGTGAGATTATGGCAGGTACGGGACACGCACATCCTTCCACGCCTTCAGGTGATGCTAATTGGTTTGCATGCACGTGTGTGTGTTACATGCGATTGTGTGTACGTGGGTATTTGTGTCCTGCAGGAGCCCATTCAGCAACACCAAAGGCCTTTAACCCCCACAGAGGCCTGCGTCAGCAACATCGCTGTCAATGAGGTTCAGGAATATTAGAGCATATGCGTGGGGGGATGCTACGTGTGTGTGTTAGAGTGGTTGCACAAGATTCATGAAATATGTATTGTTGTCATGCAAACTCAAGAATGATTGAATACATGTTTGGTAGGATGTCTTTATGTGTGTGTGTGTTTGGGACTGGACTAACTTTTGTAGGCATGTGTGTCAAAGAATTTCCTTATTTTCCTGTATTAGTGATTATGCTTATTATTTGCTCTGCTTACTTCCACCTCCCAAAGGCACATACACACACGCGCACACACACATTCATACAAAGACACACATAAAACGCCGGAGCAGCAACAGACGTAGCAGCATCTGTTTTGGCATAAATTATGGTTCATGAGAGACAGACAAAACGAAGGTAGAGATGGATGGGAAGAGCTTTGTGTTAAATGAACGGGAGGATTTGTGTTAAATGCATGGCTACACAGTGATTTTAACAAATTAGTCTTTGAGGGGAACGCAGCCTGACTGCTGCTGTTTCTGAAGTGTGGTTTACAAAAGCCAACGATTAGCAACAGGCCAGCTCCGATGCATTTTTGGACGATGAAGTAAGACGTGAGGGGCAGGAGCTGTGATTTTATATACGTGTGTTTAGGCTCTCAAATATTTTCCATGGTATACTATAATTATTATATAACAACAGACCCTGCAACTTATCTCCTTTGGTTAGAGGGTTGGTTCAGCTACATTACAAAGAGCACTAATTTTACTGCTCAGCGGTATCCTAGCATTAGAAATAGTTTGGCTTTAATTTACCAAGGTTTTGAAATAACCGTCTTAAAGTTTGCAATAGAAGTGAATGAAATTTAATTTGGTGTGACTGTTACTTTTGTAGAAAGTAGCTGCAGTACATTATTACCGGGAAACTATTTGCAGACTGGGAACATGAGCTCATTACTTTTTGTGTAGAAACCAAAATGTCCATAACTTGTCGCCATGCTTTTTGAATATCAGACATCATTATAGCACTACTGCCTAATTAGCCATTTCCACTGTCGCCATCTGTATTTTTTTGGAGCCACAAGTTACCATGTTTGGACATGAGAGTAACATGTTCGAGTTATCTGCTCAGGGTGGAACAGGCTAACTAGCTATGTAATGCTAGATCAGTATTGTGCCCAGGAATACTTTGGCAAGCAGACTGGAGCAGCCAGGCATCAAACCATCAACCCTCCAATTAGTAGATGACCAGTGCTAGCTCCTGACCCACTATTGCTATCTTTATTTTATATATTTATTCATATAATCAGAATACAACCAATAGGAAACTGGTTTAGCTGAGTTAGCTATTTTTGTAGAAGAGTTGCACTCATCAACACAGACTCACTCATACTGACTGGAACAAGCTGGCAACCTGTCCTCGTTTATAAATTAGATGGTGGTTATTTGCAAATTGTCTGCAAACTGTCTGAGAGTGATTGCAGTCAGTCTGAGTCATTTGGAGACAGGTTGCTTACCACCAGGTAACCTGTGCAATCGCTTTGTGATTATAAGTGGTCACCCAGAGGTTACAATGTTACACGCTCAAGTTCTGGGCAATCACCTAGTTTTCACTACTACTTGCAGTTGGTCTTTGACAGGAAAAAAAAATCAGTTGTGCCATGACTGATCTTTCCTGGTCACACAGAGGTTGCTGTCCTATTTTTACTCCAGTGTGACTGAGCCATTAACAAGAAACAGCAATAAATCACTAACACGTGGATACTAATTTTGGCTAGTTTAAAAAAGGCTTCAGACAATATATACCTACTGTAAAACTTTACCAAACAGGAACAACTGAATGCTGAACAAGAAACGACACAAATATTTCACCTCAGGTAGAAATGTGCTGCTTGTGTTACATCGGTATAAAGGTATAAAAGAGACATTTCCTTGAGATGTGATTGAATCCCTGACAGAGTCTTGTACATAAAACTGCACTAGAGATGTTTTTTTTGTTAAACAAAACCAAAAATGACATGAATCCAAGAGGTACTCCTGCTCAAATTAAGTTAAACTGAGGCCATTTGTCATCTAAGAACTCTGAAGTATCTATACTGTGTGTATGTGGATATGTGGGATTGCCTGTATGTAACTTACTGCCACTGAAAATCCGACACAGTCAGAGATGGGTTAATATGGATTACTTCCTCATTCAGTTATTTTGCCAGTGAAGTCTGCGTTGTCTTGTTTTTATACCCTTCTATTGTTGTCTTGCGAAATGACAGCGTTTTGTCTGTGAGTCTGGGTTTGCCTTGCTAAGTATACCTGGGGGAACTCTGCATTGTGTAGCCTCGCTTTATCATCGCTGACACGCTACTATATGTGTTTGGGGCAAGAGAACGAGAGAGAGAGAGTACACCTCTAGCAGACGGCCTGAGTCGACCCCTTACAGACTCTCTTGGCTCGGCGTTAAATGCTGCTGCACAGACACAATCATCCATCACACTTACTTACACGCAAACACACACTCACACATGCATACATACTATGCACATGCACCAGTGGAGGGGAACGTATATCATATACAGTGGGGTCTGTAATGATGATACACTCACAGAGGCTTAAGATGTACATAGAAGTACATAAACAAGTCAGTGTAGCATTATTTGTTTTTGCAGACAGGATATTCAGCTTTCTTATGTGAGCGCTAACAATCTGATGGGCACGTTGCAGTGTGAATATTTTATGTTGCAACTTTTTGCAACTTCACCATTTGTAGCAGCACTAGTGCTATCAGTGCAAATTACACAAATGAGTTTTAATTTTAACATTTGTATTGTGGGTCACGAAGTTCTTTCTCTTAGAGGCGGGATTTTTCCAGGAGCAGTGCTAGATATGTGACATACACTGTCCCTAAAATGCTTCATTCATTCAAGCATATCTTCGAATAATATAAATTAATATTTATCTGAGAATGACAAATAACTGACTGTTAGCTCCTGTTTACTCGTGTTAGGCTGAATAAAATTTGAATATTGTATTCAGTTAATTATTGCAGGCTATTAGCTTGCCTGAGATCCTACAAGAAGGCAGCTCGTTTAGACAGACAGAGGAAGACTCCATCATGCACACTCTGAACCACTTCGATGAAGAAAGCAACATTTTTGTAATCAGCAACTTGCTTAAGCGTGAATGGGGCATTAATATGGAACGTGGCAACCATTTTTTTGGCATATTTTCACTGGAGTATGTAATCTAACCCTTTTGGAATCATCTGTCTAATATTGCGCATGCAAACACATGAATATCCGCGAGGTATAAGAAAACATGAGGCCATCGATCATCACACCAGGCCACCTTCCATTGCTACATGGTCCACTTCTGATGCTCACACATCCACAGGGTGGATACTTTGACTTTTCTTATGAAACCTTTTCATCATCACCATCATTAAAGGTTTTCATATAGTTTGGTATCAGACTCTATGGGTCATGACTCTTGAGCTTTTTTTGAGTTTACTGATTGTACCTGAAAGCCACCAAAAATGTTTGCCCTCACTTCATCAATCCATTTCTTATTATAAGCTAAGAGTTATGATCCTGTTGTTAGCAGACTTTCTGCTTGTATACTTATTGCCTAAATACACCACTGATGGACCCTATGCTGTTAAAAAAAAGATGGATCAGATTTCTTAACTTTAGCTTTTAGCAGTTTTAATGCTGGTTGTTGAAAAGTTAAGCTGTTTACTCTTTTGGAAATCTAACGAAGTACAATGACTTGTATATCTATTTTTTTAATATCCAGTAATAGTAGAATAATTCATTTGTGTGGAGAATATCAGGAAACAATGTAAATGGCAATTGTAATGCACCATAGCACATACTAATATACTGCAGTCCTAATCACAAAAAATATGTGTAATCTTTTTATCGGTACACATTAATGAGAAAAAAGCATTTGCTGCCCATGTATGAAAAACTTTAACCAGGGAATGTTACGCTTCCTTTGCTTCTAAAGCTAACTGTATTGAAATTGAAGTCCCAGCTTAATCACTCAGAGTTCATTTTAAATGTATATTGTTGAATACTGGCCTAATGTTTGATTGTTGTCTTCCACGCTGCAACAAATTCAGTCATCAACCATTTGTTGCAAATCACTTTTGTGTAGGTTTACAATGAGACTCCTGAGTGGATAAGTCCCACTCTACCAGAAATAATAAAAACTCTACTGGACTTTATAGACTGAAAACATATTGAATTTATACTCCTTAAAGGGCATAAAGGAAAGCTGTATCTAGTAATTTACTAACTCTATGAGATAGTTCTTTACATATTACTTGTATCATTATTATTATTATATATGCATATATGTGTGTATTATATATACATGTATTAATATTATATGTAAGAAGTTCATTACATATATAGGAAGGCATGCCCAGTGTTTCAGCTGCACGGAAAAATGCAGTGCAAGAGTATTCCCCTTTGTCGGAATGATATAAAGGCTAGGCTAATGGTAGGCTAATGCTAGCTACCGTGCTAACATGCTAAAGTAAGACAAATTTTAACATTCTGCTATAACATTTCTCTCTCGCAGACACACCCTACCAACAAACTGAACAACAATCAAGCAAGAATCAGAGACAAAGTGCTTAGCACCTAGCAAAAATGGTAGGAGTAAAGGCAAGCAGTGAAAATAGAAAAGCCTGAAGGATTCTGCCCCATGTAGCCTGACCCTGTACTAGTAACAATGTGTGAGCCTCAGAACTGGAAGGTCAGGTTGACGTCTCACCACATTAGGTAGCTAATTTGGAAGTGGCTAAGGGTACTCTAATGGCTGACTTTCTAAGTTATCGCAGTGGCTGAGTGAGCAGGCAGTGACACATAACCTCATTGCTAACAACTAATAAATTAAAGATATGGTCTTTAGCATATAATGAAAGCAAAGCTGAGCCACCTCCTGTGATGTGACTTCGCTATAGTACTATAGTGAGACCCGTCCAGGATGTACCCAGCCTTGGAAGACTAGATGAATGGATACATGGATGGAGATTGGACCACAAGTTTATTACATTTTTGAGGAGACCGTGTTGTGGAAGAATAAGGTTTTTGCATGCATACAGGTGTATGACAAAAAAAAATGGAAACAGAAGTACTGAAGTTTGGTTAAAAAAATTAGGCTAAATGGGCGCAGAAAGCTTTAAATGTGGTGAGATAGAGGTATTTGCTGCTGGTAGTTCACCACTGCTCTGTGTAAAACAATAAAAGCCGATTCATGTCTGCATTCCTTAGCTGGTTGTAAAACCTGCTTGCTGTCTTTAAATGAGGGCTCTGCCAGTCTCCTACCCTAAATAGGCCTCTTCTCCTTCTTATTCTTCCTCTTCTTTTTTTATATTCCCTCTCATCTTCACTTAGGGCCACTTCTCAGACACACACACACACACACACACGCGCATACACACACACACACACACACACACACACACACACACACACACACACACACACACACACACACACACACATGTCTGGTTTGCTATCCTCGTGGGGACATCCCATTGACATAATGCTTTCCCTAGCCCCTTACCCTAACCCTAACCATTAAAAATGAATGCCTAACCCTAACCCTTACCCTAAACCTAACCATAACCTAATTGTAACCCTGACAGTAAAACCGCATTTTGAGTGTGAAAATTGCTTTCAACCCCGAGGGGACCTGGATTTTGGTCCCCACGGTGCAGAAAGTCCCCACCAGGATAGTAAAAGTCAGATTTTGGTCCCCACCAGGATAGTACGAACCCGTACACACATACACACACACACACACACACACACACACACACAATGTGATCAAATCGTATCCTGATATCAGGAAATACTTCTGAGCCCAGAACATTCTTCTGAAAAAGTGAGTGTGTGTTTGTGTTCGTGTGTGTCTGTGTGTACAGTGTTAACTTGAATGTGTCTATATCTGATTGACGCAGACATTTCGAGTCGATCCGATACCCTGTTGCGATATCTGGAAGTCCAAAATAAGAGACATTGAGTGGTTTCTGGCTCCAGCACAAGAATAACAAGTCATTTTGGTGTTTCCTTGGCTAGAGGGCAGAGCAAAGCAGAGGGGATCTAATCAGCCTCATTTCAACTTCATTCATGGCCTGGACTGAATCGTTTTACATTCCTCGCCTCTCCACTAGCATGAGACTACTGTTGTGATGTTGGCTACAGTTTCATAATCTGATAGGAGCAGCCATTAAAGCCACATCCCTGCCTAGGATTATGATTCGCTGAGGCTGGAAGTCGATAACTTTTATAGGATTTCTGCAGGTTGTTGCATAACACGGTTTTATACTGTATTAACATCCATTAGACATGTGCTTATATTTGTGAACACACAAAGTTTCTATGGTGACTGTGTGTCGTACGTCTGTAGATCGGAGAACTCGGCACACAGGAATCTATAATACCATGGTGCAACAAACCACATTAGGCATTTATGCAGGTTAAGTGTTGCTAAATCATCTTGGCATGACTTGGCAAGGGAATGTAACATGCTGATTATGTTAAACTCATTATTAGCATTTTAATTTTACCAAAAAGCAAAAAGTACAGCTAAAGCTGCAATTGCAAAACTAATGCTATTAGTTTTGCAATTGCATGAGGGTCTGTCCTGATGTTGCTGTATTGACTGTTTAATACATTTGGTACTTGTTGAGACATTACATTCCAAAAGCTTCCTGTGGGAGTGATCAGGAGTTGTGAAAAATTGTATAGCAAAGCATCCAGGTTCTGTTGGAATACAACAGACTGACTGATTGAGCAACTATGTTGCCACCCCTTTAGCAACAGAGCTGCATTGATAAAGTCTCAGGAAATATACTGTCCTGTTATGCAAATGCAAATTACAGTTTTATCCTGATGAATAGTCAGCACTAGAACAGATTTTTACACCTGTTGCACACACAGACACACAAAGTTACTCTTTGCATATCTTTGTTGAATTAAGATAACACAAAGATTCAAAAACACGTATCAATCAAAAAGCACTTCTAGCACAAAGTGTTATGTAGATATCTTACCAATTGGTAGCACTTGATCAATACTGGATTTTACTGGCTTTTTGAACGGCGTAAGAAATTCTGGTCCTTGTTCTGCACCATAGCATTAGTTAGTGTTGTGAGGCAATCTAATTCTACTCTATTTGCAGGTTATGGTTAGCGCTGGGGTCTGTCGAACTACGACATTCGTACAGCTGAGTTATTTTGATGGAATATCTACTTGGCAGGCAAGCAAGTCGGTCAGGAAAGTGAGGGGATTTTTCCCCTGTGTCAGTTGCAGGAGGTGGTGTTTTCTCAGAAGGATAAAAAAAAAAATCAAAATATAATTTATACCTTAAATGTCAAATATGCCTGGAGTAAACTCTGTGTGTGGAAAACACTGTATAGCTAGTTATTCAGAAAACCTTTCAAAAAAGGACAGTGTCTGTCGATACTATCGGTCAACAAATTTACCTATCAAGCTCTAAAAAATGAAGTTTAAGACGCCTTTGCTGTGGTTCTTCATCCATCCATAATTTTAGAAGATGAACAATATCTTTAAAATCGTAAATGTGCATGGATTTCTTAGTTAAAGCCTTTTATAGAAAGTAATCCATTCCCAGTGTGAACTTGAACTTCATTATCGAGTGCATGTGGTGTGATATTGAGAGCTGAGGTTTGTAGAATCTTGGCTGTTGTTGCATCCTGTGCCTGGATACATTTCCTGGTTGACTGGTGGGGGTGGCTGTACTTTGTCTGAGGGCAGCTCTGCATCAGATCACACTGCTTTTATAACAAAAGTAAAGCGCTGTCTACTCTGTATGTGTGTATCCAGTGTATGTGTGCTTAGTTTTGGTCAACTACTTGGTTTGGGATAGAAAATCGTGGTTCGGGTTAAAATACTGCACTCCTGGTGATCAGACAACAGTCTTGAAAAAACCAGACCAAACATATGTGGTTCTGGCAGAAGACATATTCCCACTTGTAATACATTAGTTTCAAAGTCAAGCCGAGTGGCACAACAAAACGGAAAATGTGTGTCCACGTAGCCGAACAAATAGATCACATTTCGTCACTATTTCACAAATTGCCAGGAGACCACACTGAATGCATTCATCCTGCCCTCCCTCCAACTCTTCCACGGTTTACTCTTTCATCTCACTTTCTACATTTCCCCCCGGCCATGCTGGATCCTCTTTTTTTTCATTCAGTGCTCCTTCCTTCCCCTTATCCACCCTTTCTTTCCCTTTCTTGCTGTGCTTCACTAGCTGTGCGGGAATTTCTCCTAATTTCCAGTCCACTAATCAACTCCCACCTGAATCAGCCGCTTCTATTTCTCTTTAATCTCTCACCTTCCATCTCTTCCTCTTCCTCCTTTTTCTATAGTGTCACATCTATTTGATGTGCTTCATTTCCTAACTTTTACACAGCTCCGCAGCCCATCTCACCTCGCCTGTTTTTTTCCTCTCCCTTCCCCTCCCGGTCCACCTCCTGTATCCGCTCTGCTGTCATCTCTCTCATTTTCTCTCATTATGTCAGTGTTATCTGGCCATTTGTTCCCTCCCAGAACTCCCACTCTGTCCCCATCCTCATCCTTCCCATCTTCTCTCTTCTCCGTGCCTGTGTCTTTTAATGGGAACTGGTGGGAGGCTGCGGTGGTCCATCTTGAGTTATAGTTTGTTTTGATGTGCTTATATAGATAGAGATAGAGGCTGAAGGACTGGGGCACTGGGAGAAGAGAGGGCAGGGGGAGGAGAGGAGGGTGAAACAGCACAGAAGACACTACAGACAGACATAAAGAACAGAAAGACATAAACGTGTCTGTGGGGAGAAACACAACAGAATGACAAAAAAAAAGAAGAAGTGGAGAGGAAGTGGCATATGAACGATAGCTCACTTTGTACCTTGTGGACCACAGGTCCATCTCCAAACATACATGTATGGACAAAGAAGTGGGAGGCAGTGCCCTGTGTCAGGAGGTTGTGGAAAACCCCCAGAAAGGTCCCCGTGTGTGGCGTGAGAACCATGTTAAAGCTACAGATGGCAGCCTGCAAAGATTATTCAAAAGAGGCAAAAAAGCAGATGACAGAACACTGTGAAAACGCTTTGTTCCAAAGCTTTAAAGGGAACATCCACATCCGTGTCTTCAGTTTTTGCTTTTCTTGCTGTTGATTCATTCGCAGTGCTTTCTGATTCAGAGATCAAAAGAAGAATTGATCTAAAAGCATCAGACTTAGCTTTTCATCACAGATTGCTGAGAGATCAAGCCCAACCGACTAGCACTCAAAGCAAATGATTAAATAACTTCTTAACCCCTTACCCCACTCTCTTATGGCTTCACCAATAAGCAGACACAGAGCAATGTTAACATTTATTTGTGGTTTGAATATGCGGCTGATGAATGTGTTCATTCTTCTTTTAGCTCCAATTTATTCTCCACCAAATCGTGAGGTGAATCCTTGCTGCCGCATCATAGAAACATCATAAAAACTCTTTTGTTTCTTTGTTAACATGAAAATACTGCTTAACGCAGCTTTCGTGTTAAGATGCAACAGCACTGTAAGAAAGGTCATCCATCTCTTTTTAAAAGTTGCGGTGTTTGCTGAGTTGTGCTCTCAGCGTACACTCCGACACATGCACTGTTCAAACAACTGGTTTTATTTAACCTAAAAAAGTGACAAAATATTCAAAGTATAAGAACCACAGAGCACTGGAAACAGAGATGCTAACCTTGGGCAGTTTTAGTTTTGTATTTTCCATATATTAATTTTGTTTTCTTCGATCTTTTTAAACTGACTTGAAGAAGTTTGTAGCACAGTAAAAATCAGAGAAGTTTAGCATGACAGATGTTTACTTTGATTACACCAACATTATGTAGGAGCAGATCATGGATAACAGTTACTGATTTGTAAATAACTGGACATGAATAACTTGAGCAGTCTATAACTAGGCAGCTCATTCTCTTTCCCTCGATACTTCCTTTAAAGATAAAACGCATTTTGGGGTAAATTTGAAACAGACAGCCATGAAGTGTAAAAGTGAGGTCAGAGGTCAAATGTGACACATTTTGATGCAAACTACAAAAAAAGCAGTAGAACTTTAAACACAGTTTTAAAGGTAAAAGACATTCTATGAAAGCTTGACCTTGTTTGACCTCGAAGAAGAGGTCAGAGGTCCAAAGTGACGTGATGTTTAGAATCCCCATCATAATTCCATATATGCCTATATGTTGTCAATACAAACAATGGCAGTAAGTAACATAGTATTAAATAGCTCTTTATAGTATTATTATCACTTTGACCTTTAGTTCAATATGCTGATCCCGAAGGAGAGGTCAAAGGTCAAATGTGCACTAACTAAAATTGATACAGAGAAAGCCTTTCCCTTTCATGGTGTTTATTTAGATGGTTTAGGCCTATGTATTAGACTGGCTCCACCCTCAGCCTCCTCTTTTGCTTAACCAGGGAGGAGTGGAGCAGCAGACAGGCAACTCAGACAACTCAAGACAAGGAAACATGCACCTTTAAAACAATGTAAATCACATGATTCAACCGTTATTTGGATTACAATGTAAAAAAAAAGGGTTGAAACAAATGAACCAAATTAAACAAATCACACTGTGCAATTTCAGTGACAGTGATCAAAATTAATTGTGGCCATGATATGAGAGAGTGTGACACTGTAGGTTTGCATACGTCTGCTTCATGTCTTGTGTCTTCGTACTTCCTTTGCATGTTAGACTGAAAAATTTGAATTCGCGTGGCTCGTGACAATTGGACCTTTAAACAGTCCTATCCCTCTTACCTAGGAAGAGAGTTTGAGTCTCCTTCAAAATAAAAGCCATCCAAACATGCAATGTTTGAAAAATCTTGAAAAGGTCCGTGTGACGGTCTGATCTTTATCCATTCTTGAGGACACTAGAATGCCTCACTTAATTTATTCTCATCGTTAGCCAATCAATCAGCATTTGTGTCAGTAACAGCTTATTATTGACTGTGTTAGGATCACGTTGGGTAATTAATACAAGTGTTGATGTTTTTCCACAAGCATCAAAATTTTGGCACCAAACCTTTGGAACTGTTACCAGAGAGTGGTTAGTCCGCCAAGAACAAAAATCTGGCTTTACTTTCTGCATTTTGTAATTTCCAGTTGTTCCACTTAAAACAATATGGTTTGAACTCTGTCCTTTTAGCTTTTTGAAGCCGTAAAAATCCTTTCCAGCAATGTTCTTTCTCTATTAATTAACTCAGTATGTTTTTCCTACGAACCTCTCAGAAGCTCCTCATTACTTCGGCTCGCGCAGATCCGTAGTGTAATTTACAATATGGTGACTAAAATGAATGAGTTTTGCTTGAGCGGGACATCATATACTTTCCATTTCTGCCTCTTTTTCCTCATATTACCCTTTTTATTCCCCCTCCTTTTAAAAAAAAAAAGAAAAGGAAAGTGCAGCACTCCCGCTCTGCTTGGCTTTGTGCTGGTTTCTGATTTCTCTCTACCACCGTCTATCCCCGTCTCTGCTGCAACTTCTTCTTACATTTTCATAGCCCATATTGCAGCGATTTTCGCCATGTCTCATGATCAAAGTGGAAGCGCTAAGTTCAGTCACAGTCTCGTCCCTAAGAGGGTCAATTGAATCGTAGCCACTTTCTCTTTCATCTTCTGGTCCTCCCACCTCCTTCCCATTCTGGCCTGGCTATTTGGCTCGGTTTTTCTACTATATTTGCATTTCTGCCCCCCATCCACATCTCAGGATTTTCTCCCCTCATCTTTTTCTCCCGCTTTGCCTCCATTTGCCGAATCTGTGTTCTGGCAGTCAGCTGAGTAAACAGGGGTACTTAATCAAGACATTTTACGTCACAGAGCCGTCCCACAACCTCCATCATCAGCCTCTGAGGTCACGGGTCATTATTTCTGGTTTCCCTCCGGAGACCTCTGAGAAGAGACCAGCGAAGCTGTGGCCCGGCGGGAACAGCTCCCGCCCACACAGAAAGCCAAAGTTTTTAAATAAAGTTTCTTCACCGAGGTGCCAGAGTGCTCCCCGGGTTCTGCTTCAGCACATCAAATGGCATGACACGAGTTGAAGCTGAAGCCGGATGAATATTAAAAGGAAGGCCGCAGGAGCTGTGACAGCGCTTTGCTCCCGACACAGAAATCTGTGATCTGATATGACTCGATGTATGAAAGGTGAACGCCTTCTTTGATCATCCCTGTCAGGACCACAGAGAGACTTTTTCACAGGACAGCTCAATTCATAACCTGGGAGGCTCTGCATATAGAAAAGACATATTTTCATACAACAGGAGAGTCAAAGTGGCAGCTTCCTGTTTTTGACCAAGATTGCAAAGCAGTAATTGGCTCATCTGTTCTTCAGTGTCATTGTGCATAAAAAAAAAGGGGGAAAAGTGTCTGCACTTATCTCCTCTGCAAACAAATTACTGCTGACAGAGAAATCGGCATTTTAAGGCATTTATTTCTTTATGTTGTGCTGATGTAACTGCATAAAGGTTTGTCACTGCTATTAGCGAGCATAGACTGTATACAGAGGCTTAGCCACTCTGATGTCACCCATGTTGTTCATGAAACCAGACGAGCAAGGTGTTGATCTAACTGAGAAACAAAGGACACTGCACACTCTTATGGTAGCAGCTCTTCAGTCACGAGTTAATCAATACATTAACCCTGCATTATCCTGTTTTATGAAAAACTGACATCATGCTTTATTAACTGCGACTTGAAACTAGCAAATTAGATCATTAACATATCAGTAAAGTGTTTATTGATATTGTAAATCAAGTAAGTATTTGGGTCTTTTTCCCATAGACTTCTAGATAACACTTTATAATACAGCCTATAAATAAATAACTAAATATATATGTATTTATATGAAATCCCTATGTAATTATATTTACCAACAAAT
Organism: Pelmatolapia mariae; assembly: GCF_036321145.2. Taxonomy (NCBI): domain Eukaryota; kingdom Metazoa; phylum Chordata; class Actinopteri; order Cichliformes; family Cichlidae; genus Pelmatolapia; species Pelmatolapia mariae. Next base: position 23,606,665 of record NC_086234.1, on the reverse strand, counting down.
AATCAGAGGTAAGTTCAGTAGAATAAGGAGGGTAAGAGGAAACAGGGAAATAATTATACTGAACATTTAAGTACTTTGTCAGTCATTTTAACTTATGTGTCAAGTAATTTAAACCAGTAATTTTAAATATTGGATAACTTCATGCAGTTTGCAGGAATGAAGAAATAATTTAATTGTAAGTAATTTTAAGTAAAGTTGGTTTGTAATTTTGCTGATAAACAAACAGCATTTCCTCATTTTACATTGTAAGTACACTGTACATTTTTGGAGTGTAGGCCGTACTGTGGAGTGGCTTCACCTTGCCTAACTACTATTTTTACTTTCCTGTTAACTCCTTTTGAAAGCTATGTTTGAACAGTTATTATGAAGGAAAAAAAATAAGTTAGACTTGGCTCCATCATTATGAGGTTACATAAGCCTTCAAATTTTTATGGGCTTTATTTTGTCTCGTTAGTTGGTAGAGAACAGTCCTTATCACCCTTACATTGGTAAAACAAAAGCACAGTTCATTAATAGAACACCCATCATACATACAAACATAATGGATATTAAGTAGCACATGTAAAAAGGCAAGACCACTCCTTAAAATGCCCACACCCCAAATTACCATGAAATTGCATACTTGTTTAAATTTCCTAGTTTAATTATTTCTTTGTTTCTTGTAAAAACCTGACTTGTGATCCTTATTCTATTGTCCCTGCCTTTATATATTTGTAGGAAAATATAATTACATCGTAAATTCAAGTATAATACATTAAACTTCCTGTTAGTTACAGGGGAATTACTTCCTTAGTTTTGGGCCATATTATAAAGTGTTACAGATTTCGGTACACCAAACCTTATTTTTGCTACCAGAGGATTTGTTCCCTGCTGGAATTTAGAAAGAAACCAGTGTAAGGGCCTTTCTAGACCTTTCAGATTTTTTCTGTATATAATACATTTTAAAAAATTATTCTCGTTAGGTGGTTAATAGCCTTCTGGGAGAAGATAACATTAAAGATGTTGTCTTTGGAAACATTTAGATGTTTTGTTTTAAATTTAGAGTTTAAATTATTTAAACCACCTGGGTCATAGGCGTCCATTCTGTTGCTGTGGCCTTGTCGCAGTGCCGTCTCTTGGCCGCTGCTACTGTTTATTTCTTCCTAATCACTACAACCTCTAAAACTTTAGCCCTTCAGTCACACGCCACGCTGTCCAGGCTCGAGAAGATTCATAACAGCCCAGATAACATATACGCACACTCACATACATGTTTAGCATGTCTTAGCCTCTTGCCCACCTGCTATCTCAGCAGGGTATGTGTGTCTGTGTGTGTGCGATAAGTGAAGGAGAGTAGAAGTTCAACTCTAATCAGCAGCCGTCCTCCACTAATGGCTCTCTTCACCGTCCACTCTGCACAGCGCCACATCTCCACAACAAACACGCACCCTCTTCACAAACACCAGACAGCCCTACTCCGTCCAGACGTGCCCCTACACATCTACACACTAATGCTGCCGCACTCACACTGACACACACATATACATAAGATATAGCCTACCTGTCACCAGCACCACTGCATGTGGTGTTTTTGTCAGCCAGAGACGAGTACAGTGCAGTCTAAAGACACTCAAAAACAGTTTACCCAGGCTGAGTAGTGTTTTTAGGAGACACTTACATGCAGTTCATACATTCACTGTTGTATGCACCAGGGCAGGCAATGTAAGTTGATTTAAAGTGGGGTGATAGAAGCCTTTTAGCTGTCTAAAATACGGCCCCTATTTGTTCAGCTTTGTGGAATACTCACATGCAAAATCTCCTTTTTATGCCTATAAATCCTGCGGTTTCTAACACAGTCAGCTAAATAAAAATGTATGAATGTGCAGCTGAGAATGTTAATGCTCCAGACATAAAAGAATCCGGTTTGTGGGCAAGTTAATCGGTCAATAAAATAACTTAAAATAAAGATAATAAAAGTGACTAAAGAGAGGACGCTGCAATCTTAACTTCACTTTCTTTTAACATATCTCATGGTATATATCGTTGACCACTTGTTATAAAGTCCTTCAGCTCTTGGTTCACATGCGGCTTTAAGATGCTGTTAAATGTTTAAAAGTTTAAAACCATATAAAAATATGAGGAGCTGAGATGAAAACTCCAGCAGTAATTGGCTTGATGATCTGCATCATCTGTGAGAGTCATAAATACTTGCTTTTCTAAAAGGTCAGATGGTGTATTGCTTTGAACTTTGTGATGTCTTTTACTTTCATATCGGATGGTCAAGCGATGCTAAAGTAGATAAGACGGGGCGTGCTAAAGTGCCTTTGCTTGAGCTGCCTCTCAGTCGTGCTTTGTTAATAAGGTTTCTAACAGAGTTATGACCCGGAAGTGTCTATTTGACCTCAACTTAACTGTAATAAAGCCTGCGACCTCTGATAGTTGTACAACTGATCTCTTTTGTTTCCCATATTGAAGGGAATGTAGGCATTAGGACTACTCGGACATTTCCAGTCGAGGATCTGTGGGATGTGCTGATCCACTGAGGCCCCACCTCACAACTTACAGAACTTAAAGGATTTTTTGCTAACATCTTGTTGCCAGATATCACAGCACACCATCGGGGGTCTAGTGGAGTCCATGCCTCGACAGGTCTGGGTTATTTTGACAGCAGAAAAGGAAACCAACACAATATTAGGCAGGTGGTCATAATTTTATGCCTGAACGGTGTATGTTGGTGAGAAGGTGGTGTGCTTGGGTATCAGGTAATGACAGCGAGCCTGATTAGTAAGGTGTATCCATAAACTATAATGCTGTTAGCACTGAGAGACCAAGGTGACAGTAGAATTTCATTTACCAAAACTGCAACCTAAACTTCTTGTACAAGCTGCACCTTCCAGTAAGTCATGATATTTGTTAGATTATTCAATTTAAAATGCTTCAAAAGGCAATGGTGTTATTAACAAGAGAGCTTCAGGTCATTGATTCAAATTAGCAGAAATGAGTTGTGTTGGAACAGCAGTCAGTCAAAGCAGCCTTACCCAGAGTTTCAGTCTTGACAAAATATGGGTTATAAGTTATAAAGAATTCAGCTGTGATGAAAGGAAAAATAAGCTATAAGTTATTTTATATCAGGACTGATTCCCTGTTGGAGCCAGAGTGAAGTCGGCCTTAGAGAAACTTCAGCTTTTTGGCATTTATTGTTACTGATTTTATTTTAAAGCCCATGAAGTTGTGGCTTAGTTCATGTACACGGTTAATAGAAGCAAGACAAATGGATGGTTTTAACAAGTGTTTTTACCACCACGCAATCAACGAACGCGACCAAAGTACGTCTAGAAATTTCACACGTAGAGAAAAGCACACACGGGCAGTTATTTTAGCTCCTCGCCATTGTTTATAGAGCGATAGAGAAGAGATTGTGCTGGGTGAAAACTGCATTAGATAATCCCTGAAGCAAGCCCAAACTGTAACAATAACAGAGCTATCATCACCAAAACTATTTCCTACACACACACACACACACACATTGCGTGCACTCTCACTTAGACGCACACACACACTCGAGTCCCCCGTCCACAGTCAGATTAGTGTGGGAATGTTTGTGCCAGCAGCGAGCGTCTTGTGCTGTGTTGATGTTGTGATTATGGGGGGGGGGGGGGGGTGTTTAAGGTTGAGGATGACTCATCTGACATACACACACGCTCACGTACACACAGCGCGCGCCCACAGTAATCTAGATAAAGATCATCACTCACTCGGCCTCTCCTTCCTCCCTCTCGTCCTCTGACAATGCTTACAGCTCGCCAGGATTTATGCTCACCATTTCACTGCTTTAAACATCTTTATATAAACGCTTTAATCCTAAACGCCGCTCCGGGAGGAAAAATAACAGTGCTAGCAGAGACGGCAAATTAATTGAAATCGTTATTGGAGCCGGTTTTAAAGTGGTATTTTGTCTCGACACTGTATGTGCATTTCATTAGGACCGGCTAAATTCATGACGGGCCTGGGGCAAATTTGGGGTCCGTGCACGGAGCAAAAGGCAGATCCTTCCGTTTGTTTTCCGTCCCCACACGTCTGTCTCGTTTAGTTTCTGAACCCAGAGGGCGATATTATATTCACGGACATATCTAATCTGTGTCAGCTGATCATGCTTGGGAGGACTGACTTATGTTTCGCTTCACATCCTTGCTCTGTTGGATCACACAACGTTAGCACAAGCTAAAGTCAGTCACAAAGTTATATTTTTGTCTTCAGTTGTATATTTGTTTCAGACTTGAGGGCAGTCAGTGGCACAGGGTAAGACCAGAATGTTGCTAATTTAGAATGAATATGTTTTGGGGTTTTTTTTGGCTAGTTGCTAACTTTAGTGGTTTATTACTTTACACATTGCGGGTTCCCTACAGCTGGATCGGAAAACAAAACCAATGAGTTAAAACAGTTGGAGGCCAAACTTGAAACCCATCCGCTGGTTTCTGATGATGTAACCTCTGTGGGTAACAGCCAGTGTGTTTTGTGGCTTCCGATGTAGCTGGTGAATGTTTGAATGGGCAACTGATAACCAGGCCAAGACTTCCTGTTTAGTGCACCTGTCAATTTGTAGGACCAGAGCTAACTAATTTGAGATCAGTTGACCCTGGCTCTGGTTGAGATTTGAACATTTTTACCTTTTTTTTTGTTCTTTTACGCAGTGTTTGTTTAAATGTAGCCACAGTCCGCTCATTCCTGAGGGGTAGAATACAATAGAATACAATAGAGCAGCCACTTTACAGTTATGAGCATATACCAGTTAGTGCACATCAGAACAAAATTTCAATGTACTGACTTATTATCAGGCTAATACAATATAAATAAATAAATCTAAATCTAAAAGTATAAAATATAAAAAAGAATTGAAGATATATTCATCTAAAAATAGGAAAGAATTGTCAAGTTTATTGACAATGTGTTGTGGATTAACCACAGAAGTTTCTGAGTCTTTACACAAAAACGGTCAAATGTTGCCCCGAACCGCCGGCGTCTAAAACATTTACAAGAAACAAGAAGGCTTCTGGTACCAAATATATCCTCATATTTTATCATAGACTGTGTAGAACTGAATGAAACTGCAGCTTAGTTATAAAATTATAAGTAACGAACAAAAAATATAATTTAGCACAGCTTTAAACTGCAGTCATGGCACCAAAGGACCAAGATTTAAAAAACATTTTGAGCTAAATATCAGACCTTAAGATATCAAGTCATATACACCGATTATATCCTGGTAAATGGAATAGTTCTTATACTCTACTGGAGTACTCTAAGTGCTTTATACAACTTGCCCCATTCACACCCATTCATACAAGCACAGTTTTCTATGCCCAAGCACTTTCTACCTAACATTCACACTCTGATGGACGCATCGGAGAGCAACGTGGGTTTAGTATCTTCCCCAAGATCCACACTGTCATGAACAAAATGATATATTTTTTTAACAAAAATGTTAAACCTCATGATTTATTGGGTTAACAGCACTGAAAACACCATTTCCAGGGTTTAACCATTACCATTTGTGTTTCAATCTGAAATGCCTATGGTGTTGATTCAACATGCGCTATGGTACCAGTCATAGACGTTGGTTGCTATTGACAACAATAACTAAAGCAGTTTCGATTTTTCAAAGAAGTGTTTAGGGTGGGGGTAACACTATGCAATATATTTAGTTTTAGAATTCATATTCATTGTTAACTGTAGCTAGCTTCAAAGTCTTTATGCTAGCTAGGCTAGGCTGGCATAAGGACTGGCAAGGGATTATTTTAGGGTGCCACATGCCACCACAGTAGATCCACTCCTCTCTGCTAATTCTGCTATGATATGAAACATGTTATGCGATATGTCTTCAAGATGCTGTGCTTGTGAGTTTGTTGCCCCTGCTGCCACAATCAAACTCAGGAAGTCAGACAAATCATATCAGGGACATCAAGTGAAAGCACCTGCTAGAGGGGGAGCCTGATTATAACAGGGACACAAAACACGAGTCAATACAGCTGAATATCTTCACACCATTAGAAACTAAACAAAACTTTGCGTTAAACAACTACCGTATGCGCTTGACTATGACTGGGTCAGTGCTTCTCTGTGTCCTGGTCTCAGGGTTTGCTTTAACAAATGATTCCCTTCTCAGAAGACTCAGGTCTTATTTTAATGCAGTGCAGCACACGTGGACTTTGTGCTGGCCAACAAAGGTTCCCTGGATGGTGGATGAACTGTGTTGTGATACTTTTGTACGTTTTGTGTTTATCAAACTTTTCGCTCCTATTATTAGCATCAAGTACTCAGTTGGAACCCCATATTTGGTATTTGTACCAGTCCCATCCACTGTTGCTGCTTTTCCCCTTTCCTAGCGCTGCGTCAGATACAGCTGAAAGTGCAGGCCGAGGTCACGTACAGGACCACATTAGTCACAACACTGCGCACATCTTGAAATTGGACCCATGAGAATGAAGCAGCGATTATTATATTATCACAGGATTCACACGAGACCCGGCTTAGAAATCTGTCTTCAGCTGGTTGACATCTACAGACCTTTAAAATTTTGCAATTGTATCTCACGTTCTCTTGATCGCAATGTCCCGAGACTGTCAGACTTTATGACAGTTCCTGCCTTGACAGCGGGACTAGTTTCCCATTATTACATCCACAGACACACTAAAACCCTCCCCACAGTGAAAACAATCATGCCATCATGACCGGTAATCACTACTGCTTCTCCTTAAGAAGCATTCAAGGAGATGCCAGGTGGAGGAATGATGGGCAGACAGATGGTAGCGAAGTCCGAGTCCCGAGCACTGGGAAAGTCCTAAGGGAGAGATTTGTTCCGCACTCCTCTGCTACGCTTCACTGTCCCTCTTTTCTCCCCTCCCTTCTCCCTCTGTTTGACTTCCCTTTCTGGCCTGTGATTTGTTTTGTTCTCTTCTTATGCTATCTGTTGCTCTCCTCAGAGGGCTAGTGGATACAAGGATGGACAGTGTGTATACACCACCCTCGAGTGTAGCATCATATTCACGCTGCCATGGTTGAGAGTGTGCGCCGTGGGTACACGAGAGATGTGTGCATGTGTGTGTGGGGGGGTCTTTGAGAAAAAGAAAGGACCAACAGGACAAAGAGCTGGCATGAAGACGATCATGGCTTCACTCCATATTCACGAGACAATTTTACTATTTTTCCTGTTGACAGCAACTATCAAAGCACCCGGGGAGTAAAAGCCTCGCTTGGAGAAAATCCTCCCGCAACAAATGTAGTTTGTAGCCCACACAAAGTGAACGTCTTTTTTTTTTTTCAGCATAAAGGGAGAACAGCTCGGCGCAGCAATCCGCCTTTCTGGTGGCAGCCATTTTAGAGCCTCGTCTCGTTGTGGTGGCATTGTGGTGCAGTCCCAGTTGATTAACATGTTGTCAGTAGCTGTGGCTGTGTCTCTCTGCTTCTCTCTTAGCCACTGTGCAAAGACAAGACACAAAATTGGGTAATATATGACTTTGGAGACCTGTGATTGGTTAGAATGGGGGACTTTATTGCATGTTGTGAATACAGCGCATATGGTTCTGATTTTGGCTACCTTTCTTTTTTTTCCCTTCCCTGAGCTGTAGCACAGACGCAGACATCCAGCCGCACACATGCAGATCCATGCAGACAAACACAGAGAAATATGCATCCTAAACACGCACACACAATAAAAAGCATTGTATATAAGACAACTATATGCACCGATCCGTACCCTTTGCCATTCTGTCCACACTTCCTGATGTCTAATCTTGCAGTTAATTGCCAGGCATGATCAGTGCACCATTACTGAGTTTCCTTGATTATAAATCACGTGCTGGTCATGGGCTCATTACTTTAATAGACCTGCACTGACTACCATACGTTACAACTGAGGAACCAGGATCACTGCTCTCTTTAATGGCTTGTGACATGTCTTTGTTGGGATATTCAAAACTCCGAAGAGGACTGCGGTGGCCTGAAGCTTGTTGTGGTCCCCCAGAGGAAGTGCAGGCTTTGATTCTGAATGTTGTTAAGGGTTACAAACATATGAATGCTGTTCATAATTAAGGAGCTGACACTGCCAAATGATACAATTGACTTAAATTATTGATGAGAGTCAAGCATACATGAACTGAGGCGGTAAAGAGGATGTAATGTGGAAAAAAAGAAGATAAATTGGCGAATTGGAGACCAATGACATATAGTGAAGCTGCCAGGAAGCTACTGAGTAGAAAGATTTATGGAAATAATTAATGAAGTCAGCAGCCATTGGAAAATGGTTTGAAGATGAGGAGGTTGTACGGTTACTTAAGAGTTGTGTGCATCCATAAGGAAACAAATGTAATCTACTTCATATCTGAAGACTGTACATTTGATTACCCGGTGAGGTCTGAAGCCACAACCCTAACCCTCTGTACATGATTGTTATAATTACTACTCTTTTTTTCTATCCCCTATTTGCCAAGGCTTGGACAACAATTTTAAAAGAACAAAAATTACATATTGTGCTATCTTAGGGTTTGGCATCATCACCAATGATGACTTAGACCTCACAGAGTTCATTTCTTTACCTATGTGTATTTGATATGGAACAGTTCTGGGGAAAAGGCTCAATGATAATGCACGTTTAGTACCAGCATTTTGAGTAAAAATGAAAAAAACTTTCTTTTTCCAAGGGACGCTAAACCGAAGGCACGTACTTCCTGTGTTGAAAGGTGGAACTTCAAAGTAAAAGTCAAAGTAAAAAGTTTAAATATCTCAATTTTTATCAATTTATTCTTAATGAAGTCTGTTGGCCTTTATTAAATCTCTCATTCTGCCTTATCTGTGGTTGCTATATAGTATATGGATTTATGAAAATACTTTAGACTTAAATAGGATTGAACTGATTTCTGAGTTATAATCCAACTGTGATTCGGTTTAGTTTTAGATTAGGTAGCTACAACAGGTCATGATAATGGTAGATAAGAGGCTGCAGGTTTGTGACAGTCACAGTCATAATTACAATATTGGAATTTTAAGCTGTGCTATCAAAAAATATAAATGTAATGCTAAGTATTCCTTGAGTATTGGCACTTTAATACTGTCTTTGCCTTTACCATTGGTACAATGATTATATTTTAGTTTCCACGTTGACTGTCATATTCCAGGTATCATCAACATTTACTGCCTGTTAAACTCTGAGGATTCACTTTCTTTGTCAACATAAAGCAAGTGCATGTTTTTAACAAGGAAGATGTTAAAATGGAGATAAAAATATTGGAGGTATGTCCTCCAATACGAAGGAAGGTATGAAAATATCCTCTGGCTAAGCTCCATGGATAGTCCTGAAAGACAAAAACATAATGCTGGAATCGTTCTCCGAGTCACTGAGTAGTCACTGTTGCAGTCAAAGCCAACAGTGGAGGGACACAGTGAGCTTTACATGTATGTAAAGGCACGGTGCCCACCTAAACTGCTGAGAGAATTGGCTTTAAGGCAATGGCAAAAGCACTGCATTCACAGCACGCAACGCCAAGCCACAAACACTTCACACAAAACAAAATCTTGAACTTGTACAGCAGCTGTCGTGAGAAAGAGGAGCAAATGGCACCCAGACACACAAACTCACACATAGCATCAGCTGTGCAGTTTGATAACTTCCACAAACTTGTATAAGTGTCCTCACAACCATAATGAATCGATAACTTCAAATACAGGCAATGCACAATTACTTTTACAGACTCTTTTATAGCTTTTCAAGCTCATTGCGTATACTTCCATAACTATTAAGGGTTGAAATTCACTGGTCTGCATTAGGCTCCTCAGATACATGACACCCATCTGCTGTTGGAATCTCACTGAACTAAATGAACAGTCTTTATTTTACCATGTGGCAGAAAGGAAAGTGGCTAAATCCGATAGTTGCTAATATTGTAAACTGTTAGCTAAACATGACCAATAAATGGTTGACATTATTAGCTAAAGTATCAGATTACCACCCGGGTGGTAGTAATAAACAACCATTTTAATTGTAAGTGATGTATGGTGAATGGATAAATGTAGCACATACCTAGAGGAAATTAATAAACTGTTGAAATGGTTAGTTAAAACCATTAAAACATAGCTGAAGATATAGCAAAGATTAATAAAATAGATTATGTAACTTTTTGAAATACGTAGCTAAATGTAACATATGAACAATAAAACTAATAGAAAACATTTAAAACAGACAGTTAAATGAGATCAAGAAGTATAAACTGTTGGTCTAACATGGCTAGCTAAAAGTAGTATTGCAAATAATAGTAACAATGGTTTGAATAGTTGGATAATATATACCGTTTTTTTCGGATTATAAGGTACAATATCAACGAATGGGTATATTTTCAGACATAAGGCGCACTGGATTATAAGGCGCATTAAGCGAAACAAAACAATCAGATTAGTCAAATTGTATTCAACTCATTCACGATAACTCTCTTCTTTTCAGTGATCTAATTCTTGCAGTAGGTGGGGAAAATGGCCAGCTTTTCTTTGTAATCCTTTGGCAGTTGTTGAAAGATGGTAGTTCTTGTGCGGATGGAGAGATTATGCCTTTTAATAAAACGGAAACACCAAGAATGACCTCCTCGAAGTCGTTGATCTTCATGTCACTTGCTACCGCTGTTGCCTTGAGACGAATAGAGACGAATAGAGACGAATAGAGACTGTAGAGACGCTTCTACCTGCTGTTCTCTGTCAATAACCCACTGTTCAATTTTGTCCTCTAACTGTCGCCATCTCACTTTGTTCACTCTGAAACTCTGTTTGGTCTTCTTTACTTGGCGCAGGTCATCTTCTTGCTTCCTCCACTTCCGTACCATTGGTTCATTAATGCTGAATTCTCTCGCAGCTGCTCTATTCCCATCTTCTACTGCGTGACTGACAGCCTTGAGTTTGAAATCCGCTTTGTAAGCATGTCTCTTAACAGGTGCCATTTTGGGGTCCTTATACACACACCATAATACTATGTTGAAGCACAGTACGTATTACTCCGCGAGGCTCCTGACTACGGTAGCCGTAATGCAGCTTCGTAGCTTACCAAAGTTGCACTAAAACATTTTGACAGATTTTTAAGCGCTGTGTACCACATAAAATGGGTTCGAAGTCAGTAAGCACAACCAGAATTAAAACATAAGGTGCACCGGATTATAAGTGCACTGCCGATTTTTGAGAAAATTAAAGGATTTTAAGTGCGCGTTATCATCCGAAAAATACGGTAGTTAAAATAGATAATATAGCCAATTCTACTTCCTAAACACAAATAGATTTAATGAATACATACTTAAAAATGACCTAACATTAAATTATTTTTTAGTATTAAATAAATTGCTCAAAAGAAAGCCACCAAACAGCAAAGTGTATTGCACAAAAAGTTATATTGTTAAGATGAAATGTAACAGCATATAATAACAGTATCTATAGTAAATTAAAGTAATGATTAACCCTCTAATAAACAACGTAATTGCTGAAGTTACCAAATCAATAAATGCATGAAATAGCTAAAAGTAACATATAAATGGTATGTAACCTACATACATCCAAGCCGCTGTCCCTAGAGCTTTAGTCTAACCAAACTAGCCGAAACAGTGATATTATGTCCAGAGCTGAAGTGTAAAAATCCAATTGTTGTAATATTAGGGGTATGTGCTATTGGTAAATAGCATCTACTTAAAAAAACAGTTAAAAGAACATATTTGAAAGACACTTTAGTTTTCTGGCAGGACTGTTGGGGCTTGTCTGAGAGGGAAAAACTGTGTAACACATCAAACCAGTTTAAGAGCACACACGCACTCACGAGAAGGTTCAGATGTTGGTGGAGTACTTGGTACCAACTCTTTGAAAACAACAGAAGGTGGTAACTAGGTCAACAATACACGCACAGAAAAACACCTTAATTCATGAATTATTCATCTCTGCCTCTTACATTTAAAAGGAAAGTTTTTGTTTACTCGACACCTGATTAGCCTCAGTGGGGTGGTATTATTGGCAGGGGAAACTGTCGCTGCGCTCATTTAATAATGTCTCGCACAACAATGTTCCTGTGACTGATGGATTTACTTTTTCTACATTTCCTGTCAAATATCAAAGCTGCAAACACAGTCAATACGATCTCTGCCAGACTTTACAGCACTTCCAAAGAAAAAAAAAAGTGTTAGGCTATATTAGATCCAAACTTTTTCTCTTTATCGTGAATAACTTTTTCTCTTTATCGTGAATAACTCTCAAGCGTCGCTATGTTTTAATAATTTAAAACGGCCCAAAAAATAAGTTTGCTAATTCCACGTATTTATGGTTTGCTATTGTGGCCTATTGTATATCCATTTTTATTACTATGGACTATGGCCCTGACCTCTAAGCTGAACTGTCAGGTCTATCTCAGAAAACAGAGTCAGTTCTTAATACATAATGCATAAAGCTGGTTATATTTTGGTCTTTCTCTCTACTCTGCTCCGACAGCTGTTTGTTTACTTTGGGTTTGTGATTTTGAACTATATTGTTGCCTGTGGATATAAAACATTTAAGCGCCTGAAAAACACACGGTATCTTTGGGTTGATGTCGTGTAAATTTCACGAGATAAAGGAGGCATAGGGTAGGTAGGGATCTACAGTGGTGCATTGAATGTCACATATCTGTCACTTGAAGCATTTTTTGCATCAAATTACGCTCTGAGCCGAAGCCGAGACTCGGTGCAGAACAGAGCAGGCATCAGTGACAGCAGCTATGACAGCGATTTGGTCAGAAACAGGTTTAGGAGCTTAGGTGAAAGTGGGTTGCAAAGAGGCCTGCAGCAACTGAGGGCTGTGTTGGATTTGCCAGTTGAATGTGTGGAAGCTGAGCTGGCTTTGACGCCAGTCGAGCTCGTCTAAATTAATGCTATGCTCAATTTAACAGAATATTTAAGACCATTATCCACTGAGAACAGCGAGCGGCCAGTCTCAAAATGACTCTTCAACATGAAAATACAAATAAGAGCAATGATTACAGAATGTGCCACAAAATTACAATCTCACACAGAGAAAGACAATATCCAAGATCAAATCCACCAGCGCATTTGTACTTCCTAGAGGAAACAATATTAAAAGCAAGGGTTTCATGTCTTGCAGTCTAATGAACTGATGTCTTTGTTTTTAAGCAGCTAGCTGTTCATTAGAGGGAGTGTTTATGTTCCAGGATAATCTCAGTACAACATGAAAGGGAGTTGCTCAGGGAGTCTCTTCCATACATGCTCTATAAACTCAGCTCAGATAAAATCTTTAAAATGATCACATCAGCCTCCGCCACCTGCCCTTCTTAACTTTTACATGGCTTCATTTTCAAACTCTTTTGTATTCCCAACATTGTTTACTCGCTCCTGCCTCACTCCACCGTTTGTTGTAAGAAAATGCAGAACACTGCCTCATACATGGCAACTGGATGTTCTGACTTGGTGTAAAACACACACAAACACAAAAAAAAATGCACGAGTGGTTTTGTCAGGGTGGGTGGCAGCAATAAAAGGCGCCAGTTGTGTTGTGTATTTGTTTGCATTTGTTAGCTGACGGGGTTGAAGGGGAAATCAGATGAATAAATAGCTGTTGGCTGACAAAGCCGTGGACTGGCAGCGGAACAATGTCTTCTGACTTTAGTTCCTCTATTGTTTTTTTGGCCAAAATAAATAAATAAATCACTGAGCTCTACTGGAGAGTCAGCCTCTCTTCTCCCTCATCAGGTTCTTCAGCTCTTCATGTTCGGAAGCACTCTGCATATTTTAACATGTACATGAATCTCATGATTTTTAATGGCTCTAATTGGTTATAGCTCATCGCGCTGGAGTGGGCTTTAATCTTTTGTGTGCCAAGGTCTCGCCTCCCCTGCTGAACCAAAACAAATGAATCACTACTTGTCTCCATTTAACTCATCCGTGTTCATTTGCCTCCCCTCTTCTGTATGCAGAAAATTGCCATGTTCACACTTGTGAAAGAGGGGAAATAATGGATTAGCATGATCAGTCATTTCTGCGAAAGAGCAGCTTTTTGGATAGTTTTGAATAGTATTAACCACTTTTACATGTCAAAACAGCTGCCAGTGAGTCAAATTTTGGTCTTAATTAAGTGTTGACCAAAATATAATTATCTTAGGATTTTGTGCATATGGATTGCAAATAAAATTTGAGTGTAGCCACCGTGATGTCACTCACTTATTAGTGCTTTCCCTTTGTGAATCTTCACGCTGAGCCTTTCTTGTTTTTGGAAATCAAGCGTGATGAGTGAGTGCTGAAGCTGGGAGATACTGCACACTCACAGGCAGCTGCTTGTCGGTCACACGGTAGATGTTAATGAGGACCATAACATACAAAATAAACAGCATTTTGAGTTCACTTAGACTTGAAACTAACAGTTAAGACCATAAATTCACCAACAGAGTGTTTAATGAGGTAATAGATGAGGGAAATGATGCCCCATAACCTTCTATACAACTAGATTTCTTTCTGCAACTTGGGGAATCGCCCCCTGCTGGCCACTAGAAAAAAGGCAGGTTAAAGGTAGTTCTACGCACAATCTTATATCCCAATGTCGGTGTTGTTCGTATACATAACAATAATTTTAGTCTAGGATCTACACTGACCAATGACATTGTCTGAGAATTTGGTGGCCATTTGACAAAATTTGGCTAATGCTATCACTAGCAAATAAAGATGAATAACCAAAATCTGGCTAACAGCAAACTTACCTTGATAATAAATTCATTACATTGTATAAATTGATGGATCTATTTTTTTTCCTTTTTCCCCACATGGCCAAACCATGACATCACAACCATGTGATTAATGTATTTTTTCATTAGCTATACCTCTTTGTTGTTATCATTATCTGCAATATGGCCATAAATAACTATTTACACAATTGTATCTAATGGCAATAATGTAACAGACTATGATCAAATACAGTGAGTATGGACATTTAATAAAAGTCAGCTAACTCCTTCAGATTCAGAAGTTTGAGGCTGTAAAAAGAGCAGGTTGTTATTCGGTCTAAGCTAGTGTTATTTTGGCTGCTGATTGGTGCATTCCCTGCTGCCTGCTTTCTGCTCTGTGTGTGCCTATGTAAGTAGTGTGTGAGTGTGAAGCACAGGTGCGACTGGGGAAGTGAGACCATTAGCATGATAACACCATGACAGCGCCGCTCCCTTCTGGGGCACATGAAGTGTCATGCTTTCTGCTTTTTCTTTAGCTAGCTTCAAGAACAACATGACTGCTGATGGAACAAATTATTAGTTTCTGGCTGAGAAAAAACTCGTCTTTGTCTTGAGTTCTCTCTCCTATATTGAGGCGTCTCTCATATAGGCACCAAGTATTTATCTAGTGATCCCTGTAGACACGTGGATATAATCAATAAAGAATCTTTCATTTGGATACTGTATACAATTCTTTACCTACACGTGGAGATCAGCAAATTATTTCTTGTAACATCCTACCTTTGTTTTTGATTCTTCTTTCATTATTAGTCTATTCTTTCTCATCTTGACCTCCAGTTCTTTGGAGCCCACTGTCCCCAGAGAGATCAATAATTCATCCACCTTCACCTCAGAGTTGAAATAAATGACCAGAAAGTGGTGGCAGCCGAATGGCTTCCAGAAAAATGGCTTGGTGCAGACACCGCTGACCCCCTCACTGTTAACCATTTGACATCTCACTAACGCACGAGACTGGGGTCACAGGATGTGATTTGTGTCATACGCACGGTCATGCTCGCTGCCCAGCTGCTGTATGAATCACGGATTAAGTGGTCGAACATAGGGCAGACTGATGGCTAATGTTACATCACAGGGACACAGTGTGGGAGGAGAGTCGTGTTTCTGTATGGCGACAAGGTATATACTCGCACATGCTTGGTTGCAGAAACGCGAGGGCGTATAAAGACATTTGCATGTAGGAGCTCTGCATGTGCTCAGACAGAAGTGAATACAACTGCGGCATCCCGTGAAAAGGCGAAACAAACCCAGGCATCAGTCGTCGTGCTTCACCGATGGAGTTTTATGGAAATCCGATGGATAGAACACAAACCTCCAGCTAGTTATTTCTGTTCTAAGAACGTATTATCCAAAGCGATGAAGACAATTTTTGAGGTCGCTCCTGCTGGAAAATGCTCGAGACGCCTGCGCGTGCCCCCTCCCTTGAAGAGTCTCTGCTCCCTTCTAATTGCTGCTTCCCAAAACGCTGCTCGCTGACAGTTTTGTAACGAGTTTGACAAAAGCTGTGGGAAGAGGGGAGGAAGTGAGGTATGAAGAAGTGAGAAGAAAGGATGGAGGGTGGGTGTAAAGACAAAAAAAATGGTTAGGTTGAATTGCAAAGACTGAATATCAATATTGTTTTCTTTCAGAGAAATACCGTCAGTTTTAGCCTCAATGCCTGCTGGTGCTTTAGCATCAACCTCCACTGTCAAGAGCTCTGCAGTACCCTCCTGCATGAGGCACTTGGTTTTTATGTATTCATTATTAATCCCCACTGCTTTAAATACGAGCCTCCTCTACCCTGCCTTACTGTACGATATACCATGACCCGAAGGATTAGCCATGCCTTCTGTTTCTAGGTGCAACCTTTAAGGAAATAGGCTATGAGAAAATCCCGCATTTATGTGTCATTTTGAGTGGTCTTCATGGGCGTGCGGTTAAGCTGCGTACAGACTGAAACCAACTGCCAGCTTCAAATGTCATATATCACTCAACGGTATTCTTCACCCTTATTGGTTCACCACAGGTCCCGCCCATTTGGCTTTGCCAGCAGTTGTTTTATCCTTCAGCACTTGAAGTCACCAACTATCATTTACTTTCTATGATTTATGGTTGCCATGGTTGCTGCAAATCACTTTCAGTGTTTTTTTTGTTTTTCATGGAAAGGATGCTAGGATCATCCCCTGAAAACAGTGGACTGTGTATGAAAATGGCTGTAATTCCCCACTGATAATCATATAACTCATAATCAGGATGGCTGTGGATCAGGTGGTAGAGCAGGTCACCTACTAACCGGAAGTTAGCAGGTGACCTGCTACTAACTAATGAAGTTTCCTTGGGCAAGATACTAACCCCATGTTGCTCTCTGACACATTCATTGGAGTGTGAATGTGTGTGAATGTTAGTTAGGAAGCACTCAGAAACAGTGGAGGAAAAAAAAATGCTTGTGTGAATGGGTGAATGCACAAGTTGTGTAAAGTGCTTTGAGTTCTCAAGATAGAGTAGAAAAGCGCTATATAAGACATAGTACATTTACCATTCTCTTGGAAATCATATGACTGTATCTTGAATATTTGCCCTTAGTAGTTTAGCTAGGCTACCACAATGCCAGGACACCTGGAGGACAAGGCTTTAAACTTTTCAGAGCCACCGTTCATTCAGTGGCTTTCAAATATGTGATGGTAAAATGGTATATATAGATATTTTAGAGTATTTCATTAACCTACTTTTAGTATATCCCTCTTCATGGTCTAGTTGATGTCCTCTACAAATGCAGAGAGCCTCCGCAAAGTCTCTCTCAAAAATCGTATGATTTTGTTTCAGATTTTTTATTATTGTAGGGTCTTTACCTTACAGTATAACACCTTGATATGACTCTTGTTGTGATTTAGTGCTGAAATTGATTTAAATCAGCTCATAATCCTAACCCTATGCCATCAGAATACTTATGCTTATTGTTGGATTTTTAAAGGTTTTATCTTTGGACATTGTCAGTCTCTATATTTATTGATCTACCTCCAAGCAAAAAGATTATGTTCTTCTATCTTTCCTTGACGCCTCATTTTGGAGAAACAAGGATCAAGGATCTTTGGAAATATCTGGAAACAGCCTATGAATGGACTAAATTTGGATGGTAAACATAACTTTAAGTGTAGTCATGTGACATACAGCTCCAGAGTCAAGTTGTCGCACTCTGTTTGGCCTTGGATTGACTGGTGAAAACGCAGCTTAATGTGCCTGCAGCCTGCAGGGTTTCGACCCAGTCATCAGCCTCGCTGTGTGGGAAGCTTTCATCAATAAAGTCCCAGGCTGCGGCCTTGCCGGTGACTCCCACCTGCAAACTCTCACTCTGACAGTGTGTAAATACCCCTGTTTTAAAACGACTGAAGGGACCAAATCAGAGCGGTGAGTAAGTAATAGAACTTGTGGGTGGTTTAGTCTTGCATGCATAGTTTTATTGAAAGAACAAACAGTACTAAGGAAAGGATCCATTACTGTGGTTTATGAATCATATGCTGATCTTAATTTCAAGCCCCAGTAACTAAAGACAGACTTGTGTTTATTTGTATTTCATTCTGAATGTACTTTTTAAATGGATTTTCTGTCAATTCCTTCCACTAACATGCCAGTGCCTCAAACACATGGAGCCACGTGTTTTGTTTTCTCTTCTATGATTGCTCTTTTTCCCATTATCAAGCATTCTAGGAACAAATGATATCATCACTGCTTGCAGAGCCGATCGGTTTTGTAGAGGAAGGATATACAAAACGGTTTAAATACAGAAGTCAGCGCCCAACTGGCCAACATGGGTGGATGCAGCTAATATGATACTTAGTTCCCCGCTATCTGTGGGCGGATTTGTCAGTCATGATAACGTTACAGTGAGCTTTAGGCTACATGTTTGAAGGCTGATGCATTGGGACGGTACCGTGGCAACGCAGCAAAGGAGGCAAAACGATGTTATAATCATTATCAAAAGCTCAGTTGTCAAAGCAATTCACAAAAACATAGCAGGTGAAGGAAAAGGAGGAGGAGGAAGAGTGGGGTGTTAATGAAAGGGCAGGGAAAAAATGGCTGTAAAGGAGGAGGAGGAGAAATGGTGCTGTGTTTGGTGACTGATTACAAATTATCTTAATTATCTCCACTCCCTGGAGATGCATTAGACTTCATGTAAACAGCGGCATGGGGAATGGCTGGCTGTTCCCTCCCTCTCATCTAAAGTTGTTTTAGCCTGTACATTTTTTTCTCCATATTAGCTCCATTCCTCCTCTCTTCTGCTCTGTTTGAGTCCACCTTTTCTTTCTTGTTGTCCTGTTCTTGTTGTACTGTTGTCCTACAGTGACTATGTGTTTAAGAGTATATAAGAGATGTCATAAAAATCTGGAAAGAGTTTGATTGATTGTGACATGCAGCGACAGCGTCATCATTTTTAACCAGGCATCAACTATCGTGGCTGTGAGCATGCTGGCAATGAGAAAAGATGAAAATTTATTTAAGTCCAACTTGTATGTTTTTTTTTCCTTTGACTTTTATTCTTCTTCTTCTAGTGCACAATTTCTTGGAAATTATTTTGTACCACCAGAAATAAACAGAACTCCTTTGAGTGATTGGCACAGCAAGTTAACACTTTCTGGGTGGCACGATTGAAAGGCCTGTCCAACTATATATCAGTCCTCGCCTTTATAATGGCCCATAAAGTAAGGAAGTGACGGGAAAAAACATTGTTCAACCATGTTAACAGTGTTGATTTTGCCTAGTTTTCCCACCAGAGGGCACTCTGCAACTTCCCTGTTGGCAATATGATTGAAACATTACAAAAAACAACCACTGGATGCGATCAGATTGTAAAGACTAAGCAAGTAACCAGCGACTCGTCACTTGACAGTGACAATAACACACCAATATTTTTAAATAGTCCTGCCATATTATCTCAGTAAAGACTCGTATATAACTACACATAACAAATGTTAGCGAATCCATATATGTTTTATGTGTGTGCCCAGTATATCAGATTTTTAAACCAACAGATATCGATATCAGTATCGGTCTTAAAAAACCTGTATCGGTCAGGCTCTAGTCGTATGCTCAATTCCAAGTCTATATTTTTATAAATGTTTCTTTTGATTGGCTGCTTTAGGTCAGCGTTCCCCAGCCCCCGGGCCACGGACTGGTACCGGTCCGTGAGTCGTTTGGTACTGGGCCGCGAGGGTGTGAAATTCATGGTTTTCAGGGATTTTATCGGTTTTTAGTATTATTTTTTTTTATCGTTTTTATTGTTAACTCGGTTTCCCTGGTTCTTTTCCTGTGTATTATGAATAAATCTTCTTTTTTGGTACCGGTACTGGTTTTATTTTGTTGTACAGTGGTCCCTCGTTTATCGCGGGAGTTACGTTGTAAATTTAACCTACGATAAGTGAAATCCGTGAAGAAGCCAACTTTATTTTTTACAATTATTATAGATGTTTTAAGGCTGTAAAACCCCTCACTACACACTTTATACACTTTTCTCAGACAGGCATGAACATTTTCAAACTTTTCTCTCTTGTTTAAATGCTCTCAATGTTAAAACCTTGTAGATAAATAAGTGCAGTATTATAGAATGAAACCAAAGGCACCCGCAGCTGACTAGCGATAGAAGATTTATGTAAATGTGACAAGCTGAACGCATTCTGTACTGTACAGGAGACACGACATGAGATTAATTGACAATGGTCTACAGCCAATCGGGACGCAGAACACAATGCGCTGTAAAAAAAAAAAAAAAGCATACAAAATTGCACAAAAAAAATCCGCGAAACAGCAAGGCCGCGAAAGGTGAACCGCGATATAGCAAGGGATGACATTAAGGGGATGTATTTATCCGCGACACCTTAAATATTGTCGAACATCATCCATGGCGCAAAAAAGGTTGGGGACCGCTGCTTTAGAACATTTGAAAAGCAGTCAAGTATCACTGCTCACAGCCTAAACTGTTTCACCAAGAGATTTACAAAAATTGAGCCATTAGAGCAGTCTAACATTTTTTACTTGTACATATTCTGACCTCATTGTTTAAGGCTTTAGCCATTTTCAATGTGAGCAAATAAGTAATGAGCCCACTTTAAAGCTGAATTTATTATTCAAGGCCTTTATTTACAATGACTCGTGCAGGCGGCTTTCACTTTTTACTCTGATGCTGAAATACAAGTTTTAAACATGATCATTTTCAGGCAAGGTCTGGAGCTACAAGGACCATCCCTTTTTATACAATTTCTAAGCAGATTTATAGGCAATTGCAACTGGAAATAGCATATAATGATATCCTCAGGAAGCGAGAGTCATCACGTCTGTGTATTCAGATTTGACTGAGTTATTACTCGGAGTGAGCTGCTGCTGCTCCTTCTGCTGCTGCTTCAAGTGTTGACCACGTAGATAAATTGAAAAATTACACCTCACAAAGTCTTTATTCCTTCTTTCAGCTCTCTCCTCACAACTTTAAAATACCATGTACATATGGAGCCGTGTCAAAAATCGCTGTTTTCTGCCTGTGCCATCCTCTAGCTCTACTGTTCTCTGTAATTTTCCCTTTAATGAGCTGTAAATTGAGATCTCAGACACTACTCATCACCGCTTTGTGTCATCGCTGACAGCTGTAATTTCTTTCCATGCGTAAAATGTGACATGTTGGATCATGAGCGATAAGTAGTGTACGTTACCAAAAAGATTTGAAGTGCTAAATAATAAATAAGGAATAATTGAAGACACTAATGAAGTGTCTCGGTAATGCATTGTTCCAGAGCGTCTTCTGTTTTTTAGATTCTCCAGATCGACCGGAATGGCAAACATCAGTTTTATATTCTCTAACTGGATACTCTGATGATAGCTGTTGTAATATTAAAAGTAGCAGCAGTAGCTTCTATTTAAATCTCGATGGACATATAAAAGACTAATAATCAGACCCAATCTTAACTTAAAGAACTCATAGTAACGAATCACCCCAATGGAGCACTTCGATCAGTCTGTTGGCTTTCTTGTGGTTCCCTAGATATTTAAGAGTAGAATGGGAGGAAGAGCCATCAGCTCCCAGTTTGGATTCAGGAGACAGACACCTGGTCTACTTTTAAGGTTAGTCTTAAGATTAGTCTTAAAATTAGTCTGGATCAGTTAACCCTAAACACTACAGTATGCCTAGGCTGTTGGGAGCTTCCAATGATGCACTGATAATTTCTTATTCACTCACCTCTTTTCACTCTGTGTTTATAAATAACTCTGCATTTAACAATTAGCTATTATGGATCTCTGGCTCTTGTCTTCTGCCCTGTCTCCCTGAGCCGTCTTCCACTTCCTGTTAAAAGGGAGTTTTTCTTTCCCACTGTCACTAAATGCTTGTGTTGTTGTGACTGTTGTTGCGATTTGATGTTATGTAAAACTGAATTGAATTCTGCTGATTCTACTAACTCTGTGACCTCTTATATCATATATAAGGCATCTGTATTTGATGTAGGAAAACTATTGTTGTTCAGCCAATATATAAAAGCCACTGAGGGGCTGCTATACTCAGAAATAAATGGCACACGGTGTCGATACATATCTGGTTTGTACATGTGTGAAATTTCTAACTTTTCAGGAGTAATTCAGCTTACCTGGCTGATTCCGTGACCTAAACCTACATCGTTTTTAGAGAAGTGCAGTGGTGGGGGGAATAGCACAGTTTCAATCCCTTGTTCTACGAGCTCGGTAATAGAGGACAATAAAGTCGATTCATTAAGGGAGGCCTGCACTGTGAATGGCGAGTCACTATTGTATGAACTTGCAGTGCCCCTTAATTTCAGTCAGATCCACCCCTATGATCATAAACTCTGATTTCAAAAAACAGAGATGGTGACGGCTAAAATGATCCATTGGAGCTTTCAAAGGCTATATTCATAAAACCCCTGAGATTACAATTCTCATTTGCCAGGGTGTACTTGACCAGGATAAGCACCATTTTGGATGGAGGGAGAAACTACAGAAGGGTGAACATTAAAACTCCAAACAGAAGAGCCTTGCCTGGGTCCAAACCCAGAACCCCACCACCCAGTACGCCCCAGTATTATATTTGGTGGTAAAAGACTCAGATATCATTTTACTTTTAGCCTGTGAAGTGCCAACAATGTTCCCTCCTGGTTAATCAAGGTTTCATTATGATCACGGTGTTTCCTTAGTCACGCATGCATGCGTGTCTAGTACAATATTCCAACTAAGCTCGTCGTTGTTATGGTTGGCTCTTAATAATGCTGCACTTTGTGCTGAGCTGGAATGGAGCATTAGGCTCAATCCTTAAAATGTGCAGCTGTGTTTGTATCGCAGCGTGACCTTTGAACTACAGAAGATAGAGCATCATTAATGTGCCTTTCCGTGTGCATGTGTGAATAAATATAGTGGTGTGATGGGTGAAGACAGAGGCGACGG
This sequence comes from Pelmatolapia mariae, assembly GCF_036321145.2. Taxonomy (NCBI): domain Eukaryota; kingdom Metazoa; phylum Chordata; class Actinopteri; order Cichliformes; family Cichlidae; genus Pelmatolapia; species Pelmatolapia mariae. The sequence goes on along the minus strand of NC_086234.1, from coordinate 23,583,504 downwards.
CACATTGGAGTGTCCGGTAAATGATGGACTAATTAGCAGCGGTCCAGATCCCCTTTTACTCCCCGTTCAAATCCAGTTTCGGAGCTTGGCTCCGGCGCTGGTCTGGTTTGTTTTTAACTCAAACTGCTCTTCTATTAATGCTTTATGTGCTACTTTTTATTCACTCTGTTTTGCATCCTACCCGTTGGGATGTATGATTGTCATACTTTCCATCTTTTTCGCATTAGCGTTATGGCTCTGACCGTATGACGAGATTGCCCGAGCTCGCCAAGTTTGTGGCTGCAGCTTGAGAACGTGTGTGTGTGGGTCTGTGTGTGCATGTCAGTATCAATGTGTTTTACTCCTGATGTTTGATTGCCCATATTTGTGGCTTTATAGATGATCTCAGCATTGCATGCTTTGTGGGCCTGTGTTGATGTTGTGTGTGTGTGGGTGTGTGGGTGGGTGGGTGTTTGGAGCCGGCGTGAGGCAGGTTTTGGGGCCAGCGTGTTGTGGTGTAGCATGGCCTCCCTCCAAAGCCCTGTGGCTGTTGAACTTTTATGGCGAGTCAATCGCCGCACAGACCTTTCAGTCTACCCGGTGCGCGTCGCGAACACACACACACACACACACACACACACACACACACACACACACACACACACACACACTGCGCACGCACACATCAGCAGCAGCCCAGCCTTCATTAGAAGTGCCACCAGTAGCCAAGCCTGCAGCTTGACACTTCAAAGAGCTCTCTCTCTCTCTCTCTCAGTCTCTTGTCTCTACCCTGTGCTCGTTCTCTCATTTTTGGGACTTGTTTTCTTCCCCTTGCCACTTTCTCCACTCCACTTTATAATTCCTGTCTTTCTTCTGCCTTGCTCATTCTTCTCTTTTGCTCTCTCCAGTCCAGGGAAAACACTTATAATTTGCTCTCTGTGATCTTTTAGAGGAATGCCCCAATGAAAATCTTGCCTTGTGCTGTAAAAACTACCTGCATTTACTTGTAGGCTTCAAAGGTAGCTCTGAAAGCTTTTTGTAGCCTGCTCCTTTGTGAAGAGCAGCACCTGTCGCAACTTGGATCCAAAGCTGGTTGTGCCGGGTTGAACCAAATTCTTTTCTCATAAAATAGATGGAACTGGAGGCTGTGTGAACTTGTCAATATCTTGATGAAAAAATAATTTATTTCTACTGTTTCACTCCTTTCTTATAACTCAGTGCAGGTTCGCCAGCATGTCTTGTAATTATATAAAAATGGAAGGTTAATACAATACCAGTTTTGTATTAGATTACTTTGCTGTCTCTTGCCTCTAAAAATGATGTTATGCATATAGACCAAAACTCTAATTCTTTGTAGGTTAATTAGTTAGTATATTTAGTCAGTTAATGGCTTCATTTATTTAAGAAATTTACTGGTTCCAGCTTCTTAATTGTCAATGTTTTCCTTCGCTTTTGATCTTTCACTGGTTTTTAGCTATTTTATGGCATTTCTTAGACAAACAATAGTGATCCATAATAATCTGGGTAAATGTGTCCATCAAAGTCGACCAATTTTAACATGTTTTTTCATATCACGACTTATCCACCGGGAGCAAATACACTGAAATATCTGACTTTCTGTCACAGTCCATGGTTTTGACTCAGGGTTTGAGTTCAGGACTTTGAATGTTGATCATTTTTTTCTTAATTTTTTATTCACATTTTGACTTTCATGTCTTTAAAGCTTCTTCATTCCAGTTTCTACTGGTGTTAGAGTATAATTGTTCCTCAAAGTTTGATTTCCGTTTAGTCACTGTGTCTTTTATTTTGTTTGTTTTGTCATTACCTTGTTTAATTTCAGCTATGTCTTGTTACCCTGGTGTTTCCAGGTTGTACTTGGTCTCCCTTCAGTCTGTGTCAATGTGTCTGTGTCCCCTTGTGTCTCTTAGTTAATGTTTTGCACTTTCTTGTATTCTCGTCCTTTTGTGCATTTTCTTCTTGTGGTTTCTTACCTGAACAGAAAGGTCAGTTTTACATTTACCTGGTTTGTTTGTGAGTCTTGCACTCTCCACATCACCAGTAAACTGCTTGACACGAGATCTCAGTTGAAGCTTCAGACTAATAAGGAAACATTTGCCTAATTTGGAAGCTCTATATGTATATATTCACACATATTCACATACAGTCATATGACAAAGAGTTTTGACAGGAATCTTTGCAATCCTGTGAAAAATTAAGTCCACCCATGATTTTGTAGCTTGTAGAACCACTTTTAGCTGCAATAACTTGAAATATCATTTTTGGATGATATCAGTGTTTCGCAGCATTGTAAAGGAATTTCACCCCACTCTTCTTTACAATGGTCCAAAACAGCATTGGTTGTTGAGGTCTGGACTCAGTGACTGAGATGCACATGTCCTGTGACACCAAAGTATTTCTGTTTGTACTGTCATGAACCATAAAATGTAACATGCTGAGGTTTGAGATATACCTCTCGCCTTTTTGTTATTTTTCTAAGCTCTGTTTGTTTGACCCCTATGAAAGTTTTGTAGAATACACAGTTTTTTATTGGGACAGAAAAAATATCTAATGAAGAAGTTGTATTTGATGTATTTTCCTTTGGACAGACCCTAGCTTGCGTTTCCTTAAATTTCCAGGCCTTTATATGCTAATTTTAGCACCTGTAGCTTAATATTTATAATTCGTGTGAAAATAAAAGCATTTTAGATTTGGATGAGCAGTCTGTTTTCCGACCCACAGTTTGTGCCAACAGGTGAGCAGTATTTGATATACTTTATGTACTGTACTTAAAATAATTTTCTCATTAAATTCTGTTGCTGGTAGCAGTCGACTGCATGTAGAGAGAGACACACGGCTGGAATCGGTGTTGTTCAGCACAGGCCAAATGGAGTAATATTCTTCAGCGTGCCAAGCAAGATAGAGCTTTCTCATATTCTCATCCTTTCATTATCTTTGTTGTGTCTTCCTCTGGTTTCTGCAGTTAAACAATCAGTAAGCACACACAAAGCACAGAGAGAGAGAGGGATGCCATTTCACACTCCATATATCCCAGTCTGAGGGATGCAGGGTGGTAACGGAGCATTATCAGATCCCAGATATTGATTGATCGTCACACGTATTGTTCCCAGGGAAATATAGCCCCACTGAGGCTAGCTGCAGCTGTGCAGGATGCTCTAGGTGCTATTGCAGTGAAGAAAAGTTTCACTGGGAGCTTGTAGATTATGGCTACGCATGCCATGATTCAGCATGCATGAGGCTTTTCTGATGAATTTCTGTGCTGATTCATAGAGCAATGATTCATAGTTTTGCATGATAACAAGCCTGGAAAAACAAACAAAACTCACACACAGAAAAAACCCGCAGCAGTGATGTACTGCTGAAACTGAAGTTTGCAAATATTTTTTTATGAGTAGAGTGAAATTAAATGCATTAAAAGGAGCATGTTGCTGAAATGAAATCTCTCACCTAAATTTTTGGTGCTCGCATCGCATTGCTGGTTTGGTGTTTCACCAGTGGCCATGTGGTCTCCAGCTGTTTGTATTCCATCACAGACCAGAGGCAAAAACTGTGCCTGGCTCTGACTCAGGGAGACCCCAAATGAGCGTGTCTGCGTGTGCTTGTGTTTGTGTGTGTGTGTAGGTGCATCTAATAGGGGGTAACCCTGACATACTTTGTGACATACTTTAACTTTGTTCTTTCATTGCGGGAAGCATCGCTTGCTTGTTTTCTTTTCAGCTCGTACCCGCTGCGTCTCTTTCTCACTACGAAACTTTTCTCTCTCGCTCACGTGCTCTCTTGCACGCTCATGCGCATGGGGCATTAATAATTCTGCTAATTGTGCAGAATATTTAGTCTAACGCCTGTGTCTACACGAGCAAGAGAGGGAGGAGAAAATGGCTCCCAATTAGCTCAACTTTGAAACTTTGGCCACTTTTCTCGCTCTTTTTTTTTTTCTAGAAAGTTTCCCCTTGCAGCCCCTAGCTAGGGGTGTGTATGTGTTGGTGTGTGTGTGTGCGTGTGTCATGAGCTTGAGGGTCTGGCACTAAGATGGCCAATTAAAACCACTGCCGGCAGCGAAGGACCAATGGGAACAGGGCGCCAATGCACTTCCCCACCGTCAATGTAGTAACGCAAACCAGATGCAGTTGGGCAGTGTGTGTGTGTGTGTCTGTGTGTGTGTGTTTGTCTTTGCTAAAGTCTACTGTATGTGTTTTTGCAAATACCTCTTTGCTGATACACAGTTTCTGCTTGTGCACGTAATGAAAATCTTTACCTTTTTGGAAAAGGAGTTGCAGAGTTTGCAGTTTTATTTATGTGAGAACCAAAAGGGTGCAACAAAAAAGGCTCGGATAACAAAAACACGGGATGAGAAAGAGAGGTATTCCCTCTTTCTTCTCAAAGCTATCCCAAAAAGCACAACAGCCCCTGCCTCTGAAATCTCACAAACACACTGGAGCTGCGCTGGCTGACAATCAGGTCTGACGTTCATCACCTAAAACACATCATCCGTCTTTTATCCTGCTCTGACGGCTTTGAATGGTAATTTCATGCAAAGTGATGTCTTGTTATGGCTTTCTTTTAAGTTTTTCAAAGACTTTTTATTTCATCCTTTTATACAGTTAGATCCTTTTGAAGTTTGAGTGTGAAAAGAAACCCTATTTCTAAAACTTAACAAACCTTCGTTTTGCTTTTTTTTTTTTTTTTTTAACATTGGCTACATATAGCGTTCATTCGCAGTATTATAAGGTTCTGATCATAAACATAATAAAAGGTGGACACTGTGACGTCATCCACCGGTTTATGAAGTCTGGTTACCAGTGAGACGAGCTTTCAATGTAGACATTTTCACATTTTGCAGGTGGATATGATGATGATGATGATGATGATGGGTGGCTCTGACTGAAACTACACACTCCTTGGTTAACAACCTGTCATTCATATCCATTGACCAGTGAGCATGTCTGAAATATAGGATGACCAGAATTTCCCAATTATACTAACAGTTTTGTACAGAGTTTGCAAAATTATCAGGAAGGTTTTTATTGATATTCGGATTAGGATCATAAAAAAACAGTAAATATATTGAATTTAGATCTTAAAACCCGTGGGCTAAAGATTATCATGGCCATAGTTCCATAGTGTGCTTCAAAATTTGTGCAAAAGTCCACTTAGACTGACTATTATATCTTTCAAACTGGTCTTGAGCAACAGCTCTCAGCTTTCTGAAGGTCTTTCAGTGTCCTTCAATGTCCTTTGAATGTCTTTCAAAGAGCCCAGAGAACCTTTCCTGAATACTACTTAAAGAAACTGCAAGACAACTTGCCTAAGGGAGTGGAAGAATAAAGGTAGCCATACCAAATGTTGAGTTTTCAAGCTTTTTGTTAGAGTCTGTTTTCGTCTTACATTCTAATTTCAGCTGTGTCTTGTTTCCCTGGTGTTTTCCAGGTTGTACTTGTCACATATACATACTATATTCCAATTTAGTCCATTTTCTTAGACTTTTGTGCAGTACGACTATTTTTAAATGTACACAAAGTTACCGTTTTCTGTGCAAACATGGCCAGCTTGGCATCACTTACCTTAAATAGCTGATAAAAAGGTTCAAAGTATGTAAATATATACAGTATATATTTACATATAGTAGGAAGAATTACTTGAAAAGCTTTGTTTATTCTGTTTTATTGGAAAATTAAGTAAGCTCAAAATACAAGCTCATGGAAATGGTGAAAAGTCTGTAACCACGGTAATATAAAAGCATGAAATGTGTTATTTATAATCAGGAAGTGTCCCATGAGCTACCCGACTGATCCTATTACGGTTCCTGTTTGCGTCAACCAAACCTTGAGGTGTCTGTCACTTAGCAGACATTCAGATAACTTCAGATAACTCTTTATGATCAAATACTTCCAGTACTAAGTACACGCCTATCAGCCTCAGGATCACATCATAGTCAGTTGTGAACTTAAGAAACCTGCTAAACATCAGCATCTTAGGATCATCGTTGTGAGCATGTTGCCGTGCAGAGATGAATGTCCGTTAGTTCAAAGTAGTTCCAACCTTTATTCTTAAACTTGTCAATCTTGCGACACTTCAGATTTATCGAGGATGTGACTGGCTGTAGAAAATATCTGGCATCTCCTCCAGACTTGCAATTTAAACCAAGATGGTGTCTGGAGATGCTTTCAGCGCTGGGGTACTTTAGGGATGATTAAACACTTACTTTCCCTACACATACACAGACAGATACACACATGCACAACAGCTGTATGCTATATGATGGATCTTAGCATCCCACAAGGCGTAAGAGGAAGAGATAAAGTGGATCAATCTGTGCATGTGCGACCGTCTTTATGGACGTGTTTGCCCTTTGGTTCCGTCTGTTGGCCTCACAACAGACGTACTACAGCTCTCGGGGAAATAGGGAGAGCTGTTTCTGATTACTTCCGCACAATCCGCAATGATAATCATGATGTTTGATTGTCTTTTCTTTCAGCGTGTAAGCACAGATTTTTCCACAAATAAACCAAAACCATGAGGGTGATGAATAACGGCGAAGCCTCTCGGGTCTCACTAGCTCTACGCGTGAACTGAGTCACCTCATTTAGGAGCTTTGACCGACCGTGGCACATTTCATTCTGTGATCAATGGTCTGGGAGTTATAGGCGGAGGAGGTAGTCAGAGGTGGGGCACAGGGATGAAGGATACGTGGAAATACGCAGCGACCTGTACACGATAGCCGGGAGAAGTTGCGCAGGGAGGATGATGCAGAGGGATGGACAGAAAGAGACAGGCGTTGAAAAGGAGGGAGAGGGATGGATGGAGACGCAGATAGAAAGTGACAGTCAGACAATGGGGCGGAGGGACTTCAGACTTCGTTGTCCGTCTCTGGATACAAGAACTCATGATCTGTGAGAGCGATGAAATTGTATTTATTCAGAGCATTATTGCTTTTGCGTCTGCCTCTTTGGGAATTGATGCTGGCAGCTTTTCTTTACTTTGTGCACCTGTGGAAATGTCTCCGAGTTTCATTTTGACTTTTCTAAATTCCAATTTTTCTACTACCAAAGGAATGGTGGTGCAGTAGATTAGATATTAATCTAATCTGTGTTATAACAATCCATCACTTTGCATTTGTGTGACCCGGGTAGGTTTAGGGGTACGTATATGCTCAAGGGTATGTGGTCTTCTCTCCAATGACTCTGATGTATAGATAAGTGTAGTTAACAGAAAGACAACTGTGGCGCGTATAATGGGAGCGTGGACACTGACATTTTGACTCTGTGTAAAGAATGCATAAAAAATTTCTGTACAATGGTACACACAAAGCAGCAAACCCAAAGGCTAAAAGTTTAAGATAAAGTGGAAAGACTGCAATTCCTAGAATAGCTTGATGAGACTCAAAAGCAAGTCCTATAGACTCCCATGCTAAAGAGCCAAAATAAAAAACACTAAAAGAAAAGCTTAGATTAAAAATGGCTTTGTTTTCTGTGAATATTGTCCACCTTTGACCTTCTATCTGGGGTGGGTGTGGCTCAGGAGGTAGAATGGGTTGTCGACCAATCAGAAGGACATCGGAGCGAATCCCAGGCTGCTCCAGTCTGCTGTCAATGCTTAAGTAATATACTGAACCCAGATCAGTTACTTTTTAGTGAGCGACTATGTGCCTACAGTTCACCTGTATGCTTTATGTATGCTCACCAAACAGCTTTCCGAAATATGGTGATCCTGAAAACATTTCTTAATAACATGATATTTACAATTACATAAGTCAAAATGGAAGTTAAAGTCTTGGAAGTCAAACATTATTATTTATGAACGCCTCAACCTTTATAAACACTAATGGGCCTGGTTTCACCAGATGTAATTGACAGTACTGGAAATAAGACAACATGCCTCCTAGTATCATCGCACTTCAGCGTTTTTAGGCATTTAATGCTGGAAAATGTCTAGAGCCCATCTGAGAAGAAGCTACAAGTGGAAATGTGAAGGTTGTACTGTCTGCAGTGGTAGAAAATAAGCACTCACGTACTTTGCTCTTATACAATTTTGAGGTATTTCACTTGAGTATTCTCATTTTCTACTACTGCTCCCATAGCCCTCTGTGTTTTAGGGAGAAATATTGCACTTTTGACTCGTCTGGATTTGTTTGACAGCTACAGTTAGCAGTAATTTTGCAGCTGAAGGCTTATCCTAAAACAGATGCAGTATAATGACTTATTACCTCTGGAAATAATTTTAAAGTAATTGTTTTAGGGTCAAAGTCCAAAATCAAAATATGTAATGTAATTTTTTTCTATAAAAAAACACCTTTTTTTCTTCTTTCATAATATTCCCACAATCCATGTTTATTTTCCCATTACACTTCTATTTGTACCCACTTTATTGGATGTAATCTAAATGTAGCAGAATTTAAACAGACCTATATAATAATAAGCTAGCAAGTTCAAAATAACTTTATACCCATCCTGGACAGTGCCATACATAGACACTGCCTGCCACCATATTGTTGTTTTGGCACTAAAAGTTACCATATTTGGCTGAGAAGGTGAAGTGCTAAAGTATCAGGAAACAGTACACAGACACAGATCACCAAAGACCGCCTCACAAAACCTGCAGCACAAATGTCTTGGATAGTTTATCAGATAATTTCATTAAAAATGGTCCCAAAGGTAGTTTAACAGAGGTGAAACTGAGCAGACAGGGACCAACTACTGCTGTTTTTTACAACAGGGGTGTCAAACATAAGGCCCGGGGCCCAGAATCAGCCCATCAAAGATCTAGCCCAGTCCCAATTTTGGACTTTTAACCATATTTTCCTATGTTTTACAGTTTTTCATGGTCATTTATACTGCACCAAAGTAATTAAGTTATTGATACTGTTTTTTTACAATGTTTTTTTTTACAAGCCAAATAGTCGTTCTGGTACATTTCTTTAATTTACTACAGCAACATTTCTTTGTAATGTAGAAAAACTAAGATGTACTAATGTAATTGCACTTCTTTATCTTATATTAATATTAATATATCAGAGTGATTTAATGACCTAAAGATGTGGGCTGTACATGGCCGACAGTGTAAAATGAGTTTGATGTTGTTGCTTTACAATATCAAATGGATGCGTTAGCCACAGAGATCATGTAAGCATGTTGCTTTCATGGTATGGCACAGGCATTTAAACATAGACTGACTCCATGTCGGAGCCAGCCTCAGGTGCCCACTAAAGGAACTGCAGTGGTCTCTTAAAGCCTTTTTGTGTTGGCCTGACTAGTATAATGACAGAATACCCTGGGCTTGGGATCTTTTTAGTAAACTGCACGTATTTGTTGTTAAGAACTGACAGCTGTGGCCCTGTCACCCGGAGAGGCTCACATTTTAAGCTTAGTTTTTCCAGAAAATGAAAGAAAGTCTCGACGGTTTCAGGTTTTAGATGAATTTTAAAAAGTAAACAAAGGAAAAGCAACAGAGCTTAACAAAAGATTATCTTCCACCATCCTCCCATCTTCCTATCACATCACAGCACTCTCCTTTCGGCTTAATACCCAGAATAGTTTCAGAGTTTCCGACAAACCTGACGGTAAATCCCAAAGCTTTACAGGAATCCTCTGTTAATTAGGATTCACCTTGTGTGGAGCGGATTTTTTCGGATGGCACTGTGGAAAGAAATGCTCATTGAGCTAATGGAACAGAGAGTCTTAGTCTCAAAACACGTTCCATCCCTGCAGTGGAAGAGCGCTGTATGCCTCGGGCCCCTGCGGCTTTATACCTGCTGCCTCCACATCACTGCTCCCAGGTAGCTGCCCACACACATTTACTACTTTTGTGGAAAAGACAACAAGATGACTGTAGTGATGCAGCGGTGCATATAAATGGTGGCAGGCAACAGCTTCCATAAAGCCTTTCGGTTTCACAGCAGCTCTGTTAACTCTGTGCACAACGTCGAGATAGTCTTATCGATCACACATGGAATGCCAGCTGATAATTTAATGCATTAATAGTGAGGTGGATAGGCACATGCGCGCAGATGTCAGCATCCCGGATCATGGATGCTGGGTTTGAGAAGAAAATAAAGCAGTTACCACGCTACAGATACGAGCGTGCACATTTATGTCTTAAAATAGCCTTCGCTATTTGAGTGTTTGTTTGCAGATCAATGCCGTCCTCCTTGTGTTTGTCTCTGAATGAAAAGATTCAGGGATTAAACTACCACTTCTAAACCAAGGAGAAAGACGAAGAAGAGAGAGATGAAGTGTGTGATAGACTTAAAGTCGCAGAGGGAGAAAAAGTAGACCGGCGGTTTAATGAGAAGCCTAGCTCCAATGCAAATGGGAATTGATTGGTGCTGCCGACGTGTCAGGAGATACTTAACTCTGACAGGAGGAGAGGGTTTGTGTGTGAGTGTGTGGGCAAGGATGTGCTTTTGTCTTTTGTCTATCTTATGGTCACCACGTTGTTGCTTTCATCTCCTTTACTTGTCACTTTATGAGCAACCTGCAATTATTCTTTTGTCAGTGCTGATGGATTTTTGACACTTTTGCTTACGCACACATATTACTATCTTTTGGGTTTTTTTTAGGTTCCTTCTTCACCGAGAGCCACAAAGAAAGAATATGAAGCCTACAAGTGTTATTGTGCGAAACCTAGCGAGTTAGCTTTATCGTCTCATGTTAGCAGAAATACCTATGGCTCCTGAGGGACCGCGTGTGACATTTAGAAAAGGCGAAGAAGCAAGGCCCTGTTGATCGATATACTCCAGTGTGCCACTGCAAATAAACAGACTTTCTTCCCCTAGGCCAAAACAGTATAGCAATATGGCGCCCCTGGGGAGCCATGTCTGTGAAAAAAGCATTTAAGAAAGCAATTATTCAGGTAAGAGGATACACACAGCTATTAAGAAACAGACTAAGGGTCATTTTCATTGACAGAAATTAACGGCGGTAATGAAAATGTCAAAAAGTACCAGTCAATCAAGGTCAGAGCTGTTGTTAACCGTTAACACCGGCGTGGCCTGTAAATGATTCGTAAAATTTCGTTTTTATGAACCGTCCTTTGTAGATTAACATCCTACAGCTCAGTCAAACCCTGTCATCTTTGCTCCCCTCCTATTTTTTATTCCTCAAAGCCAAGAGCCCTTTAAAAGTTAACAAAGTGGCCTTCAGCTCTCATTTGCGGACAGATCACTCATTAGGAGCTCCATTAGTGTCTTGTGTTGTGTGATCCCAGGGAATTAGCTGCAATCAAGCCGTCTTACTGATGCTAATCTGGAACAACTGAAAGAGGTTAGCCTAGCTGCTGCCGGCACTTCATTTAAGAGCCGTGTGAGTCACTTAAACAGTTTTCAAATACTGCAATTCAAAAGGCAATTTCTAGGGTACAGAAGGAAATATAAGTTGCACTGGCTTGCACTGGTTCCCTACAGCAGATATAACAGAGCCACTGGAGAAAATATTTGGATGCTAAAGGTCATCTATAGAGTAACTAGCTGTACAGAAATGGTAGAAAAAGGGCAACATAGAATAAGAATTTTGAGATAAATGTGTCCTTTTAACTCAACAGGCACAAAATTATTGTAGAGCAAAAAATGGACAAGTTAAACATGCTAAAGCTAAAAAGGGTCATTGTGTGACTTTAACTGGTGTATTATACACTTGCTTACCTAAGGAGTGCAAATTCATATATGTATGTGTATACGTACAGTATACGTATGGTAAATATGGCGTAAGCTAGTTTAATAGTCTAATAGCAGCTAGCTTGATTAGCCATGCGACTTGTGGCTAATCAATCTCTCTCTCTTGGAGCACATCTAAAACTTTTTACTTAAATTCTTTAACCTTCTTCAGTGACTCAGTGCAAAATTTGTAATGGTTTTTACCGTGATTATGTGTGGGACCATTTCTTAGGCCGATTTCAGGAACTTCCTGGAGTTTCCAATAGTTTCCTGGCAGTCAGTCCTTGCATTATTAATTGAGCTTTGGTGGAGCTGGGAGGAACATTTTGTTATCGTTGGACTGGGCCAGGTTGATTCTTTTCCACTGCTTCCAATTTGCTAAGCTAAGCTAATCAGCTGCTGGCTAATGTTTTTGGTTAAAGTTTAGAAAAATCTGTTTGCAACTAAATAGAATAAAGGCCATCATTGGGTAAATTATCAGTCATTCAGTCATTTGCTCAAGACAGGTATTATGTATTTCTGTGAGTGCACTGATGAATTCCTGAGTTATCATTATTTTTTTCAAATTTTAAAAAGAGTTTTTAGCTCAATGCTGCCAAGTGATACACAAAATTACATTCGTGTTCTATACCCAAATATTAAAAACAAGTTAGACAGTTAATAATATGTAACAAATATACAGTCACTTTGGCAAAAACAGAATTTAAAATGACTTAGTAAATGTAGTAAAAATAGAAACCAATGACAAATTAATTAATACAATGCTCATTTTCTTACTATAAAAGACTGAGGCAAATGCACTCACAATATTGCCTTTCGTCATGCTTGAGAGGCTCTTTGGGCTTCAGGAGAACAAAAACACTTCCACACACACACATACTTCCAAATAAAAGTGTGATGCTACAGTTATCTCGCACTGCTGCAGGACATTAATGGCTATTAGCCAACCGCTGGTATTTACTCAGCACCCATTAGGGCTGATTGTTAGCCTATGTGGCTAATTAGCATTCCCCAGCTGGCTCTTTCACTCTGTTATTAGGGCCCTCTTATCCACTAGGCGCTACGCTCAGAAATCTATCTGTAATGTGCATCTAACCCATCTAACTGACTTCCATGTTTAGCTCTGTGGCTATTAGCAGAATCGCTAATGATCTTCACACAAGTCCAGAGACTTTATTGCTTCAAGGCTGCTTATAATCAATCTTGATCTTTACCACCAGGCTCATGAAAACTTTTCCTTCTATTTGCCATGAGCGTTAAAGCTTCGTAAAGACGGAGAACAAAAACCCACTTCCTACACACGGCCTAAACGACCTCTGATTGTGGTCAGAACTATTGTTGTCCCCGTAAGCAGGTGTCTGTTTCACTGAGAAACAGATCAAACAAATGCAAATCAAACAGGTGCCCGGCAGTTTGGGTAGTAACACCTAAGCAGAAAATAGATATGTGATAGAAAACTCATGAAACAAATTGCCTTCAAAGGATCTAGTAGTGATGGGCTTATGGAAGTGTTTGAGCATTCAGTTTCATTCAAACGCAGCTGAATCAGAAACTTCACAAAGCCACCAGAGGGACCTTCAAATATGAAGCAGACTTATTACCCTGTCGCATTAAAAGTGAAGACTGAACACTGAGGAAAGATAAGTCATGATGTAATTATTCACTATCATGTCCTGGTTCCATTTTTTCCGTAAAATAAATAAATGAATAAAAGGGAGTATTGGCTCCCCAGTGTTTGTCAGAACAGAGAAATGCATGCTCTAATTGTGCTGTAGAGCTCCCTTTCTCTGTCTCGCTCCCCTCTTACTAGTCTCTGTTTCTGTGTCAAAGGCACATTGTTTGTGCCGCGTACACCTGGGAAGGCATCGGACACTTCACACAGTGCAGCCCTGGGTACCCCAGCTGACTGCTCCTCGTAATTCCCACAGCTTTTATTCCCCTGGTTACAGATGAGGCTCAGTTAATGTGTGTATCATTGTTTTATGATACAGATGTTTGCAAAATGGTTGTTTGGGGAATGTGTGTTGCAGAAGCAGCAAGTGTGTTTCCTACTGGAGCTTCCATAAGTTTAAAGTATCCTGTGACAAAAATGCAGAAATGTGCCCTCGTGTTGGTCTCGGTTCATAGATGGTTGGGTTTGGTTGGTGCTTGCTCATGCTTTTTCTGGTGCATGTTGGTAAAACTCTTACGCGCTGAGGGCAGGCGTACATTTCCACAGCCTTTGTATTTTGCGTGTTTGTTTCCTGTTTTATTTTGAAAACATTTTTCCTCGTATTTCTCAGTTGACTTTACTTCCTGTTTTTGTCTTGTTCTGCACATGATCCCTTCATTATTTCCATATCCATGTTTTCATAATCGTTGGATGCCAAAACTGGAATTAACATCAGGCTATTGACTCAGTCCAAGAAGGTTTAATGGATTTTACCAAAAGAGACCCCAAAATACAGGTTTTGATATTACAGGCAGTCAGTTTAAGCCACTGGTTTCCATTCAGTATGGTCTGCATAAAGTGACTTAGCAAAGGAACTTTCCTTATTGATACTTATTGAAAATCAACAGCTGTGGTAAACTCCTTACGTCTTTTCAATGTTCTAAAGACTGCTTCTTGTTTGTTTCTATTCTTTGGATTTTCCTTCATCACCTAATCTTTCCCCAGCTCTTTCTCCATCCATCTGTCTTTCCACCCACTTCTGTTTTTCCCCTGGTGCTTGCTGGTGTTCCCTCATTACAGGGGCTCGCCGGTGGCTGCTTCCCCCCGCTGCACTTCTCTGTGCGGGCTGCACACAGATTCTGTGTGTGTGCACGTGTTTGTCTCGCTGGGTGTGTGCTTGGTGTTGTTGTCGTAGCTCAGTTGGCTGTAAAAAAATGAAAAATCGTATATTGCTTCCAGCCATTTTTTTAGTTTGTTTTTATGCTTTTTGTCACGAGTTAGGAGGCATTTTAAAGAGATATGTCTAAAGATTAAAAGAAGACTCTTTTTCGTATGAATGACTTAATTATTATTAAATCCCTTTCCATTCGGGAGGGAAAAAGCTTTCCGTTTTGTTAAACTAAGAAGGAAAAAAAAACAGCCAATCAAAGCACTCGGTGCCGCTTTAAAGACATGCCATTGGTCAAACATCCAATTTCGAGACACATGATATTCCTGCTGCATCTCTGCATGTGTGTGTTTGTCTAATCACAGCCATATGTGTACACATTCCTGTACTGTACATAACATCAACACACACTCGCAACTCACGATGCCCAAACACAAAGATGCCGACTCCGTTGCCATAGAAACCGGATCCTAGCCAATAACTAGAAGCAGCCTTCTCGGGAGTGTAAACATTTTCTTTGTTGTCATGGAGAAATGGATACTGTTTGCATGCCACGTAACCTTTTTTGTTTTTTTCCTGATTTGTGAGTGTGTGACCTTCGCCGGGTTGCCCAAGGGTGCACAGGAGAGACAGAGAAGATCAGGGCCTTGGTGGTGTATTAATACCAGCACAGATTTATGGCACTCGCAGTGTGGTGTGCTTTTAGGTGGAGAGATGCTCCAGCTGACTCCACGTGTTCTGGACTGGCTGGCGGTTGCGGTTTGGAGCTGACAGCTGATGGCTGATGGCTTTGTACTGGCGTGCAGGTCTGGGGGAGAGGTTATTTAGGGTTGCTCTTCAATAACTGTTTGTTCTCGCTTGGCTTTTGCCACACGCTTGAACTTTATGACAAAGATAGCACCACCGCAGTGGGAGAAGACATTCAAAAGGAGCTTATGAGCTCAAAGATTTAAATTTGCTGTTGTTGCGTTCGCGAGGCCTTCTTATGGAGGTCGGCTTGTTCTCTTCCTCCTTTTCTTTCCCTTTCTGATCCTGGCAGGGGCCAACAACAACACAGACCTGGGATTTTTATATAGCTACAGAGAAAGTTTTGAGTCATCCAACACTTAATATCCACAAGGCATTCTCTGAGATTGGCAAAGCTTTTAGAGTCACTGGGGTTTATAGGCTCTTTCTTTCCCTCACACTCGCTCCCCTCGCCTACCTTGCTCTCCCCTTTCTGAGAAGCAGTTGGAGCCTATAGCCATGGCTTATTTGCTTTGTATAATGGGCTGCTCAGTGCCAGAGGATTGGCTTGGCTAGAAGGAGAGACCGGAGGAGAGGAGAAAGTAGAGTCAAGGGAGGGAGACAAAGCAGAGCTTTGCTCTGAGAAGACTGCTGTTCTGGGCCTGTGGCTTCCCAGGTCTCTATTGTAATGACTGTATCTGTGTGCATTAGCATGAAGTAGTGGTCACGAGCTGCAACCATGTGGAGACTGGGGATACTCAGTGCCCACCAGACATCAAACCACCCTGCCTGCCCTACTTATTATATACTTTTACCTCTCTTGCTAATGTCTTGGCGATGAGAATACACCCGTGCGTTTGAAGTATGGGGAGGAAAAGCTGGCCTCCACAGTAAATATGAGGTTTTTAAGGCTTGGTTTTTGGTTAAGGTTTGATTTGAAGCCTGTAGTGGTTACAGTCAAGGTAGGGGAAAGTCTCAGACACATGAAGTTAAGTCACTCCTTAGTAACAAAACTAAGTTAAATGGTGTGATTGTTGTGTGGGTTACCTTACGCTGCTGTTGTAATACAGCGCATGTTAGCTGTGTGTCTTTAAAGTAAGTTAATGCTGATGCAGTCACATCACATCTGATGTTATGGAAATTTCATACTGATACAGGATGCTTTCATAGCTATTAAACTGAATTTGTTTAGAGCAGACTGTGGTAGTAGGGTAGACAAAGCCAGCTGCAGGCAACAACTCCTCCCAGTTCTTTTAGATGTATAAAATGTTTTCATTGCTAAAGCAGAGTGAAGCTATACAAGAAATAGTCCATTTACCATTTTCCCATGTCGTTAGTCAAAGGCTCCTTTTCCTTCATTCACAATAAGGTTCTGAAATGATCTGGTTCCAGCTTCTAAAGGGATACAAACATCCTTGTATCCCTTAGCAAAAATGAAGGGACACTTTGTCGAAACCTGAGGTTTTGGCAAAGTAACAGGCCCTTGCTATGAGGAGGAACCTTATGTTTTGCATAAAAATGGTTAAAAACAATTGCACTTCCAACAAAACACCTTGAAATGAGCTCTGGTCCCCATGTAGCTGCTTAGTACCTATATTTAACTGCTCCGCTCTGAGTAAGATAGCACCTATCTGTACTGTAGGTGTATGTGTGTGGCAGTGTGCCTACAACCCAAGAACTAAACTTAACATCTCTCTCAACATTAGAAATATATTTCAGTACTAAACCTTTCCACTACCTCTCCCCCGGCGTCTGCAGTTTGAAAAATGTTTCCTTGTGATTCACCAGCTTATCAGCCTCCATCTACCTCACAGGGACATCGCCGTTATCAAAGTCAGAAAGAGATGCTACTGTCCGTGATTTGCGACAGACCATTCTAATACTCCTTTAATCCTTATTTTGAACATGACAGCAGGAGACAGGCAGAACAAGCTGTTCTGGGCTCCTTTAATAATGTTCACATGAGAGGAAGGCACAGACTGAGAAATTGGAGCGACAGTGCACATTGTTGCTGGTACACAGGTGTGAGAGGGACTTCAAGCTTGTCATAGAAAAAAAACGTATTCAGGATTAAAGTCACAATCTTTGTCAAGTTAAATAAAGGGAATTGAGGAAAGCAGTGTAGTAGGTGAGTATGAAGTACAGCGTGACATCCTCTGAAGCAGTGGTTCACTTGAGGTCCACTTACTGGACTTTGTTCTTTCAGAAAAGTAGGTCAGGCATTGGAAACCCAGCCCCAGGTAGCAGGGATAATACAGAATTATCTTCTAATCAACATTATACAATTTTGGTTTCTGTTCAAAGCATTTTACTGTTTCTTTTGAGGAGTTACATCAGTTTTTAAGCTTAAATATCATTTCCCATTGTTAGAACTGATTGCTAATTAGCTTTTCCTAGCCCTCTAAATATTTGGACCGTGTTTCAACACATGAATGTCCTCGATATCCTGCCTATGAAAGCTTTCATGTGTGCTAATTTTTATTATGTGTGTGTGTGTGTGTGTGTGTGAGTGAGAGAGAGAGAGGGAGCGTGGGTGTGTGTGTTTGTGTGCGTTTGTGCAGATTACAGTAGCGTGCCTCCGCTAACTTCCCTGCTATTAGCCTGTGTTCTGTTCCGGGGCCAGATTAGCTGCATTGATAAAGCTGACCTCCTGTTAATCATGCTGATTCTGGCACTGTGCTGCATTTTTCTCATATCGTCATTTCCCTCCATTTGCATATTTTCAATTCTTCACTTCTATTTTTCCTTTTTGTCCTTTAGGCCTTTATTCTCTCATTTTCTTGCTAGCTGACCTCTTGCTAACCTGTCTGTGCTTTACAAGGTGTGTTTTCCTTTTTCTCTCCCTTTCAGAATTAAGGGTCTATTTGTTTGCTGTGGCATTTAAATGGGTTTCCTAAGGACACGTTTATGTGTGCGTGCATTTGGTGCTAATTCCAGTGAAGGAGATGGGGCTCTAAATATATTTGAATACAATAGCAGTGACCGGGTGCAAGCGATAGAGACAGAGAGAAGGACCGAGGGAATGATTGTGTCAATGCTTAATTATCGAGAAGCTCCAGGAAACTGAAACACTGCCTGACCTCTTGCCTCGTTTAACACACTTGTCTGTCACTTAAACTTCCTTCCATACCAGATGCATCTTAAAACTTCTGAGGATATGTTTGGATGTCAGCCTTGAAAACAGGCTGTTTTCAATTTCAGCTATTTGTGGCGAAAGCATATGCTCTGAATTTGTGTATGTGAAAACTCCCTCAAGAGGATTAAAGCTTTATATAGCCTTCAGATCAATTATTCGTTGTTCATTTTGATTTATCTCAATCACTTTTTGCCTGTTTATGTGATCTTTCATCAGCTCCATCTCTGTTTTTATGCCTGTTTTTCAAAATTGGTGTAGCCCTGTTTCGAAGCCTCAGTCTTTAGTTTTATTTGGAGCCAGAAATGACCAAGTTTGGAAACAGTGGAGTGCTAAGTTACTGGCTAATGCTAGTGAGCTTGTTTAGAAATCTGCATAAACAGGCATGGGTACAGAAAAACGAATGATTTCACAAACCAAAACTGAAGAACAGACCTCTTTTAGTATAAATATTAGTTCAGTAACACCAGAATAAAAGTAGAATGTGGACCTCCCTACTTCTAGGAAAAAGTGGTTTTGCTTAGAACTTTGTGCATTTGGTGACTGATTGCATGTAGTTGTGTTGGGTGTAATGTGTTACAGTAATCACATTACATTTTTCAGCAATGCAGTAACCTAACACATTACTGTACTACATTCAATAATTACACTACAGTTACAATTATATAGTTAGCTGGGTTCATCAGTTATCTACATGCTATGTGGTTAGAAAAAAACCCCTCATCAAACAGATGTGCTTTTTTTCTTCCTGTGAACTTGTGCTACTGTCAGATCATTTCAGTTGCTGTGTAGGAGGATAAAAATGGTGGTTAGACTATTGCTTTGGAAGACTGGAGATATTGACGTTACTTTTATTATAATTGCACAAAAGGACGAGCGTGATGGTAAGGTGCAAACTGCATCTAGGAGAGAAACAACCAATCATTATGCTGCTAACTGCAACCGGCAAAGACTGCATGCTAACACAGAGCTAGCCAGGAACCCAGAGTAATGTTAAACCTGAGTGCATGCTGTACCCAGCCCAGCAGCCAGCCTGCCTTTTGTTAACTCCCATCCTCTGTCTTAACTTGTTTGTGATTTTATTACAGTATCACCATTAGGCTGGTTTGCATCTTTGCTTTGTGTTGTTGACCTTGTGTTCATACTTGTTCATACAGAAAGATTTAAATTTGGCAGCCATTTTTGATCATAAGACAGTTGCACGGATTGTAACAGTCTGCAGAAAATTTTTTCAGCTTTCAAGACAGGAGCTGACTGGTATGAGGTATGACGTGGTCGATTAGTGACAGAGACCAAACATTTTTACTTTCTAAACAACATGAAACACATGAAAACATATCTATAAAGAAAGGCTTGTTTTTGAAGTCAGTCTCAAGTGGTGACTCAAGGAACTGCAGGTATTTTTAAGCCCAAGGACTGGGCAGCTGTGGTGTGCTCTCTGCTTTCTGTAGGTCACTCTGCCTTCAAACAAATTTATATACTCTCAGTATATGTGCTTTCTGTTCCCCTGATGTGTGAAAGCTTTTGCCTTCACTCATACTCACACACATACCATACTCGCGAACCGGCCAGTGCATCATGTCAATTAGAATGACAGAGATGGTGCTGTATCTTACCCGACGGACACACATCTGCTAGTTCATAGTCTGGAGGGCGCTTACTGACCGCAGGTGTTTCTGTCAGTGTGTGTGTGCATGCATGTGTGAGTTGTAAAGTGTGGTGTCTATTTTACTTGTGCTTTAATAGATTTGACTATATTGTTGTTTTCTGTGTGAGGTTTTTGTCACTTTCCCATCAAAGGATCATTGCAGTCATATTAATGAGTTTCTTCTTTTGTTAAATTGTTTGACTAAATTAAACAGTTTGCTTCCTATAGAGAAAGTTATAATACGTTCCTGTAAATTTTGTTTATTATTTTGTTATGGATGTAATGGTGGGCTAAGAAAGGACTGAAAACCTTGTCTTATCTTTGTATGAAGAACCCTAACCCCTAACCCTAGACCTTGGACATTTGATCTCTGAGAGCCTAGATCAGTGTCTCCCAACCTTTTGGAGCCACGGCACATATTTCACATTTGAAAAATCACACGGCACACCACCAAACAAAAATGTCACAAAAAAGCATATTGATATTTTTCCCCCACGCTCCAGGCAGAGTGGAATTGCCTCAGTTTGTCCCCAGTATACCTTTTTTGATTTCCTTTGACCACTACTCATGCTAGGGCCTTCATCTGTGTTCAAATTTTCTCCAGGACCCAGGTCAGATTGACTACTTTTTCTTTTCAAATATTTTTCTATTGCTATTACACGCTGCGTCGTCTCACTGTATGACTATTATGTAATTTCTTCTTCATCTTCTTCTGTTTGACTGGCAGTCGGCAACCCATTTAATTAGAACAGCTACTACTGCCCTCTAGTGGAAGAGATTGTAATTGTTCTTACTCATCCAGATCGCTTAGAGTACTAATCAGGTGGAACCAGATAATCTTCAACGGCACACCTGATCATTTCTCACGGCACACCTATGTGCCGCGGCACAGTGGTTGGGAAACACCGTCCTAGGAAACTGAGCTTAGTGTAGTAAGGTGGAAAGCAATATCTTGGTGAGAACAACTGATAGGTGAACTGGTGAAGTAAACTGTCACTAAATCTGTTACATAAATTAGAAAAATCATTATGGCGCTGTCATTGCCGACTGAACCCTCGGGTGGTGCACTTTTCTCCGAGGAGTTTGGATGTTGTGCTTGTGCCTGTTAGGTTATTTGTTAATACGTCTTGATGCATGCTCAATCATCCAGGTAAGTAAATCTCCAAAGTTGATTCTGTTCATCTGGACGTAACGTCCAGATGAACAGAATCAATTTTTGGAGGGTTATTTGTTAATTCTCAATTGCACGGGTGTGAATCTAACACAGAGCTGTTGTATCTTTATGATGTCCAGATTGTCCAGAGTATAAATCAGCAAACAGGATATTTTTGTAAAAAACAACAACAACAAAAACTCTGTCACTCCAGGTTAGGGTTCAGTCTAACTATCCATATATTTTATGTGGCAGTAGGTGGTTTTCTCTGAATGTGTTCCTCTTCCAGTTGCCTGGAAGATTCTAAGAGATTGATGATTTAATTATATTGCTCTCACCTTGTGCTTACTCACACTGGTGAACTCAATAGCATAATCCCTCTGCATTACTCCAAGCGTGAACAGCAAAGTGGCGTAATCGCCACCGAGGATGGCGATTACACTCGGCATTAGAGATTCCCTATTACATAAGTGGCACACAAGAGGTTACTCTGCTTTTGGATAACTGCTGGTTTGACAATCTTAGATGTGTGGGTGAAAAAAAACCAACCTTTGACTGAGCAAATAATGGACATCATAAAAGTATACTGCAAAAATTAGCATATCTGAAGCAGCAGTGGAACGAAATACTGTTTCAACCTGAGATGTGCTGTAGTACAGTGTAGTCTTTTCTTCTGCCTGCACCCTGACTGTAGTGAAGATATTGATATTTCCTCCCATTGCGTCACCAAGGCAGCTGCTATAGTAGTGTAAAATCTCTCTCCCACTCCTTTTATTCTCTCTTTCTTGACTCTAAAAAAACATTTGCTTACTTTTATTTAATTGGATAGAAGACTAATATTTTTCTTCTCTGTGTGGTAGTTATGGCCGGATGCACAAAAACGGTAAATCTAGTCATTCATGGTTATTTCAAGTAGATCATCTATAAATCCAGTTATATGAAAAATGCAATAAACCAGCCTTGGCATATAGTTAAGGTTAAAAAGGAATGGAGCATAGTTCATTTTCTAGATGGTAATTGAAGATTTTGCTAAAAAAAAATGTTAGACATCTCAGACTTTCCAACACCTCCCTCAAAGTTCTGCTCGGTAGCTGCGACAACTCTGCCCATCGCCTCAGCTACAGATACCACAGCAATAGAGATGTGACTTCACAATACTTCCCAATGAAAGCCTGCGTTGCTAAGCAACTCGCAGTCCGCAGTGGCAAGATACAGGGGTGTTTCCTGGCTGATGAGAGTTATATATGTGTGTGTCTGTGTTTGTGTGTGTGCGTGTGGAGGAACTGCTTGTGCTGCGAGCTTAATAGAAACCCTATACCCCCGCATTTTCAATGTAAAACTCACATGTAACAGGCTGACTGCAGCTTAAATGATGCTGCATATCCACAAGGGGACATTTTGGAAGACGAGCTGGTTTTGGTACGGATCTTAACGAGGCAACCAGATAGTGAAGTCAGCCTTTTCTTTCACCACTCTCACATCAAAATTGAGTCTGCGTTGTCTCAGTATAATAGTTGGTGTACTGAACGCATCCATATTCATGAGCGAGGAGCTCGGAAGAAAGTTGCAGCGGATTTAAATAGACAGCAAGTTGGAGCGAGGGATGAATTTATCAATAATGTAAGCTACTAAAAGTTTCATGTTGTTTGCTGTCACCCATATTCCCTCATGGGAAATCGTTTGGTCAACTATCAAGCCCTCGACTCTCCCCTGCGCACACAAATGATTGCTGAGGTACTGTTGCAAAATGCTTTGTAGGGACATTAAACTGATAAGTTTGGCCCCGACTTCCTCGCTGTCTCCTTCTTCTTTCTTAGTCTTTCACATTTGGCCCCATGTACACTTTCTTTCATTCTCCACTTTTTTTGTTACAACCCAACCCCAGAAATCCATCCTATCCCCCCCATCCATCCTTCCCTCTGAGCTCTTTTACAACCCGTGGTAGCCACTGATACAGCCAGTGCAACAATATGCTCCTATTTCCCTTAACCTCCTGACTCAGGCTACTGATAAAGCTTGTCAGCAAGCGGTTGGGATCCACAGTGTTACACTAGCAGGATTTTCCACACCGTGAGCCGGGACGCTACTCTTTAACACAGCAGCCTTTCGCTAGGAGTCATGCCCGAAGCAACACATTTACGAGCACAGTGCTTGTTTTAACTAATAACTCAGAAAAACATGTTGACAGCATGCAGCAGAGCAAAGTATTTTATGACCTCGTATGATTTGTTTTGTCTAACTTTTTGTCTTTCTGGGTTTTGGAGACATTGGAACAGTGCAGCAAAACTGACAAATTTACAAAATGCATTTATTAAAAGCAACCTGTACTAACCTGCAGCGTCAAATGATTGCAGTTACTCATCACTGAGACAGGTTGTTAATTAACTTTCCCCACCTGTAACCCGATCTCGTGGAAGTATTTCAGATGACCACAACCTCTTCAAAGGGCAGCGCTGACAGCCTGAAAACAATTCAGAATGAAAGTAGAATATATTGTCATTCCGGAAAGTCCTCTATGACTGTTCTTCTCCGATGCCAGCCCCCGATGACAGGCTTTGCATTAGGATATCGGAAGTGTAGTGATAGGGGCTCAAAAAGAGTGGAGTTAGGAGTGACAGACCTGTGCCCACTTGCCAGAATCCCATGCATTACACACACTGCCAAAGGAAAACTTGTGCACCACTGTGGTACATCAAAAGCTTTGACACAATGCTATTATCCAAATAGCACTCTCGAATGAAGGGCTCGATTTGGAATGGTTCATGGTGGACACTACAATTCCTTGGAGGTGCAAGAGGTGGAGGTTTAAAGTATGGTGGTGTTTTGAATCAGACATCGAAGTTGATCACTATGGTGAAAACTCCCAGGTGCCAGTGATATAGATGACCCTCTGGTATAATTTCTACTCGTAAGTTAAGCAAATAAAGCTGCAAAATTTACCCGTCCTTTCTACAAACCTCTTAACTCTACAGCCCTTATTTGGTTAGGCTTTAAAAACAAATCTGTGGCGGCACGGTGGTTAGCACTGTTGCCTCACAGCAAGAAGGTCCTGAGTTCAATTCCACCGTCAGGCCAGGGTCTTTCTGTGTGGCGTTTGTGTGCGTTCTCCGTGTACTCCAGCTTCCTCCCACAGTCCAAAGACATGCAGTTAATGGGGATAGGTTAATTGGAAACAATTGCCCATAGGTGTGAATGGTTTTCTCTGTTTATGTGTTAGCCCGGGGGCAGACTGGCGAAGTGTCCAGGGTGTACCCTGCCTCTCGCCCTAAGACAGCTGGGGTAGGCTCCAGCGCCCCCCGTGACCCTGACAAGCGGAGGCGAATGGATGGATGGATAGAACCAAATCTTCTTTGTTTTTTCTGTGGACACTTCTTTTATTTCTTAGAGACTAGCTGCCTGTTTTTTCTAAGATGGAGGCTAAGTTGAAAATAGCTGTTCCAATGTTTCAAGATATTGTTTTATTCAGACATTTCACAGTTCGATGAATCGTGTCTTACCTTATAACTTATGCTTAACATGGAATTTTTAACTACCCTTTCCAGGCAGCAAAAACTACTATCTTGGAATACATCCTAAGGTGCTATGCTAAACTTGTAATTGAAATTGTTGAAACTTCAAAGAAGCCAGCAATCATTATTATTCTCCAAAATCTGGATCTTTGATCATCTCTGCCTCTACAGATCAATAACTGTTGGTAATTTTTATTCATGACCATGAATTTTCTCCAACTTTTAACACGACATTGTTCTGCCTAATCTTTTCTAAACCTTAAAAAATACAAATGGCAAATCCAAGACTTCTCTCTAAAGCACCTGTCCTGTTTAGCTGCTTGTCTTAGATACTGTGCAGTGTACTACTGGACCACCACTTCTAGATTCCTTCTTTAAGGAAACTATAATCTCAGATTTTCATATAAGACAAAGGCTTTTGTAGATACACCACTACATTAACATTCCCGTGCTCAGATGTGGAACAGGAAGACAGCCAAAGAACTGTCATCGATTTTTCTCACAAAGTGGCATTTTTCATGAGGATCTTGCAAAGGAAGACAAATAAATACAGATGTATAAATGCATGCATATCCGTGAGCACACATGCACATATTTATGCACAATGACGGAGATGGATTGTGAATTACAAAGGGCTGCAGCAGTCACCCTCAATATTTCATGAACATCCTTTCACTTTCAGTTCTCTCTTTTTTTATTCTGACATGTTCAGCACTCTTTTTTCCAAAAAAAGGTTTTATTTTTGTCAGTCTCCTCCCTGAAAAAAGCTGGGGTAAGGGAGTGCAGACAGGAAAGTGAAAAGAGAGGGGGGAAAAAAGCAATCACAGAGAAAGAAAAAGAAGCTTTGACGCATTTGGAGAAAGGGGGATTGATGGGAGACGAGCAGAAAAGGTGAGGCAGTAGCAGCGGCTGTCTCTGAACAGAGATGAACCTCACTTTTCACCCTTAGATACCTTCCTTCCTGCCTTGTGCACATTCACATGTGCCGGCTTTGTAAAGTTTACTCTTGGAAGAAAAGGCATTGCAACCCCGAGGAGACAAAGACAAAAACAAGGCTGGTTGTCATGATTGGTAAAGGCGAAAATGGTTTCGTAATATAGCGAGGCCACCGAAGTGAAGCAAAACCAAGGAAGGAGAGAGCGATTTTAATGTCAGCATTTCTCTTCACGGCGGCCATTTTATAATCATCTCCCTGGTGATTTCCTGTCTTCAGACATGAAAAGTTTCTATTTCCTCGCCTCGTTCCAACTAAGTTTGGCTGAATTTAAACTTTTAGATTTGTAGAGTTCATGAGTTCGTATGTTTCAAGTTGTTAAAAATCTGAGATAAATCCTCAATTGAGGTTTCAGAACAGGAGTCCTATTGTATGGGGGGGGGGGGGGGGGGGGGGGGGGACCATCACTACCACGATCAGGTTTGGGGTTCCCAGGAAGTTAATCTGCTTTTGCCCAGCCGCTGGTTTGTTCTGTCTTTGTAGCATTTAGATTCACATTAATAAGAGTCCAAGAGCTCATGTTCGCCTTCAGGGATCCGCGACATATAAGAGTTGATTAATTTGCCTCTGTTTCATGATAGTGATCATGTCAGTAATAATAATTGCATCCTTCAGTCCTGTGGTATTATTTCCTCATGGCTCTGTATATCCTCTTGTACTTGACATAAAGATATGCATGTCAGGGATGGGTGGATAACAGTCCACAAATCTAGATGGTAGACTCCCCATTTCTTATCATCTCCTTCAACTCTGTTATTCCTCCTCTTCCAAGTACAGAATAAATCGAGCCTTATTTCAAAGCAGTATCTGGCTTTCTTTTCTCACCTGGCTCCTTTCCCTTTCTTTAGCCCCGTTTCTCATGTTCACCTACCTTATCTGCTTCCTTTCCTTTCTACTTTCTCCTGCTGTTTCAATCCCGACTGCCTTTTCTTGCACCTCGCTGGAACCTTTTAATGAAGGAACGCACGCACACGTTCAGCTGAATGTCACTGCATTGGCCCAGCTCCCGCTCCGTCTCTCAGCTGCTTCCTGTGCCTAACACCTTGCTGATGTCGGGCTTGGCCTTTGCCGTACTTGAACTTCAGGGAAGAGTGAGTTTTAATCAAGACGACGTGGCTTTTCACATCCTCTTTCAGAGCCACTCTTGACTTTGATCTGAATTCCTTTCATGAGCATAATGGAGAGTTGTGAAGCCTGAATTTCACCAGGTTGCATCAAGCAAATCGTCCCAGTTCTGCACTGTACAAAGTAAGCAATATTCAAGCTGTTTTAGCTTCCATTGAGTATTGGTGATTGGTGGGAGATTGGTGCAACCTATTGTTAATGTATGTATTCGTCTGAGAGTTGTACTATTATAGTGATAATCTTATAAAGAAAAGGGCAAGGCTAAAATGACATAAGGAAGTCAAAGGAACAGAATCTAGTTCATGATTCTTAATTTATTGTTTAGCTAGATGTGTTAGTTGGTGTATCTTCTTTTTAGATTTCTCATGTTTTTGCTCAAATTGCTTACTTTTTCTCTTTTATGTTCAGTTTGTCACAAAAGACTTCACTTCCTGTCTTTGCAACACCCGCAAAGTTTGTTAGGCTCATTTTTTTCTAGTCACGACCACTTTAGTCAAAATAGGACTGCCATTCCATCTGAAGGCATTTAAGTGTGGCAGAATTGCTTTGTTCTGGCTACAGTCTCCCCAAACTATGTACATATATGAAAAGTTTGATGCAGGGTGGTCCACATCCTTGTCCTACCATGCACATGCATGAAGAAATCAGAAGCCTCTCAGAGAACACCGCAGGCATCCCCAAAAGTTCATTCTGTTCATCTGGACGTAGGTTTTCAGTGGGAGAAACATTTCGTTACTCATCCAAGTGACTTCTTCAGTCTCAGCTGACTGCAGGTTTCCCCAGTCTTATGAACAGTACATTTGCGTAATGACTGAAACTAGCACCACTGAATGAACAATGGGCTGACAGGTCAGTTCCTTGATCATTAATATGCAACTTCTCATGACCATTGATCAACAACCACTGATCAAAGCTCATTGATCAAAGACCACTAATCAATGGCCACGAGTACCATTCACAGAGAATAGTGAATGGTACCACCAACAGTGGTACCAACATGTTTGTTAACACTGTGATCAGTTGATCTGCTGGGATTGGCAGATGAGCTTGACTCCGTGGCTCCGTGGCAGATTTATTTGCATGCACTCTTTTTAGTCTTTTAGCGTCTACACATCAACTTTCACATATTATTTTGAACCTTTAAGCAGCTTTAAATTTATTAAAATCATCTATCTATCGATCGATCCGTGTGTGTTGTGTCCTGCTTTTTCCATAGCTTTTAATTAAAATTATATTATGTCCATACATTGCATACATTAAACCCAAGCTTTTTTACCTTTTCAGTTTGGAAAACTTGGAAAGTTAATGTGAAAACACTAACATGAGTGATCTCAATCTATCCTGCTTTTATGTCTGAATATATTTAAGTTGTGTAAGATAAGATATAGCACGTTCAGTATTTGCACATGCATCTTTTATTATATAGCTGTTTCACCCAACTGTAGTATCGTGCCATGAATTCCCCGAGTGAAAGATATAGATTTGGAGAGAGCATACGAAGAGCCAAGGCCAACCGGTATGTGTGGAGATGGGCAAGGCAGAGATGGATGCAGAACCACGTCTTGTGTGAGTTATAGTAAACACAATGAATAATATCTATTCAGAGAGTCTCGTCTATATCGATCGCTCTCAGAGTGCATGTGCGCACCTTATCTCATCCTGCTGAGGATTCATTTCCCTACTCTCATGAAAGAAATAAGAGGTGGAAAGAACTTGATGAGAAGGGTAGAAACTTTTTCTTCTTTTTCTTTTGCAACAAACTTTGCTCTTTTTTTGAATTTTTCTAACTTATTTCTGCTAACATACACACACAGATGTAAAGTTCATATGTACATACATTGATTTCTGTGTGAGATTATTAGGGCACAGAGTCAGCTGAGTGATGTAGCGAGACAGGGGAAGACACAACACTTGCATATTGTTTTTTTTCTCCATTAGTCAAGAAGAACTTGACTAAAGAGGGAAAGGGGGGAGCATGCACGCTGTGTTTGCATGTGTAAGAAAGAAGAAAGGCATTGAAGAACCCAAGAGAGCAGAATACTTGGTGCTGATGAGTTTGATTATGTTGCCTCTCACATAAAACTGTTGTGTGTGTTTTCATGTGTGTGCCTGTGGTGTAGAGCATGTGTGCTCCTTGCTTTCAGAGTTTTGACAGAGCATATCCCCGTGTATCTTTCCTCTAATTGAATCCATCCCTCAGGGTGTCACCGCTTGTTTATATGCTGACACCATGAAGGTGTGTGTGTGTGTGTGTGTGTGTGTGTGTGTGGTTTCACAATGAAGGCAGTACATTGCAAACTTTCTGCCCTTATTGTTTAATTATAGCCCAGCAGCTGGAGAGTCAGAGGAAGAGAACAAGGGCAGAAGAGGAAGAGTTATTGATTGCATTAGTCAGATTATTCATATTTAATGTTTTGCTTTGTCTCTATCTCACTACATAAACCCCCTCCTCTGCCTTTTCTTTATGCCTCCCTGTTATAAATCCACCTCATCCTCTTGTAAGACCTCTAGTAAACAATATTTTGTATGCATCAGTAAAACCTGCCCTTTACATCTTCACCTTTCAAAAGGTTTCCCTGAATTTTGAGTTGTTATTAACTATAAAATTATTTTATTCACAGTCCTTTAAAGTAGGACAAAGCACATACATTTAAAGACTTTTCTATATATTTTACAGTGACAATTTGACTTATAGTCTATAAAATTAAGTGTGTACTCTGTTGGAGCAAGTTGTAATCAGAGGATAAATAAGCAATTATAATATATAGCGTATATAGGCTAGCAGTAGCAGTGCCTGAAGCATTTATTCAGCGCTTGCTAACATTAGCTACTGTCAGACACCAAAAGCTGCTGGCTGTAGTAGACCAAGGCTACCTACAAACAAACCACTAAACACTCAGACACAAACTCACAGAACAGGTGTTCTGTGTCTTTCAGTGAATATCCATTATACGCCCCCAGAGGCTTAGTCAGCAGACTAGCCAGTGGGAGCTAGCCTGTTTTTCCTGTCTAACTCCAGAGGAAAAGCTGCTAATTGGGGATGCTAACTAAGGCTGTCTGTTACACAGTTGTAGACCATGTAGCACGAGTGCGTCTTAGCAGAACTACTTATTTACTTGCTAAAGAGGCTGAAAGATGCTGTATATTTGAGCTACAGAGTCAGATGGTAATTATTTTGTAATCAGGTTATTACTGGCACTGACTCCTTTCACTAGTTAAGAGAACCATTAAACATTGCAGAAGCCCCAACTAAGTTGTTTAATAAAAACACAAAATACAAGCTTGCATTGTTTTTTTTTAAATTATTATACATGTTTTTTCAAGTTCCTTCTTTTAAATGTCCGTTTATGCTTGTTGGTTTCATATCGGCATATACACATAAAGAGGTCGACAGTGAGTCCCTGAAATTTGGTAACATAACAGGGGAAATAACTGTTTAAGGTGAACAATCGAAGCTACTACCAACTGGAACGAAGAATGCTATTTGATTGAGACAGGGTGTTTAAAGGGTTTAACTATGTAACCAGCTCTAACTCTCCAAACCTCAACCTTTCTCTGTATTGATTTAAAACTGCAGCAAAATGGCAGCCTTGCTAAATAACAGATAATATAAAGTCTCCATTGAACCACCTATAGCGTGAGCCACTAAGGATCTATGAAAATATCCATTCATTGATTTGTAGCTAGTGTAGCTACCAACCAGCAAAGGGGAACATCAGATTGCCTAAGGTCTTGGGTATCTGTCTAGGTATTAATCTTCAGCCTGGGCCTACAAAAGCATTGCTAGTTGTTCTTGCTCTTAGATCTTATTCCTTGCTTCCAAAGGTTCATGTGTAAATTTTCAAATTTTCTGTTTTTTACACCATGTAAGTGTTTAATATAAATCATACTCTTCCCTCTCTTACCACTAAGAACATCCCAACTGAAGACGGCTCACAGAGCTTCAAAAATAAGTGGCCTGTCAGCACTCACTAATTTGACAGATCTTCATATTATTGCAGAAGAGATCATTTCTGGTGAAAGCGTAGGAGGCTGAGGGAAGAGGGCAGGGCCAGGG
The DNA here is from genome assembly GCF_036321145.2 of Pelmatolapia mariae. NCBI lineage: Eukaryota > Metazoa > Chordata > Actinopteri > Cichliformes > Cichlidae > Pelmatolapia > Pelmatolapia mariae. Next base: position 23,552,696 of record NC_086234.1, on the reverse strand, counting down.
AGAGGTTGATTATCACATAGTGATTCTGCAGAGATGCATGTAGACCTGCCTTTCTTCGTACTGTACTGTAGATTCATGCAAAGTGCATACAGTTCCCTGTTCTATGTCCTTTGGCAGAGTACGTTTGCTTCCTTTATGAATGTTTTCTTGCTGACCTATCTAGTATATACACATTTCCTTAATGAGGACAACTTCTGATTTAATTACAGCACAGGCAGCAGCGTATTCTACAGGTGTAGATTAAACCTGTACTGGAAAAGCAATGTTTGGTTTTCTAAATTTGGAAGAAGCTAATTAGCACACATTATTAATAGATATATTTAAAAACGCATCTTTAACCATTCCCTGTCATATGCAGAAGCATTATTATTTTGTTTCAAAGGTTTTTGGAAATTAATTTATTATCAGTTTGCTATATTATTTTTGCACAAATAGGACCAAATTTGCCTATATTTGAGCTAGAAGGAAAACCAAGTTTCATCAGTGTTTTGTTTTTGTTGTCTTTAAAAATGAGTTCGATACCCCTACTTTAACAAATTAGCTTATAATGATTCGTTTCTGTTTATTCGTGGGCTTCTCAAAGTTTTGATGACTTGAAATTTAGCGGGCTAGTGTATGGTTAAGGGCAACACAGATAAAATGGACGCATTAATTAAAATAACTATTTATTAAACAGTTAGCTGATAAAAAGCTTTCTGACAGCACAGGAGAACCTGCAGAGATGTTGAGTGATTTCTAACCCTGCACATGCTTTCTAGGAAGTGCAGTTTGAAATAGTCCAGTAGTATAACAATCAAGCCTTGGTTGGCCTGAGTAGATATTAAGAAGTGAGTCTAGGTTTAGTTTTTTATGCTAATTTTAAATCATGTTTCAAATTTGGTTCACTCATTTTCTTTGTTTGTTTTTTCTTTCCAGTCATTAGTTAGGCGTCAGGCCCTAGAGACCAGTCTGCAACCTGCTGGTAATCTCCAGTTGTAGGACATGATGTGTATTACACAACTGGTTGGCGAGCGGTTGCCGGCTGTCACCAGGTGAAATTGGTCACTTGCTTCACTAAAGCATTTGCCCACTGCAGGTATTTTTTCTTCGTACGTTACTAATGCAATTTACATTTAAACCTGCTAAACAAAACATTTTCCTATTAATGGTAATTTGTTGGCCAATGAGATAATAAAATTTCTAGCTAGTTTTGTCTGGAGCTTGAAGGAGTTTTATGAGGATGTATGGAGAAACCTAGCGATAATGGTTTGCGCTGGTGAAGACTGCTAATATCAATCGCTTAAACAAACAAGCCCGTAGAGCTCATTATTTTTAATTAGCCCCGCCTTCTTCTTCCTTAACTGCAAAGACATGCTGGCGCTGCCATAGTGTCGATTCCAGTTTGCACTCTTTAAAACTTTTAGTGCCACTCTTCTCAAAGTAGAGGCCCTCGTGGCTGAGCTTTTGTTTCCTGCTTAATGATCCCGCTCCATGTACTGACTGATCTTTTTAATTGCATCCCTTTGGACTCAGAACTTTCTCTGCATTCTCCAGTGTGTGACATAATCAGGCACAGCCTTCCAGATGCAACAATCATTATCCAAGTGATGCTACTGAGGCTTCCATTGGACACAGACTTAAATATCCAGCCTACATCAATCAATACTCCTGTTAAGAACTGTTTGGAACTACCAAAGATTGTTATATTCTTGAATGCTTCTGCATAGCACAGGTAATACTTAGTGTCAATTAATGGAGGCAGTCAAATTCCTGATTTCTTATTTTTATGTATCTGAAACATTTAAGAGTGACAAAAAAAAAGGAAATCAGGAACATCCACACACGTACTCATCATCTAACAGATGCATTGGGGGTAACTTGGGGTTCAGTACCGTGACCAACGATCCCTGAGCACATGGACTGTAGGAGCCCAGGATTGATCCAACAAACTTCAGCTACCACCTGAGCCACAGCCCAGAAAAACGAATTCAAGACTGCTTAGCTGAGACATTTGAGATTCTTTTCTACTTCGTGTAAAGCAATCAAGCCAGCGGAGGCTTATTTGGACTAGCACAACAGAGGGTTGTTTAAAATTCTCTGTTTCACCATTGTCATCTATCCTGCTCTTGCTTTTCTGTGTTGACAGGGCGTGCTGACCCAGCTTCATAATGGGTCAGTGGGATGAACGAGCAAGTGGCGACTAATGCGATAAAAGACAGACAAGTCATTTGTCCTCACGGCCTGCACGCACACTTTTACACACCACATGTGTGAAATGCTCACACTTGGACACACACACATATGACAAACTGTTTTCTTTCTGTCTAACATTGTTAGCCAGACTGGATGCAGGGTGCTGCCTGCAGGTGTAGTGCCATCTATAATATGAGTGGTGTGTGTTTGTTTGCATGCATTCAGTAAAACTGCGGTGTGGTTTTGTGTGTGTGTGTGTGTATTTATTGAAACAGTATTACCCTAATCTGTGTTTAGTCTCATCATTGATTGGTGTCACATTGCTCTAGCTGGCATTTAGCCTAACCACATTAGGTCTGCCCACTTCGACCCCACAGTCAATAAAATTCATGCGCTATGCATCAAGATGTCGCCACGTTCACTAACTGTGGACTTCATCCTCCTTTTAGTCAGCTTTCCAGTCTTCCAGCATTTGCCTTTGTCGTCTTTTGTTCTGCCTCAGACGATCTCATCTAAAGTGCCTATCCATCTCCCTCGCTAACACCCTGAACAATTTCCAACATGCCTTCCTAACGGATCTTTGGTTAAGAGAAATGAGAGCAATGACTGCCACTCTGTACAGTTACAAGCAAGCTTTCCGATTTTCCAATTTTTCCTTCTTGGCTTGTTCTCCTCTCAGAAACAGCTTTTGATATAAAGAGATAAACATGCATCACTTTGTCAGATGAGGCTGGGATAATGAGGTCACTGGAGAAAGCCTTGAGAAATGCATATTTTTCTGCCGATTGTCACTGTAAGCTGCTGTCATCTCTCTGTGTTATATTCCTTAACTACTGTTCTGTACATGGTTCGAGCGAGCGTCCATGCTGGTGATCCTGCTGAACTGTGTGACACTGGGCATGTTTCATCCCTGTGAAGACATCAACTGTGACTCAGAGAGGTGTAAGATCTTACAGGTAAGGCTGTTCCTGGCTCAATATGATATGTATGAACTGTGTAAGTTGTAATTGTGCTTCACTTCCAGGACATCAGAGTTCCTATATATGTGTGTGATTGAACTTGCACAACAACAGCTTACTAAGAGTCAGTAGTTGTCATGTTTAAATTTGTATTTGCTTTTACATATTGTGGATTCAGTGTGTTTACATGAGTTGGGTTACGTGGGAAGAATGATATCCTGTACTTAAAACAAAATTAATTAATTCATTTTTAATCTATCTTAAACTCAATTTTATGAGTTGTCACCGGTAGAGGGAGGCCAAAACCAGTTGTACCAGTTACCAGAGCTAAGCTAACATTATCTGTCAGTTAACCTGCACTGAGCTTTTAATTTTAAATCATGTCTTATATCGGTTGGTTGATTTCATTCATTTATCACTCATATTTTATTAAGCAGGTTTTGAAGTAATTAAGTTTTTAATAATCTGAAGGTAAAAAGTTAATGATTTAATCAGCTCGTTTCTGTTTACATATTTCTCCAAAGGTTCTCGAATGATTTTGTATTGAGCTAATTTTTTAAGAAAGAAATTATAAAAAGGTTACTTAAAAAAAACAGTAATTAATACAATGTTTAATTACTAAATTTAGTGTTAAATTTTACAAGGAATTATGAATGCATGTTGTTGACCGTGCTAGCTAGTTTTAGCTTTAGGTGATAACTCCTCAGGTCAACAATCTTATCCAAATGTGGCAATGATTATGTTCACAGGCTTTGAAATTATGTCTGAAGCCCTTGTTTCTCAGACTTATCATGTAGAATAAAACATATACCCACACTTATACTATTTCAACTCTCTCAGCCTACACAAACCCCCACCCTCCAATCACCTTCAGACTTTAAACTGTATAAAACAACCAGTTGTTAACGTGGCAGATGGGGTGTAGTGGTGCATTGTCCAATATCTGCTTGACAAACTCTAAAATTCAAATTTCCACTTCATAAAATTTCATTTGCAGAGCAGTCCTTACCTTTAAAAATATCCTGACATCTCCCTCTCCTGCTTTGTCTTTCTTACATCTTTCTCCATTACTGGGTGTTGCACGCTGAGCTTTTTTTCCTCGCTCCGGGAAACACTGTCAGCTTGACATTAGCTAGCAGACAGATTTTGTGAGGAACTGCAAAAATGGTTTGTGTGTTTGGTGAGATTTGTTGAGCTGTTTGAAAAGTTGCATTTGAAATTACCACCCACTTAAAAACCTTATTCCTTTTATGCACACTCCTCTTTTGTAGCTCAGCTCAGCTAGTAGCTGAGTACTGCAACTGAACCTTTATTTACATCTGCACCATGAACATAACACAGAGATGAGAAGAAAGAAAGGATGTGTTGATGGGATAACTGATCTGTGGGATGTTATTATTTTCTAATAACTGAGTATCCATGCCACAACTGGAAGTAAAACCAGGCTCCAACACACAAAAAATAGCTAATTTGCAGGTAAATATATGTTTTAGCCAGTCTATCAGATTAACTTGCTCATCAAGTAATGGTACCAGTATAAGTCTGGTCCAGGTAAGCCCCTGGTTGTCAGCTAGGAGGTTAAGAAAATACTAGAATTTCACCCCAAAAAATGGAGCACAGACTTCTTGGGTGGTCTGCGCCTTACAGGAAGCTATAGTCCACTGGTTTGGTAATTCTAACAGAACAAATATGGTCTGAAGGTCAGCTTTACCACAGGTTAAGCTTAGCAGCCAGCTATCAGCTACAGTAGCCAGTGTCAGCACAACCGTCAATCAAAGCAGCCACAAGCCTAACTGTAAGCCTTAATGCTATCCACATGGACGACTTTACTCGCTGCCTGGCAATTTCCAACACTCTTTACAATCCACACCACCCATTTGCAATGCAGGCTTTTAAGTGAACTGTGGTTTAACAATTGTCCAAGAACTCTTTGCCAGATGTCCAAGTGAAAGAAGGAACATACATATGCATGGCAGCAAGACACTTCCTTTACTGGCGCTCATTTATCCTCCATGTTTTCTTTATGAAGACAAAAACAAGCAGTGTAACTGGAAAATATTAAACAGGTATTTCAGGGACAGCATCCACACACTGTATAGCAAGTACATAAGGACAACTAATGCAGAGTGTGGGAAGAAAACATCAGACGTTAATGCTGCGCAAATCCCTGTTTGCGTGGCAGATCATGAGGCAACACAACCATTATTTAAACAAAACTATAGCAGTTGACAAGGAGCAGGAACACTGAAACACTGAGATAAATTCTAAAAATGTCTAAAAGAACAACGCATTTAAAAGAATCCCGGAACGAGCTGCTGCTTTCCAGCATATCTGGTCTCTGCAGCTCCCCCCATTTACATTATCTGAGATGTAAGATAAACAACAATATTATGTGGAGGCGTTTCCATTAATTTACAGACCTGCTTTAACCCAGCAAACACTAATTGAGGAGCGTCGCTGTTCGCACTGTGAAAAGCAGAAGCCTAGAAAACACTTTGTTTTCTGTGCTGAGGGAAACAAGCGGAGTGAGGTGCAGCAGAATGGATCCGCGTTATCTGGCATTGTTCATCTTCTGCGGTGAGGAGATAATGTGCTTGCAAAGTGTTTCCAAATAGATTGAATCAGAACTAAGTCATCTTATTTTCTTGTCCACTGACTCTGAAATTCAGCAGTTTCATTCCAATATGAGATATCTACTTCGTGTATAGTCTCAGATATTAAAGTCGGCTTGGTGGGTAACGCATGTGCTGATCTGGAGTGTTGGAAAGGTAAAGATAGTAGGGAAAAAAAGGGAGGAAAAAGGAAAGCAAATAAATTAAGGTTAGGGGCAAGAAAGGAAAAAAAAAGGGAAATGAACAAGAAGAGGACATTTATGGAAAAAGGAAAAAGACACGATTAAAAGAAATCACAGAAGTAGGACATAGGAGATGAAAAAGAATGCAGGGAAGAAAAGGAAGGTAAAAGAATAAGAAAATGTGAAGCAAGGAAAAGGAGGAAGGGCAATTAATTAATTAATTAAATTAGAGAAAGGAAAAGTACTGAAGAGAAAAGATAATAGAAGTAGGAAAGGAAGAAAGGTGAGGTAACACAGAAAAACAGCAGAGAAGAAAGGAAAGGAAACGAAGAGCAAATAAATGAAAGTGGAGAGGAGAGGACAGAAAAGCAAGGGGATAAAAGCAGGGAGGAAGAGAAGACGTTAAAAAAGAGAAAATGGAAGAAAAAAAAGGGGGTTAAGAAAGGAGAGAAGAGGAAAGGGAAAGATTAGAGAGAAGTGGGAGGAAAAGGGGGAAAAAGAAAAGCAGAGGTGAGAAAAGAGTTACAAAGAAAAATGGGAAATTTGGTGAAAGAAAGTAGGGGCGAATTCGAAGAAAGAAGGTAGAGGAAGCAGGAGAAGGAAAAGGACAGGAAATCAGAAAAATAAAAATGGAAATGCAAAAGAAAAAGAAAAAAGAAGAAAGGAAATATGAGGAAGAGGTGATGATGTGACAGGTGAATATGGAGAACAGGATATGTTGAGTAGATTGTGGGGCGGGGGGAGTAACACACAGAGCAGAGGAGCAGAGCTTTGTGAGGGTGCTGTTGCCAGGGCAGCCCATCCACTCCCTGCATCTCTTCTGCGCGCCGACATGAGATGAGATTTAATTCAGTGGCTCTCCTCTCCGAAGCGCAGATGAATGTACGGCCGAGAGGCTAAACGCATTCTTATTAATTCCTCGCTTCCTCTATTCCAATCTCCCCGTCATTGTAAGCGATCATAAAAGCACACGACCTACACGCTCGCACCGCTCAGCTGTCTTTGCCGCACCGTCTCAGACGTCCTCACTCTCCAGTTTTGTCGGCCTCTTCTCGTTCCTCTTCCTTCTGTTTTCACGCTCAGGGCCCAGTTTGACTTTGTAACCTCTTTAAATGCATTTTTTTCCCCCAACAGTTATTCCTTCTCCATAGCCAAACACAAGCTTTAGAAGGCAGCTACAAGTTGATATTGTTGGCTTTATTCAGCTGGTTCAACAAACTGTAATACTGGTCACTCTCTGTGTTAAGTGTTAGTGTATAATAAATGAGCGATTTTATCAGACTGATGACAAAAGTATGGCCATAACTTTGTTACTGCAATCAGGCCCACAGACAGAGATAACAAAACCCAGTAGCAAAAACATAAATGCACACATTGACTGAGATAGATAAACTGCCATTATAAATAAACCAACTGTAATTACTTCATTTTACATCAGGAATTCTACTTTGTCTCCCTGGGCTAATGCGTTCCCCAGCTATGCTTTCCCTCTTTGGCTGTGTGTGATGACAAGCTTGAAGTCACGAAATTGACGCTTTTAACATTTGCTATTGGCAAAACATTTGTTTAAATATAAAACCTGGCTGTAGTTTCAATATGGATACCGTGCAAAATCTCCCCTCATTCATTATATTTCGCTTCCAAGGAGACAGACTTTCTTTTAAAAAAAGTTGAAAGTAATGAAAGGAGCTGTAGTTCTTCAGGCTTGCTGACGTTTTTCTTTCGACATTATTTGCTTTTTCAATCGTTTTCAGTCCAATCTGTGTACCTGACTGTCTTCAGAGTATTTTGTTGTTTTGTCTCTTGGTTGTTCACTAATTTATAAATCTAATCTATAAATCATTCGAGCATACAACAGTGGATGAACCAGTGTTGTATCCACACATAACAGAAAACTTTAAAAAAAAAACAGTTTTGAATTGCATCTTTAGGCAATTTGTTACCAGCAGCCTTTCATAAAAACACTTCATTTGACTCATTTCTGTAGTTGCATCAATTTGCATCAATACAAAATGAAAACAAAAAAATAAAAATAAAAGAACTCCATCCATTTACACACTAGACAAGTAGAAGATAGAAGAAGTGGTGGCTTTGAAAACTATCTATAGCAGATGAATAGTATCTGAAAGTCATGTTCTTAAGAAGCAGAATAAGAAAAATCTTGCAAAGATGTCACCCGACCTCCTCAAAATAGTCTCAGTGGAAGACTGACTTTCAATAAGCCCTTCCTTCTTAAGGAAAGAAAACATGGGAAAATTAGGTGTGCCAAATTACTAAAGAACTGGACTAAAAATTAGGTTTTATGATCATCAAATCATCAACATGTGTGGAGTAGATCAGAAGAGAAGTACAACAGTGAGTGTCTACAGCCATTTGTAAAACACGGTGGATGCTCTGTCACTGAATTTAAGAGAGTGGTATTTGGGATATTTTCAAAACTGATGGAATAATGAACACATGCAAGTATAATCAGATTTCGATCCACCATGTTGATTGGCAACACATTCATTCTTCTAGCTCAGGAGGCAGGTTAGTGATTGAAAGGTTAGTAGTTTGATCCCTGGCTCCAGTCTGCATGCCAAGTATCCCTGGGCAAGATACTAACCCCAAGTTGCTCTCCGATGCATCCATCAGAGTATGAATGTGTGTAAGTGTTAGCGCCTAGCTAACACTGAAAAGCATTGAAGAAAGTGCTCTTGTGAATGGTATGAATGGGTGAATGTTGTATAAAGCACTTTGAGTGCTCCAAGAGAGCACTAGAAAAGCGCTATATAAGAATCAGTCCATTTACCATTATGACAATGATCCCAAACACAGAGCCAATGCACTAAAAGCAGTCAAAGCATGCATTAAGGTATGCAGTAAAGGTGAACCTGGATGCACAATGGGTCATTATGAGTCATGGTTTGGCCTCCCTAAAGCCTGGAGTGTCATTGAAGCTGTGTGCGATCATCTTAATAGAGAATGGAACAAAAGGCAGCCGTCATCCAAGCTTAAAGAAGCCTGGAGAACTTTTCCTGAAGACTAATCAAAGAAATGACAAGAAAGCTTGCCTATCAGAGTTTAGGCTGAAGAATAAAGAGGCTTCTCACCAAAACCTAAAGAAATGGAAGGTGACTCAAGACTTTTACACACTAGTGTACTCCACATTTCCAAAGTTCTCAAAAAGCCATTTTTAAAGAAATACTTTTTCAAAGTATTTTCTTTAGAAAACACACTGTTGTGTTTTCTAAAGGTATTTGAAGCCCTTAACTTACCCCAATAACCCTCAATCAAACATGAGATCACCATTGCAAGATATTTTAGAAATGCAGAAAATCTTTTCCCTCTTACTTTCGCACTCTTTTAAATGCAGTGGCCTCTCTAGCTGCTCTACTTTAAAGGCCTGATTGATGGCGTGCTGCTGTGATGATTGCCCTTCCTGCAGGTTCTGCTCTCAAAACTGCGAACTACTGAAGCTCTGTTAGAGTGGCGGTAAGCTTCATGAAAAGTGTGTGCCTTTCTAAACTTTACCCAGTCAGTAGACTTTGCCAAAGGTTTCAATTCAGTTCTAGAGTCACTTCAGTGCTTGTTAAAGCAACAGGATTCAGCAAATTTGTGTCTAAAATGTAGTATTTTATAAAGGCTAAATGCTTCCTATCACATTAACGTTAATGGATCTGTGTTCCACAGTTGCAAGTATTAGTGCCTTAGCTCTCAGATCAGGGCTGTGCTTAACACAGATAGCATGAGGGCTAATGAGGGACCATCGCCAAGACTTTGCTCTGAGATGTCTCTAAATGAGCACTCGTCCTGACACGGCTAATGTCGACCGTAATGATCACAGGCCGTCGTGTTGCCGCGGGGTTGGAAGAAGGATGACCCCCTCGTCATTCTGCCGGGATTGTTGAAAGGTTGCCCTTTTTTACAATTTGTTTTAGTGGAAATGAATAGGTCACTTTAAATTCATTTGTTAGCAGTGTCATCGCTGCATGACTAAACAGTATAAAAGGCCATTATTTGGACCATTTTGAGACTGGTATACAATACAGCTTACATTTTTCTTCTCCTTTATGAGCATTATTTGGATCATCCATTCATCCGTTTTACACTTTAAGGTAGTATGGGCTCGAGCCGGAGAAAGTAAGTTCTGACTTTTGATGAGTCAGTGCTTATTTAAGTCTCCTAGCAGCCTGCATATTGACACTATATTAAACAAACCTCTGTTTATTGCACTCTCTCTCTTTTTTAAACTTTAATAGCTGCATCATCACAGTATTCTCATCTGTGCTGTCTGTAGACTAAAATAAGGGGGTTTTGTGCAGTTTGTAAGTGGAGGTCCACAGTAGCAGTGGCTTCATTAATTATGTACATCATTGGACATATCAGTGTGATTCACTGTAGTCTTATTAACTTGGATGTTGTTCTACACAACACAGTTGTGTAGAACAACTGTGTCGACCTCACTGCAGAAACTGCTGTTTCTGCAGTGAGGTCAGTGGGAACAACAGCAGCATGATAACTGTTGCTACATTTTTATGCTCACCAAAAGTCCGCATACCGTTGACACTTGAGTCGTGAACTGTTTTGGGTTTTTTCTGTGTATCAAGCACATTATAGAGTTTCAGTTTTGCTATAATATTTGCAGCAGTGGCATTTGTGGGAGCAGCATTGAATCGATCTGATCTTTTACATTGCAGAAGAGAAAAGACCTAGGATAGCTTGCATCATCACTGAATCAGTTTGTTGTACTCAGTCTGTAAGCTACTTTACATTTACTTTATATGCGTCAGTGCAGATCTCTGTCTGTTCTCTGTTTGCTGAAAGGCAAACAGTAATAAACGCAAGAAAATGGATTTCCCTTAAAATGCATAGCACCCCCCACCCTATTATTTTTTGTCACTGTGACTGTGAACATGTACACTGATATTACCACTTAGCTTAAAGGCATCACACTTGCAAGAAAAGTTGTAGTATTATTATAAATGCATAGTTTGGTTTTGTTATCTTTTTTTGCTGTTACAGGGTGGATGAACTGCATAATCATAACATCATTAAATCAATTAAAATGTCAATAAATTTGTAATCCTTATGTGTGTTTCTGTTGTCAAAAAGACAATAAAAATAGTGTTTGTTCTTTGTTTTCTGTGCTTTATCTCATTCTGAGACATTATCTTCAGTGGTAAACAGACCGGAGATAAAATCTTTGTGAGTACATCAGTCAGCGTTCCAGCTCAGGGTGGAAAACTAAGAGATGAGTGATGACATAGCCAGCACAGTAGTTCTAAAGAAATGCTAAAATCTCTGTAGCTTTAACATTGAGGATTGTCTCTCTCTTTTTTTTTTTTCCCTAAAAGAAAAATGGAGAACATTCTTCTTTAAAAGCTACACTTAACCCTCCATCATCTCCTCTGAAGCAGCTACAGTAGAGAATGTGATGCATGCGGAAAGCTAATAAAATCACTAGCAAAAAGGTGAGTAACAGAGATACAAGTACTATACGGGAGGAATTTCATTTGGAAACGGACAAAAGATGCTTTAAAAAAGATTCTCATATTATAATATCGCAGTCCCACGTATCACACTTTGAAGTTTCTGAGCTGTAGTCTGTAGTGATATGAGGTTTCTGCTGAACAGTAATGAGCGAGAGATGGGCAATGAACAGGAGACCAAATAAGATGAGGAAGACTAGGGGTACACTCAAAAAATGCCTTTTTTGGATTCACTTAAAAGAGGTTATGTCGAGTGGTTCCACACAATTGTATTAGCTAACCCCTAAATAATAGTTTCAATGAGATGCTCTGTTTTGGCAGCTTAACTCAATGACTTGACACAGTTGGGTGGAATCACGTGACATTCACTGAGAGATCTAATTTATGTGTCTTTTAAAATGAAGTATACATGCTGTGTACATACCATTATATTGCTGTAGTTTTTGTTAAATAAATTACTCATTTAATGGTTTTAATTTGCAACTCCTTTATTTTTTTATTTTTTGGCCTCTACTACGGTAGCTTTTCATGATTTACAGTACCAAATAATCCTTATTTATCTCATACTGGACTTTGGTGTAGCAGCCTAATCTGCTCTCCCCCTCCCTTTAAGCCAACTTTCTACTGATTGGTTGCCCCTGACAAACAAAAGATTTGAATAGCAGGTGGGTGGGACTTCTATCCACACAGCCAGAGACGTTTGCCTGAGATGACCATATTAGGATATCTAAGTTACATTATGTATACATATGACATAAAAGGAAATGTGCATTAGGTCAACGTTAATGTTTGATGTTATGAATTAAAATAAGCTTCGATGTAACAATGTACTGTGTTACAACCCTGAGTAGATATCAAATACACACACACATAGCATGTGACTGGAGGATGAGGAGATGTCACATTTTACGTGTGTGTCTGTGTGCACTGTTACTCTTGCCACTATGAAATGTGGTGATTGAGCTGAAAAAAAAATCTCACTACAATATTATCTCTCTCCACCTGTGAGGACTGGATCTCAGCTGAATGGCAGATTACAGTTAGCATATCCCATTGTCCTCACCACACAAGGCCTTCATCGGCAGGTATGGCTGTCTGCCTGCCTATCTGCGGGCGTTTGTGTGTGCATGTGATGAAAGCACCTGACCCCGGTGATAATGGCATTCAGGACTTGTGACAGGCAAAATTAGCATACATAGTGGCTAAGATTTATTTTGGAGACGAGTGGAAAGGAAGTGTTTTCACAGAACTGATGGCACCTGTTTCAGGTACACTGTAGATCCTGTCCTGTCTGTTAAGCTGCCTTTTATAGTAAAGGGCAATAAAAACAAACAAACAAAAAAACCCAGAACAAACAAAAACAGTTATCTTAAGGGAGATACAGACTTCTTTTGGAAGGGCTTCATTGGTCGATATCATTTCAGCTCATTCAAATGGTGACTTCAGCCTAAGAACAGGTGAACATCAGAAGGGTAAACGTACACAGTAGGAATTCGTCTATGTTTGTTATACCTTGATTGGTTTTTCCTGCAAGAAATCCGCTCCTGCAAAACAAGTAATGTGCTCACAATGCTGGCAGTGACTTTAGTGAAGCATAAATCCAAAGTTTGTTGCAAGCTTTAGCCATGAAAGGCACCGTAGCTGAACAGACAAAAGAAACAATAACAGAAGTGCTGAGCTCCGCAGCAGATCCGAGGAAGAAAAGACACGCTGCTTGACTGACTGCTGGGATCCAAAATCCTCACGGTACTTCCACACTGACAAACACAAGAAAGCTGTACAAAAGTTGAACTTTCCTCAACTTTTAGTGCAGTGGTTTCAGGTGTCACCAGGAAATTTACAATAATTGAACTGAATTTTATTTATATTAGCTTAGAATGGGATAAATCTGGTCAGTGTTTTGGTTGATAATTGTGGTTTTATTTAGTCTGGGTATTTGACCATTTATATTGCTAATATGGCTCTTTGATCATGCTGACATGACACTTTCCAGATCCAATTTTAATCATTCAGAAAAGCAAAAACCCCAAATTAGCTGCCTGGAATGCCCATTTTGCTGCATACATCAGGGACCTACACTACATGTACAGCCAGCTAACAAGAACATGAATACCTGAAACAGTAGTTAGTTGCAGTGCAAGCTTATCATGCAATCCATTATATAGGTGATAGCAGGACGTGAGTCAAACTTTACTTTTTACTGTCCAATCAGAAGTGAAAGATGAAGAGAAGATGAGGCTGACAGACTAAAGAGTTGAACATGTTGATGCCTTACTTCTAAAATCTACATGTCTATGCATAAGAACAATCCAGGCAACCACGATTTTAAAAATTGCTTTGGTAAACCATGCTATGAGGTGGTGCATCAACCTTGCTAAAATCAGCTTTTACGAGTTGATTCTCCAAGACTGGTGAGATTAAAGCTAATGCAACAACAAAAAAAGGCATTTAATGTTGTTACTCTCCAGCATGGCGTTGATCAATAGGCTGTGTTGGGTGATGAGGTCACCTGGCAAGTTGTTGCTGAACAATAACTTCAGTACAGCTAGCAAAGCCAACACTGCTAAAGTTAGCTAGTTTATGCTAACACTTGAAAACAATATTTAAAATAAGTCATGTAAAAAAATCGCACCATAGGAGTAGAGGCAGCTCAGACTTGTTCCATTAGTTGCTGTTTTGTTTGACTGCTTGTTTTCCTGAAGATCTAAATTGGAAGTGAACAGTGTTGGCAAGTTAGCATACGACAATGAGCTCCATCATCTGCATCAATGGAAAATATGCTGGGTTGAAATAAACACCTTAAGATGACTCTTACTGTGAGCTGGCACTAAAAATAAAATTAATGCACTAAGATTGTCTCTGGCTAGAATTACGTTGTCAAAGGTCTTACAACTGTTAGCAGGAAGTACCTCAGTTTTGTGTCCTCACTTCAGAAAGTAAGGATAGTTATAGTGTTTGGGTTCCTTTATTTAATTTTAGCAACTACTTCAGCACATACAGATGTGGACCCTTGACAGCATTATGTCAGCAACAACAGATGTTAACATTACATCCACAAATGCCCCACAAACTGTTTCATAGTTACTAATTATGGAACTTGGCAACAAAGGAAACCACTCGAAGGTAAAGTTTTTCTTTGCCACACCTGTTCACAGGTCAGTTGGTATCTTACTTTTCAACAGTCTTGTCTGTTTTAAAAGTCATTTGACTCCCATCCTGTCACGATGCTCTGATGAGTATTTACACACAGAGGCCTGCGCTCATGTCCACAAACACATGGTACTGGTATTCGAATCACGCAAAGGAATGCCTCTGCACATCTTGATTACTCGTCAAGAGCTGCGGCACTGCACTCTTGGGTGCAATACTGTATCTAATAACTGCTTTGACACTTGAGGATTTGTGAGTGAGCCATGTCAAGTCATTAGGGAGTGTTTTAAGTGCACTCAACATTGGTGATTAAGTGCACTTAACGCATAAAGGCTCCGTTCAGGGGGTGATGAGAGGGCGTGCAATGTTGGCACCCGCTTGACGCATTGATAACACGCAATCCAGATTGCTGTACTCGCTGATGTCTGTCTGAGCCTGGCGGACACGTGTGTTTACCCCTGTTCTCAGGCAATGTGAGAAGTAACAGAGGCGTTCACACACACACACACACACAGGGGGCTGTTAAACTGGTGTGTGGTGCCACTGTTTAGGCTGGGAGGTTCATGAAACACTGAATCCACATAGAAACACAGAGAACAAAAAAATGTGTTATGGGTTTAAGTGTGCCCATAAAGGGGAATTACATCTGAGAGATAGACTCACATGGTGGCATATAAACAAAGTTGAAAGTTATTATAAGCAGGTACATGAAAAATATCATAAACAGCAAATACATGCATAAATGGACCGTACCATTACCTGCTCACGCTGTCTCACTGTAGCTGCATACGCTATGAGGTGCACTGGGAGACATAATCACAGCAATGGGGGGAGGCAGTGGGACTTCCTTGTGTCACAGAAGGAGGCAGTGGGAGAAAGAGATAAGAAGCAGACAGATGAGGGAGATGGAAATTAGTGGTGGACTGCCGAGCAGGAGGAGGAGAAATGCCAGTAGTTCGCAAACAACAGGAATCCAATCCAGATGTTGCTGCCAAGAGAAAAAGAATGGGTAAACGCACAAGAAACAGACAGAAGACAAAAAGCTGAGGTCCCAGCTTGGATTTATTAAAAAAAACACTTTATTTATAAAAAGAAACACTTTATTTGCAAGTTTGCATGTGTTGAAAAGATTAAACCAGTTTGATCACATTTATTTACATCTAGAATTAGGATTTTAAGAAAGGAACTTCGCTTTCCATCCAGTGGAGACCTGTTGACATTGGTAGTGTTAATTAAACATAAATAAAGTGTAAATATACAAAGGGATAGTTTGAGGATTGTATTGGAGACAATCCAGGTCTTTAAAAACATAAAGACCTTAATTTTCTGCCTCTAAATTTAGGTTATTGTACTCGGCCCTAAAACCTTAGAAAAGGATGGCGTTGCCTTGACCTCCAGTAACACTGAAAAGCCATTTTTGAAGTCGTTTTGTCCTTCAATACAGATGTTAAACAAATATGTAGGACTGCTTTCTTCTGTTTCCTGAGCCTGGTTCAGGTGGAGGTTTTTTGCTCATATGGGGTCATATGATTGTGACTTTTCATCACCGTAACAACATTGAATTGTTGTTACGGTGAAGAAAAGTATGTTTGCAGTATTTGTGCAAAGACTGTATGTCAAAGATGGACATAGCCACTAGAGATGGAACTCACCAGAGTCCCAACGATACAATAGCTTCACAATGCTTCACTAATAATGCAATATTCTTGTGATTTCTAACATGTTGCAGTACTCGGAATACTGTACTAACAAATATGCAATTTATTACCTTTTTTCAACTGCAAATGATGTCCTGCCATAAATGTTGCCATAAGACAAAGTCAGTCTGATACCAGTCAGCGTTGAATGGGGTCAAGTTGATAGTTGCATGCAATCTTATTTCTGATAATACAGCAATTAACTGTGTTATCTAGTCAAAAATCACATATTTGTTGCTGTTTACAATCACAAACATCCACATTTAAGAGAAATTCACATTCAACTGTTACATTTGTGCTCAGCAGATTTCCTGTTCTATAGAAATATAAGCAGAATACAGCCAGTTAAGTTGAGTGCCCTCGACTTGTGCTCATTTACAAAGACTCATTCATACATGTTGGGAATGTGTCTGTATTTATTAGTTAGGTAGCATTTATTTACAAACTTTTGACAATCAGAGTGATTGCAGTCAGTCTGCAGCTGTTTGCAGAAAGGTTGCCTCCTATCAGACAACCTGTTATCATTCTTCTTGCATTCAAAGTGGTTGTGAGTGTGCAATATCCTCAAGCTCTAAATGTTATTTTACCGGAATACAATTTACAGGCAGGCAGCAATTTTTACTTTGTAGATGCACAGAGATATCTGTCCTATTTTTTTTTTTCATTTGGCTGAACCATTAGCTTAGAGGTAGCTGCGTCAAGCTAAATATGTCCAGTTTTGTTTTTTTGGTTTAACGGATTTAATGTAAGCTTGTGAGTTAGTGGTTGAGACCTCTTATTCATGGTATTCCCAGAGTATTTTAACTTACATGGTCACCATGCAATTAATTTTAAGCCTCAATAATCTTTAATAAATAATCTTTAATCTTCAATAGCTATAAAAATCAATCACCTACATATTAGTCAGACAGGTGAAAACTGCTTTGTATGGCAGTCTTTAAACATTGCATCTGCTCTAAAGTTGGAAAGTTTTTCACAAAAAGAGTCTATGGGGATTGGAACCATCAAAGGTTCATCCCCACTGCCGTCATTCCTCAGCCCGGGAGGACGCTTCTTGGATTCATATGAAAATGCTGTGCTAATGCATGCACGGCGTCTGTATTATCATGAACATGTGCATGCAAGCAGAAAAGGGTCAACATTCTGTACATTTGAATATGTGTAATAGGTTTACATTTGACTAATTAATTGCTACTTAATCATAAACAATCCCATAGAGAGAGTTTAAAGTACAAAGCTTTTACAATAGCTGTTATAAACAGTTTGTGTCTGGTTAGTCTTTACAGGGTCTGTCTGGTGCCCAGGAAGTGAAGGCTTTTCCATATCTGGCAGCAGCCACAGTGCTTTGTTTGGAATAAATATAGAAGGATGAAGAGCGTTACCTGCCACCTACGCAATATCAAAAGACAAAGACTTTACAGTACAGCCAGCACTCTTTCTGTTGGCAAATGATCTCTGGAAAATGAAGGGCAAAAGCAGCGTAGCAATGAACAGAATGAGCAACAGCAGTGCATGCAAAACATGAATGAAATGTTGGCCCTGTTAGGACTGGTTTTTGAGCTGTGATACGCCCATTAATTGGTTTCAATTTGCCAAAGGATACTGTATGACTTGGGTCTCTACTTTTATTTCAGCCATATTTTGATTTGATTTTCTCACATACCCCACCACTCCCAGTCGCCGCAAGTTCTCCCGCTGCCATTCGTTGGTCCATTTCACACTTTTGTGGCTGTCACGCCGAATGAAAGCCAATTTCGTGACGCCCGTCTGAACTGGAATTAGGCCGGATGATATAACATAATTAACTTTTTCGCTTTGTTTTCCCCTAATGTGAAAGTCCCATTATTCATTGGATGCGTGCCAAAAAGTTTGCAGAAAATTTAAAGTGGGGTTAAAGTATTCTGTCTGTCTCTTTAAGTCTCTTCCCGGGGAGAGGATGCAGTGGAGGGTAAAAATTAGGGAGTGTGTGAGCAGTGAGCCGTTCACCACAGGTCACTGGTGTCTATTCCCTCAGAGGCAGACGCATTTGTGTGTTCGTGTGTGTGTTCGTGTGTGTGTTAGGCTTCTCTGGTCTCTGCATGGACGTACAGTCAGTGAACCACAGTGACACACCACGCACAGAGCGACACATTTTCTTTCTAGTAAACACGTAGCTTTAGAGGAAACCTCAGAGACTTGCTTCGATGCCTGTGATTGATGTAGTACCTGCACGGCTTTGGCTGCATGTTTGGACATCGCATCTCATCGTGTTCATCGAGACCACGCTCCACTGATGTGTAATACAAGTTTCGGTAAATCAATATCCAGATTGCAGAGCCTGTAATCGTGTACTGCACCACCAGTACTGTACGCTCCAGTGGGAACGCCTCACGCCAGCCTGTCCTGTTGACTTTGATGAATACAAAATCCCAGCTGTATATAGAGAGTGTGTGTGTGTGTGTGTGTGTGTGTGTGTGTGTGTGTGTGTGCGCGCGCGTGTGTGTGCGCGCGCGTGTGTGTGTGTGTGTGTGTAGGCCTGGTTGGATCAAACACTAGAGAAGATTGAGCTGGCTGACATCCGCTCAGTGTCACTTTAAAGAGTCCCCAAAGGCTTGGTCTCATGTTGTATTTGTTCCAGTATGCATGAACACTGTACATTATCATGACTGTGTGCTGTGCGTCTTCAGTCAGGTGTGTTAAAACCTGTGTGTGTGTGTGTGTGTGTGTGTGTGTGTGTGTGTGTGTGTGTGTGTGTGCGCGTGTTTGTGAGAGAGAATGGGAGACTTAACAGAGTCATAACAGGGGTTTCTTATGTTACAGACTCTGCAGGCATGCATTGACTGTCTAACGTAAAATAGATGAGTAATTACTCCCCAGTGGAGACAGGAGAAATGGGTCCTTTCAGCAGAATAAAACAGAACAGAGATGGAAAGATGGGGTGTTAGAGGAGAAAGCAATTCAGTCGTTTGAGGCTCAGCGTGGCGGTAAATGTCTCTGCTCTTCCTCATTTCACACAACGCTTGTTTTCTTTTGGTCATGCATCTCGGGTTGTAACATCTGTCAATAGCTGGACCGTCATGTTGTTTCTTCCGACAGGCTGTTGCTCCCTGTTATCTAGCGGCTCTATATGCAAAGCATTTTTGGGCAGAAAGATGACTAACAAGGGCACAATGGAGCTTTCGTATGTAGCCTTTATGTAGGCGTACGTAAACCCTTCATAGCTAGTTATGCATGAAGAAATCAGAGTAAACGCATAGTTATTTTGAGTTTCACTGGAGTGGTGTGATTCAGCATACAGTACATTGTAATTTTGCTGAAATCAAAATCTCAGGTCAAGTCAACAATAGAAGGCTGAACTTGAACGGTTGTCAAAGAAATAAATCCTTGTTTATAATGTTTCTCTAATATACATTGTAGTTTTTTGCAGTGTGAATCGTTTCTGGGTTTGGTGACCAAAGGCAACCTGCAGGAAATGTCAAACACTGAATTATGACTGGAGTTCTCTTGAGCTACATGATGGTGTCATTTGGGGCTGGAGGTTGAACTGAGTGAAACTCCTCCTCATGTCAGTGTAGAGAAGTTGAACTACATATATCTGAGATATTTTAATATAAGAGGATGAAGTGCAGTTTCAACAATACATCTACTTTTGTCTGCTTGATAAAGAAACTGGAATAACTCTTGAGTTAAGACCTCAGAAAACAGTTTCCTGCTGACTAGTATCAAACCTTTTCGACTAAAGCACGGCGGCCGTCTTGTTAATTCTGGTCCTGATTAGAATCTAGAAGCACTATAAAGGACTATATGTGCCGCGGTATGACAGGTTGCTAACATATAAGAGTGTTATTCTCAGTCAGATCCGCCACTCCACATCACAGTGAGAATTCAACAAGTACTGTCTATCTTTTATATACAGTCTATGATTGGCCCTATGATTCCTAGTTGAGGCTATTGCTCAAAACAAGGCCTCAGGTTTCAGGCCGTAAACAAACGCTCCATGACAATGTATAAAATCCACATCATACTATCACATGTCAGTTTATGGCCAGTGTGGTCCCTTTCATAGAAGAGTTCCAGCATCCAAACAGTTCAGATTAAATTTAGATCAAACACTGAACACAATGTTTTGGGTTTTTTTTTTCTTCTGTCTTTTCTTTTGGGAGACTATGCATCACTAAGCAATCTGCTCTGAGGCTCTTCTGCCTCTTTGGAGTCAATGAGTGGTGCGTAAAACATCTGGAGTGATGTATGGTCTGCATTAGGGAGTGAACCCGGGGCAGTTATTTGCTCCACAGCAGTCTGATAGGTTGTAACCCTGGAAATAGCAGTGTGACCCTCATGTGTTGAGCATGGGGCGAGGTTTTGTTTAAATGCAGACTACATGAATGATTTCCAAAAATAGAACTGAATAAGATTTGAAATTGTAAACAGACTCTCACATGCATCGATTCCCACGTGAATCTCCATGTTTTACTTGCAGCAAACTTTGGAGCTAGCTTCTCTTTAAGCTAACAGGATTTGATGTATTTATACATTTCTCTCTTCATCTTGCGATGACTCATGTATCAGTGGGTGTCCTGCACCTTGATCTCCTTCCAGAAATTTTCTTGATTTCCTCTTTATTTTTTATTTTACTTTGAGCTGTATCCTTTTCCCTTCTCATTTCCGACTCTTCCTCCCCCCCGTTCATTTATTTATTGATTTTCATATTTTGAGAGTCAAAGTTCTCTTCTTGTACTTTCCTGTCCTCATTCCTCCGCTTGTTTTTGTGTGGAGTCCAGTTTGATAATGATTTGGAGTACCGAGACTCAGTCAGAGAGCCAGACAGACGGTAATGAGGGCAGGAATACTGATTAATGCAATCAGCGGTTTGTTTGGACTGAATGACGTTTCTAGCTTGAGTCTCAGTTAAGGACGAAAAGGTGGCAAAACCATCATTAGTCCCAGGGTCCATTGTGGATGTTGAGCATCTGAGTTGCTGAAGTGCCCTTAAGCAAAACATTAAATCCTTGGCAGCTCCAAGGAGGTTGTTATCTCTTTCTTGAGCCATGGGGAGCCTGACCTTCTAGAGACAGGCTAAAGAGAAAAGAGGATCCCTCTGCAGGAATTAATAAAATATCACGCTCCTGTCAAAGGTTCTCAGTGGGATATTTTTAAACATCAAACATATTGTATGACTAATATTAGAGCCGGAGTCTGGCGTAGATGTCGGCCACTAAAGTAGCAAGAAAGTGCTGTATGGGAATGCAGATATTCTCCATCAGGATAACTGTCGTGAAGGTGCTTATATAAAGAAGTATGTTATAGAAATATGCTGTGCAGCTTTCTTCAGTGATCACATCCCTTCTGTGCCATCATAACTGTGTGACAGACAGATGAATGTTTGTAGGATACGACACAGGCACAAATCCTTAGAGCTCCCGTGTTCAGTCTCAAGTTGTCCAGACTGTGTGCGATCATTTATCTTCCACCTTTTTTGCATATTTCCTGTATCTCTTTGAATGTCACTATCAATCACAGGTAAGGGATGAAGAAGTATAAATAGTTACATGTATCTCACTAATCTTTGGAGAGATTGCCTTAAAATTGTCTACAGACATTCACAGACCCCGTAGGTTGAAGCCTGCTGACACTTACTTGTAGTTGTAAATATATTTTCTTTGTTCCCTGGTGTTTTGTTTTGCCATGGTGTGGTGTAGAGAGGATGGAAAAGGAAAGCGAGCCTTTATTGGCTTATTTTCCTCTGAATTCACCAAATCCAAAACAAGAACAGAGATCCAAGAGAACATTAGGGGTAAAAGTGAAAAAGTGAAAAAGCACTACAGGGAGTTAAATGGATTATCTGACAAAAGACGAAAAGAAAAGATGTTATATACAAAAGAGATTGATTAGTGACACAAGAGAGGAACCAGACACAGGTGAAAGCAGTCAACAACAGCTGAAAGCAGCAGATGGAGAAGCAGTCAATCACACAGGAGGGGAACAAAAGCAGGAAACCTTAAAACAAAATTAAACGGGAAAGAATTGAGCACTGACTGAGACTGAAAAATTAATAAAAGGGAAAATAAAAACCAACAATCAATGTCGATGTCAGTCGATGTTAGGGGAAAACAGTGGTTTGAGACCAAAATTATTTCAACCACATTACTGCTTGGGATCTCATTGGCTTTGAAAATGTATACCAGGTCTGCAACCAGTCACAGTCATTTGCTGTCTTTAAATCATCTTTGGCACATCAAGAACTCCATAAAATGACAATAAGATGCAGTCAGTCTGCTGACATTTTGCAACTTATTGGGGTCAAGTTGGCAAATAATAGTGATAATGAGGCAATGGTGCAGTTATGTACAAACATTTGCCAAGCTGATTGTTTTGCTTGCCACCAGGCGACTTGTGCAATTGCACAGGTAGGTCGCCTCATCTCCTTGCAATCAGTCTCAGACTGTTCCACTTTTTCCCAGTCACAAGGATGTTGCTGTCCTATTTTGAACCTAGTGTAAGCAAAAAAAAAAAAAAGAGAATTACAATAAAATTCCAGATCTATAAACAGTTTCTGTTATTTTTGACAATCCTGTCGCAGAGAACCACTTCTTTAGCACCTCCATATGGTTATCAGCCATAGTTTTGAGTAAAATATCCAGCCCCTACTTAAGTCTTGGTTGTAAAATACTCCTATTTGGTAAATGTCACTGTCGTTACATTTCTAACACACTTGTTGTGGGCAAAATACATCTGATTAGGATGTTTAGAGGTGAAGGTGAGATGTCACATCATCATTTGACACAATTACCATAGTTAACCCTACTGGGTGTGCTTAAATGCCATTGTATAATATTTAATAGTAACTGTCGTAATAGGGATGCATGTAAGCCTAAACTACAGTCTTTCCTAAACCAAACGTAGTAGCCTAAATCTGAAATTAAATCTGGTTCCCAAAGGATGAACCATACATTAAGAGATTTGGTGATCCTCAACATTTCAGCAGAAGGTCAAAAGTCAACGTAGATCAAATCACAACATCATATTACAAATGCAAATCAAAATAAAATGGTCTAGCATAGCATGTTAGCATCGCATTAACATTACTATCTGCAAAAATGAAGACTTTATCTGAAAAACAATGACCATCAATACATATTGGATCTTGGTCCAGTATTTGGATCATCACATTTAAGGTATATTTTCAAAGAAGACTACTGTCAGACATGATTGCCTCTTAATCAACCACAGCTTTGCAGTTCTCATAACTCACTTACATCATACACCTTGTATTTCTGTCTCTTTGTGTCCATGCAGGATTTTGATGACTTCATCTTTGCATTCTTTGCCATCGAGATGGTGATCAAGATGGTGGCTCTAGGGATTTTTGGCAAGAAGTGTTACCTTGGAGACACGTGGAACCGTTTGGATTTCTTCATAGTGTTGGCTGGGTGAGTTACACAATTACACTCGCAAACACAAACACACAGGTGGCCAAGCATAACCGTGCATAAACACCGGAGGCTCGCACAAGGAGCAGCACGCACACATGCAACAAATTTGGATGATAATCAATCTGCAAGGCGGGATCTGGGAAAGCGGTGACAGATTCAAGAACAAGGATAGAATCTGGGGAGCACAAAAAGATGTTTTGAGCTTCTAGATGTAATTGTGTCACTGGAAGCCAAGATGCTGCAGGCAGAGGATCAAACAGTATTAGATTTGAAGCATGAACCTGGTAGAGCAAGCCTTCTAACTCGCACGAGGCCATGTCCCCGTGGGCTTTGCTGGATTTGCCCTTAAATAAATTTACTCTAAGTATGTCGTTAGAGGCTTTTAACTTGAAATCAGTACCACGAACCCTCTTAAATTCTTTAGTGTTCAGATTGTGTAGAAGCTGATGAATGCGTGTCGATTTCTTTTCTAATTATTATTATTTCAACTTTTACAGCACTTACAAATCTGCCCTTGCTCTATAGCACATTTATATACATTTTATGACTATACCGCGCTCATAAAATCAAGCGACACATGCGCGCACACCAATGCACACACACTGTAATTTGATTAAACATGTTACAGAACATAGCCCGCTGCTTTCAGTCTGACATTTTCATCATACTACATCCCCCGCTGGTTTATAATGCCATCCTTCTGCCGCAGCTTCTGTTGTCCATCAGTGGAAACGGGACACATTTCCTTTTGTGTGTGTGTGTGTGTGTGTGTGTGTGCGTGAGTGCACATTGTCCTTAACCATATATATATATATATATATATATATATATATATATATATATATACATATGTGTGTGTGTGTGTGTGTGTGTGTGTGTGTGTGTGTGTGTGTGTGTGTGTGTGTGCATACTGTATATAGAGATATAGAGAGAGCGAGATCATTCTCTTTATTCTACACTGAGCTACTGTTCCACAACTGAAGTGATGCCTTGGGTTATGTCTGCTCTCAGCTCACATTCAGTTAATTCCCGTGGTTTCCTTTCACTCCTCTTCTCTCTACCTGAATCATCTACGTGAGTGGAAGCCTTTATATGATTATGTTAAGAGCTGCGTCCTTCTCGGTCATCATGACTCAGGGAGAATCTGACTCAGTGCCAACGCAACAGAAGGAACTTGATGGGAAACACCTCAGTGTTTGATACGGAGGCATTTATCTCCTGAGTGATGGGGAGGTCGTTAAAAGCAGCTCAGGCTATAGCAGCGACTAAAACATCTGCGGGGGTGACATTGCATCGTTGCAGGGAAGGCTGTATCCTGTATGCTAGGATATCGCATAGGATTACGCATCTGCTGAAGTATTCCAGTGTGAATTTTTGTATTAGATATTTGTAATAGATAACCCAGTTTATTTTTATTGCTAGTAAAATCTTTTATTATTTTTCCAAGCATACATGGAACAGCAGACATCCCACAAAAACCTGAAACCTGAAACAGAGAGAGACATCTACATACCGGAAACAATTCATTTAATTAATCAGTTGTAAAATTTATGGCCCATATTAAATGCACAATTTTAATTTTAACTGGTTGATTTTAGCTGTGTGTAATAAAAGTAGTGGAATGAAAATCAGGTCCTGCTTTGCATGCAATCAGTTGATTGAAAATCCACTATCAGCTGAAATCACCCGCAAACCTCTGTTGGAGACAAACTTCATTTCTGTTCCCTAATCCCGATCAAGGGTTCAGTCAGGACCTCTACATTAAAAAAAATGCTTTTTTTAAATTTATATATCTTTTTGCATATATGAAAGAGCAACGTCTTATCAAATGCAACATGAAATTTAGATTGTGTAAAATGCAGGTTGCAAAGCAGCTTGCAGATATGTAATACCCTATCTGAAGTAATATTTATATTTAGTGGGATGATAAAATTCAAAAAGTATAACCTCTGAATTGGAATGCATATTGTTATGTGAAACCAGTACAAGTAACGTGAAACTTTAACTTTTGGACTTAAGTATGCACTGACACAGATCTTGTATGCATTGTGTTTTTGTCCTCCATTGCTGCTGAACTAGCGTATAAGCAGGGAAATGTTCAAAAATCTTGCTAGGATGTATCCTATGATATATGTGCACATATCACAGTCATGGACAGACTGTGATTAAGGTGGGTTGGTCTTGCAGCCTGCCCTAGCAAGTGTTAAGGATCTTGGTCCGTCCCCCCCCCCCCATCACTCTCTACCCTGTAAAAACCTCTTTACTCTGTAATTAATACCGCAAGAATAATTGATGGAAACGTTTGGCATCAGAAGAGTGTGTGTTTTTATCAGAGCATGCACAATATGGAAAGTGGCAGAAAACCAGTCTTATTTCCATGTCTGTAGCTGCTGGTGTCTGCACGTATGTTGGCTTACATCACAGAGTGTGGGCGTTGAGTGTATGTCAATATGTTTAGCTGTTTTCATGGGTTCTAGTATTTCTGAACAAATTAAAAAAAATAAAAATCTCATCTGTATGGAGAGCCCCCAGACTTGCAGAGACAATGGTAACCAAGGTAACGGCTGGTTGTCGAGCATTTGATATATCCTGGCAACAGTTGTTAAGTCTGCGGAGGAAGGCTCTGATGAACTGTTTGTTTCTTTCCTAGACGATAATTACAGCTAAGCTGCTTTTTCAGCAGGTCTGGACTCTCTTCTGCTAATCACCTCCCTGTCAGGAGGGAATGATGGAGGGATGGCTCCACCGAGCAGGTGGAAGGTGTAGAAAGGCAGATAGATGTGCAGGGGAAGAGTTTCTGATTTGTGAAAGCAGAGTGTTAAATAGATACCGTACCGCATTTGCATGATAAAGAGGGAGACTAGTAGATCGGGGCTTTCTGTCTTAATATGTTCAGAATCATTTGCATGGGACTTGAACGCAACAGCAGTTTTACAAAATGTGAATGGTAGATGGGTGTTGTTTTATTTCTTTCTGTTTCAGAGCATAAAGAAAAGTCAGTGTAGTCACATTAAATGTGCCAGACCTTATCCCTAACCACAGACTGTATATAAAAGATTGGAAGTAGATACCCTGACATTACCCATTGGTTAGTTAACCCTGGACATTTTCACTGTCACCCTCTTGGTGTTTTGAAATTGAGGGGATACAGCACGTTTATGTGGTTTTGAGTCTAGTCGTAGTATGAGTTGAGTTTCTAAATTGGTCATCAGCATTTACTGAGGTTACGGACGACACAATCTGAGGGTCGTTTCCACACAGACTTCTATACAACCAGACTTCTTTTTGCAACTAGAAGAGTCGTCTCCTACTGGACACTGAAATTAATGCTGGTTTAAATACTTTTATATGGAGCATGGGGTAGCCCTGATTGCTATACCGGACAGTCTTTGCCTAATTGCTTGTGATTTTCAAGTAGCTGAAGTCATGGGTAATCAACTTCAAAATGAATTTAATATTCAATTTAATATCACCCAAAGCTGGGTAGCATGGCTGTGTGGTGGTTAGCACTGTTGCCTCTCAGGGGCTGTTCTGTTTGTGTCTGTGTGGGTTGTCTCTGGGTCCAAACACATGCACAGGTATGTCAGTTGATGATTCAAAGTTGACACTCAGTGTGAATGATTGTCTGTTCCTATGTGTTAGCCTTGTAATTGATTAGCAACTTGTAGCTGGGATGGTACTCTAATGCTGAATTGAAGAAGCAGATGAAGTTGATGAATTACCTAATGTTAGCTACTAAGCCCATAAACTCATAAGACAGAGTTTACTGAGGTCAGTGAGGAAAGGAACCCAAGCACTAGTTTCCCATAGGCTTCTTGAACTGAGATCTGCTCAGACAGCTCGTCCCACCACCCAACCCTGGATAAGTGGTAGAAAATAGATGGATGAGTTCTATACATACTCTATTCTATACCGAGTTTTTTGCAGCTTCCAAGGTTGGCACCTGTTAGTCATTAAAAATAATGGAGTTAGATACTTTGGTGTTGGCTTCACTTTTCAGACCTGGAACATATGCCCATTTTCTATCCTATGCAAGGATGCTAAGTCCATCTTTTACTATATATAGGTTTGTATATTCAATTTGTTGGGTCTGCGCGTCCACAGGCCCCGCTGGTTTAGAAACTTATTCCCGTTAACAACAAGGAAGCAAGACGAACATCTTTAACCGGTTTTTACTTGCTAGCAAGGGAGGCCCGCTCGGTGTCTCAGGAAAGCACCCTGAATCCAACCACAGATGACCTCGACTCTGGCCTCTGCTTGCCGCCTTTTATTGAAAACAGTTACAGTACACACAAGCACCTCCTATTGTAAACCCCCCCTATGGTTACAAAAGATAAGGCACTATGTGTGTATGTGTGTGCACGTGTGTGTGTGTGTGTGTGTGTGTAGGTGCATGTGAGTGTTTGTGTTTGGGGGTGCGTTTGTATGACCTCCTGCTCACAAAAGGGTCATAAAGGCACGAAGTTTACTAAGCAAGAAAACAGAACCCTCACATAGATGTCCCTACAATAAAACACTTCAGCTCCCCCGCCGTTCAACAGTCTGGGGAGGTCAACAGAAACAAAGGAAAGTCTTTGATCATGCTGCTTGTACTAAGACTTACAAATTTAAGTAATACAATGACAACATTTAACAATTTGACTCCAACACAAATCAATTCAATTTTATTTCAATGGCGCCAAATCACAACAGTCACCTCAAGGCGCTTTATATTGTAAGGTAGACCCTACAATAATACATACAGAGAAAAACCCAACAATCATAAGACCCCCTATGAGCAAGCACTTTGGCGACAGTGGGAAGGAAAAACTCCCTTTTAACAGGAAGAAACCTCCAGCAGATGGGGGGGGGGGGGGGGGGGGGGGGGGGCATCTGCCACGACCAGTGGGGTGAGAGAAGGAAGACAGAGCAAAAGACGAACCAGAGATTAATAACAACAATAATTCAGTGCAGAGAGGTCTATTAACACATAGTGAGTGAGAAAGGTAACTACATAGGTGTATAAGTCCATGTTTCACTAATATCCATGAACCTCTAACTTATCAAACCTAAACTCATCAACATATGCATGGTAACTGTACTTTGAGATCTGAAAGAACTGATAATAAATAAGCAAAGCTCTGCACTATATTTTGAGAGTCAGCTGTGGAGTAAATTACCCGATAAGGGGGGTGTTTTCATTTATTTATGAATTTATTCATTGATTGCTGCAGTACAGGCCCAATCGATAGCTAAGGGAGTGCAGTGGCACTTACTGTAGCAGACAGGCTATCCTATCAGTACATCACCCTGTCTTTACACTCTCACTGCGGTGGTGATTCCACCCAGAGAGACAGAAAGGGGGGAATGAGGGGAGCAAGGAGGGTACAGGAGGAAGGGCAGACAGAGAAGACGAAGGGAAGTGAGGCAGAGGCAGTCAGGTCGATGCCTTCGTTGGACACCCTTAATATTTAATCTGGTTTGATGCTTGAAGAGTCTTTGGATGAAAATACTGATACTACTTGTACAGTTCACCATGGATAACTTTTCAGTGTAACTTATAACTTCTGCTGAAAAAAAGGCTTTTTAAACATGCAATTTTTCTGAAATTACCCATAAAGTGGCAGTTAAATGAAATAAAACATGTAATATCTCGCCTTTAATCATCCACTATTGTACACTGCCACAACTGAAGTCATTATATTGGATTCAAAATCAACATGCTGGCAATGTATGCAATCACTGCCTTCATCCACCGCTAGCTCTCCATCATTTCTGACCTCCACCATTGTGTTACAGCTGCAAATATACTATTATCTTGTCAGTTACTGTAATCTAAACCCTTTCTGGTATTCCATGAATAATGGCTGTCCTGTCTACTTTTGATGACAGTCCAGAGGAGATTCTAATACCCACTTTAAATGACAGATCTGCGTCCACAGCCAGAACATTTTAAGCCACTGTCATTGATATATTCCGAAATACATGACAACACTGCTGGTGGAAGTTGAAGTAAGAGCTGTGAAATAAATTTGCCCCCTGGAGACTACAAACATTTACACCTGTGGATTTGTCGTTTCATTTCTATCTTTTGGCACAGTTGAAGGAAGTATTTTAAATCACGAAATTAATACTATTTAATTTTGAGACTCTTTATTGGCTCGGCCACACTAGAGTAAAAATAGGATGGCAATCTCCTTGTGGCTAGGAAAAATCAATGGTTGCCTGCAAAATAAAAACTTAAATGTTTTTGTTTTGCTTTTAGAGATGGATGGCAAGTAGCTGCAGAAACCAACTTGTCCAGATGGTTTACGGTGTTCCACGCTCAACCTCGGGGCAAAGAGCTGGTCAAACGCAAGAATCGTGGTCCAGCTTACACTGGCAGCAATCACTCTCAGGAAGTTTGGCAAAGATTTTCAAATAACTGAATTTATATGTACACATTTAATTATATACATTTATAGATACATTTATTACCAAAAAATGATATATGCATGGATGGATTGCCAATCCATCTGCAATCAGTCTCAATGTGCCTGTGCCAATGAGGACAAACCACTGCAAATTGTTTGTATTTTGGCTAGTTCATTTTTATAAAAGTGAGATTGCTGAGCTCCTGTGTGATTTTATAGGATAATTGCCAACCTGCAGCAACTATGTCACTATTTGTCACTACATGACTACTGCCTGGACTCTGAATGTAAGTGCTTTATGTGAAATTCTGGTTAATATGAATTTCTTTGTATGCAGACACAAATAGATTTGCAATGGACAGCAACAGATTTGCAGTTGTCAGCAATCAATCACAGACAGATTTCATGTAGTTGCCAACTTGACTCCACTCAGTCACAGACCGACAGCAGAAGCACTCTGTCTCACAGAGATGGCAGTAATTTGGGTTGTTCTGGGATCTCCAACCACCGTCCCCAGCCTGACTGTAGCAAGATGGTCAGATCATGCCGCTTTTTGTGCTTTACATAATGTGCAACCAAGGTGAAATTGACAGAATATCAGAAGGATTTCATGTGTTGTGTCAGTGAGACCAGAAGTAAAGCTTTCAGAAAACCCCAAAGTATGGGCAGGCTTTACCATCATGTATGAGAGTAGGCTTGCAAAAACAATCACTGGCTAATTTGGGAGGCAGAGTGTTAGATATATATGTAATGTTACATACAATATATAATTTAGAGCAGGATGTGGAATTTATGTATTTATTTTCTTAAAAAGGCTTTTATAAAAGCTGTGGGGTTCATGTATATGCAAGCTGAGCCCAAACGGGAGTGACGGCATGTACCTGCTACAGAACTCTGTGATTCTTGAATGTGGCAAGAGTGGAGAATTAGTCATGAGCAACTTCAGAGATGTAGAAAGACAGAAGCTGTACTGGTATTTTTTGAGCTAGTTTTAGATTGACTGGACATTTTCTCCCCTGTTGGTTCTGACTACATTTTCAAGGCTTAAAGTGATGTACATTTCAAGGTTATGGACTCTACTAGAGGAGCTTTGGTCGACTGGCAGATCATTAAGAAAATCCCTATTCATCGTATCCGTGGCCTCAGGGCAGCATTTATGTTATCCCACTGTCTGACACAAGCTCCTCTGATAGGCTGCCCCTCGCAAACAAAAGATCTGAATAGTGGCTGTGTGCCTGAGTTGACCACATTAAGGATATGACATCTTGCAAAGACAAAAGCAGGAAAAACTGAGCTTTCAAATCACTGTAAAGTCTGAAAGCACTTGCACATAGTGTAAGTTTGTATGTATTTGTTTGGAAATGTGCTGCCTCTTGGCCAGGACTCCCTTGAAAAAGAGGTTTTTAATCTCAATGGGACATTCCTGGTTAAATAAAGGTTAAATAAAAATAAAAACCTCGGTGTTTTAACAGAAAATAAGGAAAAGCGTAATAGGTCCATCTAAGCAGAGTAGTATAAAAGAAGCCCGCATTTGCAGTCAATTAAAAGACGCTGTCCTCCTGATGAAAGTCAGAGGAGTCAAATTTATTCAAATAGTAGAGTTCAGAAAACATTGTGCAGTCTACTAGCCATTATCTTGACCACAATCAATCCATAAAGGTAATTATATGGAGGTATCACTGTGCTGATGCTTTAAAATGCAAGCTGAGCACCTTTAACTGGTTTTAAATACTTTAAAGCATCCTCTTGGATTTCAGACTACACACTAAAAAGAAGAGAAGAGAGAGAACCATTTTTTTCCCTGAGCATCGACTGCTTTCTTCTCGTTATGATTTATTGATGACACTTTGGATACGTTCCAGCTGACGAAAAAAAGAGTGTGAGGATGGAGGAGAGAAGGCGATGTGAGGCACAGAGAGAGGTGGCTGAAGATGTCTGGAGGGAGACAAAGTGAGAAAGGCCGATGGAGGGACAGACGTTGGAAGAGGTCAAAAAAAGTAAAAATAAAAAACAGGAGAAAGGTGAAACAGGAAGACAAGCATTAGTGAGTGAGTTAGTGAAGAAGCTGGATGCATTTTTTAAACCTTAATAAAGTTTTTTTTGTTACAATTTTAAATATGCTCATTTGCTTTCATGAGAAAATCGATATCAGCTTCACACCTTTGGGTTTAGCACAGACAAATGAAGCGTTCCTCGTTGCTTTGATTTCAATAGAATTTGTGTACGGTTAGGATGACTGGACCCGCTGAGCGGAGGCAAGCTGATTAACTAGTATTCTAGCCACTGGCCTAAATACTAATAAGCATCCCTATCTGTGAGGAATACAGGCATTTCTACCTTTATGTGAAATAATTCCCCATGCTTAAATTTTCCATTAATAAGCCTTTCATGGAACTGTGCTGCTGCCAGTTATTAGGTGCCTTGAAGGTGTCTTCTTTTCTTAAGCTCATATTTTGAATGATGTTCTGCTCAAGTTAAATACTTTAGTGATTATTATTATTTAGAGCTTCCAGCAAACCAGAATTTTATCATTCAAATCAAATTCATCTTTCTTATCTTTTTTCTTTCAGTTCATGACTGTATGGGAACTTATGCTAGCTGTCACAGGGTGAAAGGCAGGCAACGTCCTGGATAGCATTCATGCTATCAGAGGGCTAACACTCACAGTTATTAAATAATCATATTCGTACCGACAGGGAACTTAGAACCACCAGTTAATGCATTCCCACTTACAGAATCAGTTTGTTTGCTGACCATATGGGTTTATCCCTTTATTGACCGGCCCTTCAAATTTACCTTGCTCTCCGATGCATCCATCGGAGTATGAATGTGTGTGAATGTTACTTAGAAAGCACTTAGAACAATGTGCTTGTGCGAATGTGGTGTGAATGGGTGAATGCACAAGTTGCGTAAAGCGCTTTGAGTGCTCAGATGAGTAGAAAAGCGCTATATAAGAACCAGTCCATTTACCATTTACCAGTAAAATGGGCCCGCCGGTGGGCCCATGGTCAATAAAGGGTTAAAGGAAGCTAGGAGGCGAGGAAGCATGTACAGGGTGGGCCATTTATATGGATACACTGTAATAACATGGGAATGGTTGGTGATATTAAAGTCCTGTTTGTGGCACATTAGTATATGTGAGGGGGCAAACTCCTCAAGATGGGTGGTGACCATGGTGGCCATTTAGAAGTCGGCCATCTTGGATACATTTTTTTCTTTTTCAATAGGAAGAGGGCCATGTGACACATCAAACTTATTGGTAATGTCACAAGAAAAACAATGGTGTGCTTGGTTTCAACGTAACTTTATTCTTTCATGAGTTATTTACAAATTTCTGACCACTTATAAAATGTGTTCAATGTGCTGCCCATTGTGTTGGATTGTCAATGCAACCCTCTTCTCCCACTCATCACACACTGATAGCAACACCGCAGGAGAAATGCCAGCACAGGCATTCAGTATCTGTAGTTTCAGGTGCTGCGCATCTCGTATCTTCACACCATAGACATTTGCCTTCAGATTACCCCAAAGATAAAAGTCTTTTTTTTTTTTTTTTTTTTTTTTTTTTTGTCTGTCCCATTTGGTTCTTTAGCCGTCAGAATTGTTGTCTGAAGACCAACAAGGATACCAAATGGATTTATTTTGCCAAATGGATCATCATGGCATTGCCGTATTGGTCCATTTGATCAACTTTTGTTGTTATTATTTATTTTATTTTCAGTAGTTACAGATGAGACAGACATGATTGGGGGATAGGAAAGGGAGAAAGAAAGAGAGGAAGGAAAAGAAAAACAGAAGGGAAGAGGGACAGTGAGAAAGGGCACTTACAAAGACAAAGAGAAAAAAAAAATCTCCTGGATCACCTGTTGAGAGAAAAAGAATAGAAAACAAGCAAAAAAAAAAACAAAGCAACATACTAAACACAACACCATCATGTTAATCTAGCTAAGTGTAAACAGCAATAAATACTAAATATTGAATGTTGTTGTGCAGCACAGACAGCGCACAATGTGCTTTGAAGTAGCAGCTAAGAAAGGTGTAGTTTATGTCTACGAACAGTGAACACCCATGTGCACACCCGTGTGGATCAGCGCGCTTGTATACAGAAGGTTTCCCCATGTAACGGTCTGCTAGAGGGTGTGGAGGGCCATAGCCCCGTCCCCCAGGGCATGAAGCAGGCATGGAGGAGATCCAGGCTCCAGACATCCAGGGACCCCAGAGTGCGAGAGCCCAAGGAGTACCACCGGAGGGGCATCCGTGCCACCCTCCTGGGAAGGGCTCAGGAGATCCCCAGACGAGGGGTCACCCAGTAGCCACGGAGCAGAAGCCAGAGGGGGCTGCACTGGCGCGCCTGCTGGCTCTGCCGGCAGCCAGCTGTGCCAGAGTGAACCGAGCTGCAGGCCCCAAGGCCGGAGGTTCGAGGGCCCCCTTTGCCCCGGAAGAGGCCTGACCGAGCGACAGGCACCAGGCCCCGCCAAGTAGCCACCGGGAGTGAGCTGGTGTATACCTGAGCGCCCAGCCCCGGACACCAAGAACCACCAATGCACCGACCCCTGAGTGCATCAGTTACCGGCAGGGAGTGTGGTGAGGGGAGATAGGCCTCCACACTTTGGAGGGCCTGGGTGTTCCCAGAGAGGTGGAGTCTAAGACCTGACCTGACATATAAACACAGACAAACAGGCACACACAGACACAAACATGCATTCCCACCCTCATGCACACATATACAAACACTCAGCACTCATCCAACGTAGGAATAGACATATATGCACATGTACACACAATCGCACTCCCCAAACATACTCTATACCCCGGGTCCAGGTACCCTCGCCCCCAGAGGGGGAAACGGCACCCAGACCCAAGAGATGTGACCCTTTCCCCCCGGGGTGGAGGCAAGCAGACCGCCCCAGGCCTCGCAGAAGCAGGGAGGCCAATCTGTCAGCCAACACCTCCTCCCAGCCCCCCGCCCCGATGGCTGGCAGAGAACGGGGGTGTGTGAAGACCCCATACCTCCCTCCTCCCGCTCATGTGTAGTGTTGCTGCGTGTTGTTCTAAAGTGCATTTAAAACAGGGGAGGGCATGGTGCTGCTGCCGGAGAGCAGCAGGTGTTAGCACGGCCCCTCCCGAGAACCCTCAATGTCTACATGGATTCAAAATTGAAAGGTGGGCACCGGCGCCAGAGGTAGGGTTGAATACTCAGACCATTCACTGGACGCCGTTGGCGTGGTCACCCTCAAGGCCCTATATATATGTGTGTGTTATGACAGTGTGAATAATGTGGATGTCTAAGTTGTGGAATAAAATTGAGGCACAGGTGGCCAGAAGGGGACAGAGGGGGGGGATGTCTCCCCTGCACCCTGGTGACACACCCACACCCCAAGGCCCTACCTGTGTGGGTGGGTGTGGTGGAGCGGGAAGAGGAAGGCAGCCGGGGATGGGGAGGAAAAGAAAGGAGGGGCAAGATGATCCTCCCTAGGGCCAGCTCCCCCGCTGACCCCAGTAGGCACCCCCGTCCTCTGGCACCCACCAAGGCAAGGGAGTCCAGGCCCATCCAGACCGGGGCCTACGGCAGCAGCACCGCCAAGCCCCACAGGACCCAGGGAAGCCCACCCTACCCCACCGCAGAGGAAACTGTACCCACCCTAACATTCAATCATCTCCCAGACTACACAAGACAACAGACACCCAGGTTAGGTTTGTTCTCCACCTCTCCTATGTCTCTCCCCCACCTGCAGAGTGGACTTCTGCAAGGATGGAACAACCTCCCCGCCAGTTAAAGAGCCCCCCAGTTAGGCCGATGCACCAGAGGCCCCCTGCGCCAGGGCTGAGCCCCCGTGCACCCACCCGCCCACAACCTCGGCGACACACCGACTAGGACCGAAGCCCCAAGGCCCAGCCAGAGCCCCATCACGGAGACGAAGCACCCCCAAGCCCCCCCGCCTGCCCCGGATCCACTCAGGGGCAGCCAGGCCACCAGGCCAGTAACCTACGTCCGCCAGCACAGACCATCCCCCAACCCCCGCTGCACGCAGCCACGAGGAGAACACCCTCTAAGAGCGACCAGAGCCACTGACCAGGTTATGACCACAGCCCCCCGGGTTGAGCCCTCCCGGGATAACGTCTCTAGGGGTCCTTCAGGCGCCCTAAGCCCGTCCCAACCTCCACATCAACCACAATAGCTAAGACGGGACCAAACCACGACCCCCCACCCCCTCTAGGTGACGGAGCCGATCAAAGGAGCCCAGAGGGATTGATCTAATGTGGTGGCAGAGGCTGTATCAAGACTAATGTGATCTATTAGATGGTTTCTATATTGGCTAGAATTAAGATTATTTTTATTTTTCCAGTTCATGAGGATCGTTTTCTTGGCGATGCATAGGGCAGTAAAAACCATGTGGACTGTATTAGTTTCTGTAGTGACATCATCCAATTTTCCCAACAAGCACACTAAAGGGGAGGCTGGAATTTTACATTTCAGACACTTTGATAAGTCTTCACATATCTCACGCCAAAACTTCTGAACTGGTGAACAGAACCAAAGAGCGTGGATGTAATTGTCTGGTGTATTGCCTTGACAGTGTGAGCAGTTGTTGGAAGATGTAAAGCCCATCTTGAACATCCGATGACCAGTATAGTGCACTCTATGTAGTATTTTGTATTGTATTAATTGCAGACTGGGATTTTTAATCAATTTAAAGGTTTTTAAGCATACCTGAGACCAGAAGTTTTGGTCTAAGCTTACTGATAAATCTGCTTCCCACTTTGCAATAGGAAGGGATACTGATTCATCTATTTTAGAAAGTGTTCTGTATATTTTAGATAATAATTTGGGGGATTTAAGAGTAAGAAAATGTACCACACTTGGTGGTGTTTGTAATTCAGCTTGACTGGGGTAAAATTTCTTTTTTACTATGGATTTAATTTGTTGATATTCTAAAAACCTTTTCTTGTTGATCCCATATTGTGCAACTAGTCTGTCAAATGAAATAAATTCTGTTCCCTCTAATATATGTTCTAAGTATTTAATTCCTTTACAACTCCATTCTGGAAAATTAATCATATTATTGTTTTGTAATATGTCAGGGTTATTCCAGATAGGTGTACGTTTGCATGGGATTAATGAAGACTCCGTTATTTTTAGAAACTCCCACCATGCTGTCAGAGAAGAGCTGATGTTAACACTTTTGAAGCATTCATATCTTTTGATATGATAAAAGTCTAAGGGGGTCAGATCGGGAGACCTTGGGGGCCATTCAACTGGCCCACGATGACCAATCCACTTTCCAGGAAACTGTTCATCTAGGAATGCTCGGACCTGGCACCCATAATGTGGTGGTGCACCATCTTGCTGGAAAAACTCAGGGAATGTGCCAGCTTCAGTGCATAAAGAGGGAAACACATCATCATGTAGCAATTTCAAATATCCAGTGGCCTTGAGGTTTCCATTGATGAAGAATGGACCCACTATCGTTGTACCCCATATACCACACCAAACCATCACTTTTGTTGTTCCAACAGTCTTGGAGGGATCCATCCAATGTGGGTTAGTGTCAGACCATTAGCGGTGGTTTTGTTTGTTAACGTCACCATTCACATAAAAGTTTGCCTCATCACTGAACAAAATCTTCTGCGTGAACTGAGGGTCCTGTTCCAATTTTTGTTTTGCCCATTCTGCAAATTCTGTGCGCCGATCTGGGTCATCCTCATTGAGATGCTGCAGTAGCTGGAGTTTGTAAGGGTGCCATTTGTGAGTAGCTAATATCCGCCGAAGGGATGTTCGACTAATGCCACTCTCCAGTGACATGCGGCGAGTGCTACGCTGTGGGCTCTTGCTGAATGAAGCTAGGACAGCCACTGATGTTTCTTCATTAGTGACAGTTTTCTTGCGTCCACATTTTGACAAATCCAACACTGAACCAGTTTCACCAAACTTAGCAAGCAGTTTGCTAACTGTAGCATGGGAGATGGGTGGTCTCGTAGGGTGTCTTGCATTGAAATCTGCTGCAATGACCCGGTTACTGCGTTCACCAGATATCAACACAGTTTCAATCCGCTCCTCACGTGTTAACCTCTTCGACATGTCAATGGCTGTGAACAAAGAGAAACTTGTAAATAACTCATGAAAGAATAAATTTACGTTGAAACCAAGCACACCATTGTTTTTCTTGTGACATTACCAATAAGTTTGATGTGTCACATGGCCCTCTTCTTATTGAAAAAACAAAAGTTGTATCCAAGATGGCCGACTTCTAAATGGCCACCATGGTCACCACCCATCTTGAGGAGTTTGCCCCCTCACATATACTAATGCGCCACAAACTGGACTTTAATATCACCAACCATTCCCATGTTATTACGGTGTATCCATATAAATGGCCCACCCTGTATATGATGCTCCAAGCTAGCTATTTTAAGCTAATTTTATCTCACTTTAAAGAATATAAAAACCATGATACCATTAAGTGAAGCTCACAGTAGTTCACAGCATTGTCAGCATTGTCAGAAATGAAATCTTTCTGTGTCTAACATACCCCTTTAAAGCTTTTTGCCATGTTTCCTGCGATTATTTTTATTCAGACTTCTTAAAACCTACTGTAGCCAGATACGCTGCTAACCTTTACCGTTTGGACCAGCAGCAAAGGGTGGAGAGGGGAAGAAGAAAAAGAGATAGAGACCTCTGTAATGTTACACAAATCAGGCCTTTAATTCCTTTCTTACATGGAATATGAACAGAATGCGTCACACGCACAGTTTAAAGCGGAAAGCTCGACTGGAAAGAACAGCAGCTCTCTGCCTCAGATTTCAGCTTAAGCATCACTTAGCCTCGAATGCAGTGCACGCTGTGATCTAATAAATGAAGACTTGTCTCAGAGAATCTTTGCCAAATAGCTTGAATGCTTCAGCTTTCAGAGGGCTGGCTCGATTAGCATTTTCTGCCGTTATCAGGTGTGAATTTCATGGTATGCTGGGACTTGGAGTATGTAAACATGAGTGATGTTCTAAGAAAAATTCATGAATCTTCTGCAGTTCAGAAGATGTTGAGAAAATGTCAAATAAGGTTGATTAGGAGCTACTGTGTACAGAGGAGTTATTTGACGGCAGTGGCGCCTGCAGATGGAGCAGCGGCAGCAGCAGAGGGGAGCAGCCGAGGTTCAGAGCTGAAGATGTTGCCCACAGCAGCACAGGACAGCTGGAAATATGTCCGAAGATAATTCCAGTGTGCATATTTCAAACTAATGCGTCTATTGCTAGAAACAAGACACGGTAAAACGTATAAAATGCTGTACTTGTGGTACTCGTACACTTATGGTGTTACTCCTGTAACATATTTCTTGGATTGATATGCATATCCGGCTAATTGTAGTGGGGACAAGGCACATCTATAGTCACAGCAAGGTTACATGTACAGCGCTTAAACCAAATGATCTACTTAACCATCACTTCTGGTAAACACAAGTCCAGCACACCTCCCTAATCCAGCTAAAATTACAAATCATCATCTACAGAGTTATGTTCATTTATAGCTTAAATGAACCCAGAGACACAAGACTGATTAAGTCGAGTCGAGCAGCACCAGCTGTACCTCCAGATGCACATAAAACTGATTTAACTTGCGTTACATTATAGCACTTTCTATACAGTACAGCACAGAAGGCAAATTTGAATGTTGCACTCTTCGTGTAATATAACAGTTCGAGAGCAAAAGCAGACACAGAAAGGGCATCCATGAACAATAGTGGCCATTAAACAAACTGTTCGCTGTCCAGCAGCAGGTCTCCCGGACTCTCCCTCCTCCATCTTTCTATGAGCTTGTGCTTAACAGCATCAGGACTAGACTGCTGTATTTTTCTGTCCTGGCTGTCCTTATCCACCTGGGTTCTCCTCCATTAGCTAGATTATTTCCCCACTACAAGTGGGTCAGCAGATCGGCCATAGATTATCAGTCAGAGGGAGGGAGAGGAGGGAGAATGGGAGTAAGGGGAGGGATGCTGGAGGGATGGAGATAAGAGAGCTAGATGAAAAAGGTTGAGTTGAGATGTTTTATTGCTTCGTACTGTAGGGATAAATCCGGTCGCAAGACTGTCCCCATATTATCAGCCAAAGTAACATCGTGTTAATGGAGAGGAGGATTCTGTGGCCTCTGTTGTTTCACCTCGTGTTCCTAAATTAAATCTGCTTTCATTAGTCATTTGTGGGAAATCCTCTCTGTGCACAGAAGGTAAATGCTCTTAGAGAGGAGTAAAAAAAAACCAAACACTTTCCTAAACAGCCTTGAGCAATCTGACCGTGAACTCACTGAATGTTTTACAGTATGATGTTGCGCTTTGGCTGCCAAGAAGGGTGATTATCATGAAATGACACCGGTTTTAATAAATGAATGAATATGCTTGTTCTGTTATTTTCTGTGAGGCACCGGTGATTCAGTTTTCTCCACCTGGATGTGGTTGCACCAGTAATTCTTTAATCCACAAACAAACTAGAAGCTAAATTTGTATTTAAGTTTAAGGTTAAACTGAATATATAAGATGAAATATGCTTAGAATTGCACATAGATGTATGTATGTTGTATTGATGTGCGATGCTGCATCAATACAACACAGTAAATACAGGGCCAGTAATACCTATATCTATACTTTTATAAAGACAGCTTATGTGTCATGATTATTGAGATAAATCATCATTGATGATCAAATTCTGAACACTAAATCAGCGTGATCTTTATTTTGCACAATAATTGTTTAACACAACAAAACACAGCTTATTTTAAAATCCTCCCAAGCATTTTGGGTCAAGCTCTGTTGTTTAAATGTGCTAAAGGTTATAAATAAAATAGAGCTTAGTGCATGTTTGAGTTGGCATAAAATATTTATCCCTAAAATCCAACCCTTAAGTAATTTGATTACATGTAAATTTACCATGTAATTTTGTTACATAAATGCAATGCAAAACGTTAACTTTAATGAAATCTGCTCGAATGAAATTCATTTGACTGTTATACAGTTAGTCTATATCAACCATATGTTCTTTAATGATGAATTATTTGAATAAATAAACCTTTGATTTTTTTGTATGTCAGTTTTTATTCAGAATCATTGCTTCATGTTTGAGTGATGCAGAGTGTAAAGTGTCATATAAAGAGCAGTGCAATCATTTATGTGTGTTAAGTCTGTGCAGTGAGTCCAGGCTTAAAATAAACATTAGAAACCAGATGTGCCATTGTATTGTTGAGAGTTGCTCCATGAGGTATTAAAGATTATAATTACTGTGGTTATAAAAATTATTCTGGTTATTCTCGTCACAATGGGCAAATATGTTGCTTGAAGACAAAAACATTCATCTTGGTAAACACTCGTAAACAACATTTTCTTTAGATTTTGTCACCACGACTTCACGGTAACTCAAACTGAAAGAGTTTTCAGCTCCAGCTCAAACTAGATTGTAAACTGTACAATTTGCTGACATCAACATGCAGGATTTGTGTGCCTGTTATTTAAAAGACTGACCAATGACATTTTAAGAAAGAAAAAGTTAATAAGATAGTGTCTACCAAAG
Organism: Pelmatolapia mariae; assembly: GCF_036321145.2. Taxonomy (NCBI): domain Eukaryota; kingdom Metazoa; phylum Chordata; class Actinopteri; order Cichliformes; family Cichlidae; genus Pelmatolapia; species Pelmatolapia mariae. The sequence goes on along the minus strand of NC_086234.1, from coordinate 23,511,096 downwards.
GATGTGCTGCAATTATAGGTTTTACTAGATAGAAATCTTTGTGGACAGACACATTATTATGATAACAAGATGCTTTTATGCATAATTTCTGCAGTTTTGCCTTTGTGCATCACCACAGTAGATTTTAGATCAAACAAATAAATACTTGAAGTGCAGATTTTCAGCTTTAATACAAAGTAAATGAGCAATTGCCTGACAACCAGTTTCATGGTCAGGTCAGGTTCCTTTTTTATTTCATGACAAAAAAGCTGGAGTTGATTTGCAGAGCTGAATTTGTGCATTATGCATATTTGCAGAGTATGTGTGTGTGTTTGAGGGGCCAAATCAACAATCTGGTAATCTTAAAAAGACTGAAAGTACTCGCCAGCTCGGCAACTGAAAGGCACGAAAGACAACAGAAAACAACTGAAGTGCATGATGACAGAATTATTTCCATAGATCAGGGAAAAAAAAGCCTCACAACACTTAACCAAGTTAGGAACACTTTAGTATTCTTCCATGGCTAAGTCCTATGGAAGGATTAGGGCCACTGGGAAAAAACAGCCCTTTCTCACTCCCGAGGCGTAATATACCAACGATTTGTCACGTCCCGAGGTGTTCCATGGGAAGGCGAAAGGTGACCTTCCGCATTCCTATGCTACATGCTAGGTTGTGGATGAAATCCAGTCGAACGACAGTCCCGCGGTAATAGACGTTCCAGCCATGTATTCCAGCCCTAACCCTAACCACCACTTTAATAACATTAGGTAGTGTTTTCCAAAGTGATTTAAGTAAAATAAATGTGCATGTGTAGATTCATTCCAAACGGTTCTCATGTTTCCTCATTTTTACAATCTCGTAATATAGCGACGTGTTAGGTGCCCGGAAGCGTAATATACGGATGATTTGAAACCGAGTGTAAAATGTTACGTTTTGGGAGTGAGAACGTGTTGGAAAATGGGAGCATCTTTTTGATTTTTTCCCCAAGAATTCTGAGAAAAAAGACAGAAATCTGAAATTGATCTCGGAATTCTGAGACATCACCATTGTTTTTCTTAGTGGCTCAAATCCTCCAGTTTTCAGTTTACATAAACGAGTGCAGAGAGAAAACTGCATTTGTTGACTTCCATGGGTTCTAGACTTAAGTCGCTGACTCCAAAGGATTTTCACTGATGAACAATCCTGCTTTTAAAATTATGTTTATTTATCCAACTAGTTTAAGCACCTGAAAATGTGCATAAAAACAACTTCTGTCTTAAACAGGATTAACCGAAATCATAAGGTTTAGCCAAATGTTGTTTCATAGAATAACCGTGATTTTTCATTCGGGTGGCATTTTCATGTTAACTAAGTTTAAATAAAAAGGTGTTGATGGACTGTAAATGGCGAGGGTGTCACCGGGATATGACGCTCTGCAGTTATTCAAAAAACAAAAAAAGCACTCTTGTAATTTTTGGATAATGAAAAAAACACCCGGCAGGGCATTCAGGCATTAACTAATTCTTAAGAAAATTGCTCTGTTCACTTTGATTTTGTTTGATCGGGAAACAGCAGGTCGGAACTGGGCTGTGTTATATGCTGGCGAGACGGCGTTGTTGTCACAGTTTGTGAGCACAGCATAAAAATATAACAATAAAAAACAGTTTTTGGAGAGAGCGACAGTAAAAACACAGCACTGTTTTTTTCTAATATATTTATTCATTCATGCTACCTTTTTAAAGCGAGTCCTATCCCATTTCCATTAGCAGAAAGTCTAAAAGTTAGACTTCCAATTTAGACATACAAACTCTGGAGCATCCAGGAGAAACATATTTAATACCTATCCTGAAGCAGTTCTCTCGCTAACATCTCCTAACCCTGAGGGGGAAAAGAAAAGGAGATTTCCCTCAGTATCTGAGAAATAGGGATATTCAGTCATCAGCCATGACTGTAAAGAGTAAGTTGGTTAACATTTGGGTTAGATAGCAGCAGAGTGGGTTGATGGAAGAAAGTGTTACCGATCAAAGGTTTTGAGTCTGATTCAGCATGAAAACACTCCATCTGTCTACAGAGTGGTTCCTCTCTGCAGGTTTTCCTCTCTGCACTTCTTTCTGATGATACCACATGCTCTTACATTAACATCATACTCCATACGGCTATCCATTTTCTTAACTGTTTATCTGGCTAGAGTCGTGGGAGAACTGGAGGGTGCACCCTCGACAGGTTGCCATCTATTACATGGCAATATCGGAATCATCACCCGTTGTTATGAATGCAGTGGCCTGAAATGCAAATGTTGCCTTTTCACACAAGCACACACTCAGAGCGATCCATCAGTCATAATCCATTTGCTGTGGGACATCTAGGGTGACAGCTTGCCTGTCACTGATGTGAAGGCGAATAGAAAGCAAACAATATGTGACTAAAGGAGTATCAGAGGAAGCAACAGATGACGGTTATTTCGTAATATATAAAGAAATGGCATGACAGACTATGACAGGAAAGTGTAGTCTATTCCTGGAAACAAGGTGAGTGTAGTTCACACAGTGTGGTGTAGAAAGTCAAAGCACCAGTTTGCACCAAAACTGCCAATAACTATTAGCAGTTTTGGTGCTAATGTGTTAATGAATGAGATTCAAATGCATTATTTTCTGAAGAAACATATTCAGTTTATTCCAGTTTTATTCTATAGCACCAAATGCTATAGATCAGTAGCTTCACTATGATTAATATTGAAATGAAAGATACTTCTTTTAGCGTTGACGTTTTCAGAAGGTCGCTGTTCCAGTAGCACTTTCTCCTGCGGTTTATGCAAACCTATAATCTATCTATGGATTCATCACTTTTATATATATTTTTGTCAGTTATGTCTACCATCGTTACACAAGGTACAATTTACATATTTTGGCTTTGCCTTATTTATTAGTAAACTCTTTGTACTCTTTTTGAAGCAGATGTTACATTAGCATACAGTGCATTAGCATAAATGACAAAGTCTACACCAGTTCAAGCAAAGAATATAGTAATGTTTCCACCATTTTCACCAGCTAGTTGGTAAACTTAGCTGCTACCATGTTATGCTGGCACTCACTAAAAAGGCAGCTGTTAATGTAAAAAGAAAAAAAACTGCATTAACAGAAGCTAACATCTTCACAGAGAGGAAGCACAATAACTAGGAATGACTAACATCTAACATCACCTAAATGGTGTTACATATTGGGTGTGACTTCATAGCTAAATAAACTATATTTTTTTAACTCCAAAATATCCAACTTAGTCTATAAACTGCAGGATGAAACAAGCATGGAAAATTGACCCTGACATTCAATGCTAATAGCTTCATATTAAAAAGCATTGCACTCAGTTTTAACCCTCAAATGTGCAACTATGTAGTAATAGAACTGTCACTGGACCCCATTTGTTTAAATTCCATTCATGCATTCGAGACATCAGTAGTGCTTTAGAAAGCAATTTCATTTCTATTAGCCACTCTTTATGTTGTGCTAGGCTAAACATTCCCTGGAGCTTTCTGTGCACTTTAAATTCACTACAAAGCTTTGTCTAACAACAGACATAATGTAGACATGATCAGCTTCTCTTTGTGCAGTGATCAATGGATAGTGTAGCAGTGGGTGTGCATACTGTATGCTTTACTGTCATGATAACTTTGCCTAAACCATTTCTGGATACCCAGTCATTCGTCAATGCGCTACGCAGCCTGAATCCTCCCCAGCTAACCTCATCAGTTATTCAGCAAGTGTATTTCAAACCTTATTTATCACAGAATTCCTTCACAGATACAACAAACTCCCTGGCCTCAAATCGAGCATGAAAACCGAGGAGGCTCCATCAAAATTTGTCAATTCCTTTCAGCATTTCGCTGTCTATCCATCATGATTTGCATAAAAATACTCCACTGGAAAGCCGGCCAGGGAAATTATAAAACAATATACAGTAGCGAGGTTCTTTTTCATATCTCGCACTATTGATTTCTGAAAAACTATCAAACAGACAGTATGGAAAAAAAAACATTTAAAAATGTCTTATGCATACCATGGATCGTTTGATATTTAAACATTGCTTCATTAGAAACAAATTGACAAAACAGACAAGCCCAATTTTAAATCTTTGCATGCATGCAAAGACGTGTGCAACAGACACCATAATATAGTTTCACAAAGGAGCAACCTCCAGGGCTGAAAAATGAAGCCTGGATCGAAATGCTTCAATGGCCACTCGAGGCTGGCTCCAAGAGCGAGTAAATCCCAGCAGACTTTCATGGTAAAAATGGCCATTGATTTCTTCCCTACTGTTTATGTGAGACTGGTGGCTACTTAATTTGATCACAGTACAGTTGCTGTGATCAGACAGATAGATACGCTGACTGAGGTGGACAGAAGATGGACAGACAGAAAGATAGAGGGCGACAGATAAAGGTTAGGTGAGGACAGCACTGGTTAAACATTTTGCAGTGTCCTACATTCCTGAGCTGCCTCGCGTACTTTTTCCTATTATAGTTCTTTCTGGGTGGCATTATGTCCGGTGTATTTGTGTGCATGCTCCGTTAAGAAGGTGGCATTGCTGGAAAGCGTGTGTACCATCCTTCATGTGCCTGGCTCTTCAGGCACAAACACACACACGTCTAGCCTTTGCGATAAGAGAGAGGACAAACCAAGAGGCATCACGCCCAGAAGTGTGTATGTGTGTGTGTGTGTGCAATGATATACACACTTTATGTCTTTGGTGGCTTTATTTTAAATTACATGAATTTCATTACACATTTCTGCAAGTTTGTCCTTGTGAGGATATATCTATATAAAGATATGCAGGGGCGCCGTATCAGTGTGTATACAGAGTACAAAAAAGAGAAGAAGAAGAAGAAGTGTTTTTCGTCCTCCACTTCACCCTCTTGCGTAGATCTGCTTCAGTTTGGAATTTGCCTCATGCAATCTCCCTCCAAGGCTGGACCTCCCCCGTGTTCTGCGTCCTCCTCCCCGTCGCCCTGCCCTCTATCAGCATCATCAACGCTGGCATGGACTCTGACAAAACAGCGCACGACTTCCTGCAGTTGAGATCGTTTGTTTGATACACTCCATTTCTCCTCAGCTGTTTCTTCATTCCAGATGAGGGGAGATGGGTCAGTTTTCACTGAGCACATCGACCGTCATCTGGCTCTAATCAGGGGCAGCAAGTGTTTTTACAAAGTCTATTTTTGAGCAGACATCATTCATCATCTGCTTTTTAAGTTTGTTTATGTAAATCTGTCTGAAGAAAAAATTACCCTAATATTTGTTGCTCTGGGGGATTTATAGCTTGTCTGTGGCGCTTGAACATAAGTTTTCCCATCCTGATGATGATACCGTAAATTTCCCACAGGGACCTCAGTGCTCAAAACTGAGATCATGCTGGATTTATTATATGTCCTCCTACTGATGAGATTCTTTCACTTTTTTGCCCTCACTGTGCTCATGTAAGCCGCTGTCTGGTTGCGGGATGGACAGTACTACGAAAATACTGTACACACCAAATGAAAATGAGGATGCTTTGAAATGCATATATATATGTTTTTCATATTTATTAGGAAAACAAAAAATGAATGAGCATCTACACACAGTAGGATTTCAGTTAATGTCATTTGAACATCATAGAAACAGTTGGTATTATTAAAGGGAAAATAGTCCCTTGGTGGAAGGGAAGTATATGCAGAATTACATCTTAGATGTGACAGAAATGTCCTACAACTTAAATATGATAACAGATGAAATTATCCGGTCTTTAAGTGATGATGTTTGAACCCTGCTTACGGGTCCAAACTAGTCTGTGTTATTAAGGCTGTTGTGTTTTTAACATGGTTTAATGCTTTGTATTTTGTTCTATTTAATCTGAACAGCCCCCTATCAAAAACGACGTGATCACTGTCGGCCTCTCTTGGTTTTTATTTCCACTATTCATTTTAAAGCTCAGTTTTTAAAACCTTACATTGTAACTACAGCCCAGCCCATGCAGACTTTATTAATGACTAACTTCATTAATAATGTGGATTATCTCAGTTGTTTGTTCTCCTGACTGAAGTTTGGTCCATTTACAGCATCCTGCCATGCGATTGCATTTGTCACTAACCATCGGGAACCCTCACGTTAACTTCAGCTTCACTGTGTTTACATTATGCTAACCATAGCTGTGTAGCTAGCCACTACGTAGCACATCATTATATACCAGCTAGCCCAACTTCAGTAACCCTACAAACATTACTGCTGTTTAGTTTTCTGTCTTCATTTATGTCTGAAGTGATAGCAGAGCTGAATGTTTCATTTTTTTTTTCAGAAATCTCTCAGTCAGAACATGGTATATTATGTTTGGGTGGAAACTAGCGAGCTAACTTCCTGCTAACTTCTAAGGCAAGGCAAGGCAAGTTTATTTATATAGCACAATTCAACAACAAGGTGATTCAAAGTGCTTTCTATTGCTTCTAATGCCGTTAAATTTCCTAAATTCTGTTTTCATGGATGCCTGGATGTTAAACTTAATTGTTACACCTGGCAAAGCAGCCACACTGATCATTTTGTTAAAAATGAAAGAATTTAGACAGTTTGTAACTCTCAGTGATGCCGCAGTGTTTGTTTGACTTTGGGACCTGAAGCGGTGTTTGGACCCGGACATGGCTAATGACGTCAGACTTAAAGATCGGATAACTGTTGTAGATAAAGAGAAAAACAAATTCACAGTGAAGACATTTCAACACAAGAAGAGACTTTGTGAAAGTAAATGACTTTAGTGACTCCACTGTCTGCTAACGATCAACGGTCAGCTACAAAACGATGTATGACGAGCAACACACATAACCACCTAAAGCTCCTTTGATTGCTCTGATATTCCCACTCTTAATTTGACTTTTTGATTTTTTTTTCAGTAACATTTGAATTTTGCTGTTAATTTTGTTAAAGTTAGCACTGATTCTAGCACATCTTGCCAACCAAGCTAGCTATTGTTTGCTAAAAACAAAGCAATCCATGCTCTCTTCCAAATATGAAATATGTTGATGTTTTGGTCTTTTGGTGCTTATAAACTAATATCTGTGTGCATCTATATTACGGTGAGGGTTACTTACAGATACTTTTTACTGCTCTTGCTTTAGACCAGGTGTCTCATACGTCCAGACAACTTCAGGAAATGTGAAGGACAATATAGATTTGGACTTTTTAACAGTATTTTCAAGTTTTAAAGAGTTCTCATTTGCCATTCATACTAAACCAAAGTAATTACCTCACAGATAAAAAATTAAATGACAGGAAAATTATTGTGAGCTTGCAGTAAAAATATTAAAAGAAAACTATTTCAGAATTCCAAGGCAATCTGGGAAATGAACTAACATTACTTTTTCTGTAGTTTTGCACATTTATCATTATCACCTCTCCAGCCCATTTAAGATCAAAGTGGGCCCTATATGTCGCCCACAATGTAAAATGTGATTATGGGAAATCATAACAGCATACTGTTCCCATAATCTAACAGTATGCTGTTTCCTGTTTTCTCATATGAAGTGAGATTATTTAAGGAAATTTTCTATACTTGACAAAAGAGCCAAATGAGGCACTTTCATGAGCTGATTTGAAACATAGGTTGAGTGTTCTTATAATGTTTTGATATGGTTGATATACTGTCTTTTTATATCAACCATAGTATGTGTAATATTTTGTCATAAAGCTGTCCTTACGCTGATTCAGTTCTGTACTTTCAAATGTCTTTCTTTTCTAAGTCACTGTTTCATGAAAGTAAACTGAATGTCCATAGCAACCATTACTGAATATTACACAGGTTCTGATCTGAGGTTCCTGTTTCCAGGGACTGGAAGATACCGCTAACCTCATGTCTCTGCTGGTTGTGGGAGGGCATCTCCATGCTGTTCTGTTAACTGTTTACCCATTTACCTTCTCTCTCCGGCCTGCAAGCCATCTGTCAGCTCTGTGTATGCATACTTGTGATTGTGTATGTGCGTCTGAGAGAACGAGAGAGGGAAGGAGTAGCTATTCTTGTTTTGCTCCAGTGTAACAAGCAAGAAGGGATTGTCCCGGGACACCTTAATGTGCAAAAGGCGGGCATTCATGGGTTCATTAAGGGAGTTTCTCCCACTTAAGGTGCTGCACACACACACGTACACACAACACACATACCCTCTCCGACATGTGTTGCGAATTTGTCAGACAGACAGACTTGGAGTCAGTTCGAGGAGGGAATTCCTTCATCTGCACGCTCCTTCAAGCAGCACATGTGCTCAGCATCTGGTCCACACACTCACACACACACACATATCCAACACACACGTAAGCAGAGGCAGTGAGTGTGAGAAGGGATGACGATAAACACTGATCAAAAAACAAGAAAAACGTTTTTTCAGGCATTCCACAGTCTCTCCCCTAAGTGTTGTCCTTCTAACCTCCCATCACAGTCAGAAAAGCGCCTCTAAAGAGCTGCTGGAGAGTGTGTGTGTGTGTGTGTGTGTGTGTGTGTGTGTGTGTGTGTGTGTGTGTGTGTGCGCCTGCGTGCATGTATGTGAGTGTGTGTGTGTGTGGCGTCTCAAGGTTAAGAGGCCGACTGATCTGATGCTGCTCTTTTATGTACTGTCGAAGCCATATCCTCCACTCAGTGATGAGTGATTCACCCGCTCTTGACGTCTCAAAGGGGATGCGCATATGCCACTCTCTGCTTTGAAGGCTGATTGTGCGAGGGTACATGTGAATATAAGCGTGTGTTTGTCAGGCTCGCAAACATTGCGCGGATGCTTTGCTCAGTGTGCAAGCACAAGCAGGCACAGCACTATGTGTGTGTGTGTGTGTCTCAGTGTCAGTGTGTAAGCGTGTGTGTGTTTTTCAAACTTTTCTGGACTTTCAGTTGCAGTCCACAGAGCGCTGGAATGAAAGCATATTGTTTGCCAGAACACATGCATTGCAGCCATGTCTAAAAGCAAGAATGTAAATGTGGTTCAGAACCTTATGATGATTAATCACCGCTTGCCCTGTGCGGGGTGGGAAGTGTTTAATACATGCAAAATATAATTGGCTACATAATAACGTTTTCCCATTTTTCTGTGTTTTAATTCCCAGCGTGATCGAGCACGTCCTGCAGAAACAGCAACAGCATTTGCCGCGGCTCTATTCACACATGCTTCCATTCTTTCTGTATGTTCCAGGATGTTGGAGTACTCGCTCAACCTGCAGAACGTCAGCTTTTCAGCAGTGAGGACGGTTCGTGTGCTGAGGCCGCTGAGAGCCATCAACCGAGTGCCAAGTGAGTGTAGACCTCTGCTCACGAGCCAGATCCCAGACCCTCATACACTCCGTCCTTTAATATCAATGCAATTTTGGGCTTCCTCTCCTTGTTTTCTAAAAGTCAGGCCAGGTTGTTACAGATAAGGACACAGTGCCCAACTTTTAGTCTGGGAATAGCTTTAGGCCAATTAGAGTTATTATTAAAAAGTAGATGGTGGCGGTGCAAGCGCAGGGTGAGAACACAGGTAATCTTCCAGTCTGTGAGGTTCAAGCGGCTGTGCTCTGACAAAAATATCACACAGACAGTATGGAAACATTCAAAAACACATTCAGCACACTAATTGTTTTGCTTCCTTTGATATCTCAGTATCGCTCCTTTCATTGGGCCAAAACAGTCAGGTCCAATTTTAAATGTGCTTGGCATTTTTCTTTTTTCTTTCTTTCTTTTTTTTTTAAATTGCATGCAAAAGCAGGAACCCATGTGTGCAACAGACACCATATCATAGTTTGACCAAGCAGCCAACCAACCTGCAGGGCTGAAAAATGAAGCCGGCATGGAAAAGCGCCAATGGCCACTTGAGGCTGGCTCCAAGAGTGACTAAATCCCCACAGTCTTTCATGTTAAAATGGCTAACTTCTGCTAAGAAATTAGCCTAATGCCAACAAAAAATTGTTCATGTGTTGTTTTGATCTCTATAATAACCACATAGCAGTGTTTTGGTTTTTTTTACATTCACTCCTTTGGCTCTTGTTTGCTACTAGCTGTTTTTCAGTATGCTTCAAATCAAGAGAGCAAAAACAGCAAAGAGTGACTTTTGTATTTTTTTTTTAAATTCACCTCTTTCAATCTTGTTGAGGCTAAAGTTAAAGTTGTTTTAGCAGACCTGATGCTTAGCAGACAGCTAAAATCAAGTCACTAAGTCGGACCACTCAGTTGTGTTCTCTTGATTCCCCTTGAAGCATACTGAAAAACAGCTAACACCTATCCTGTGCATTAAAATTAGTATCTCTTTTGCCCTGACCCTGTCTCCCCTCACCCTAAGCTGTTGCAGCAGATGGCTGCCTCTCCCTGAGCCTGATTCTTCCAGGTTTCTTCCTGTTAAAAGGGAGTTTTTCCTTCCTACCATCACCAAGTGTTTGCTCATAGGTGGTTGTCTGACTGTTGGGGTTTTCTCTGTATTATAGTAGAGTCTGTACATAATAGTAAAAACACCTTGAGGTGACTGCTGTTGTGATTTGGTGCTGTATAAATAAAACTGATTTGAACTGATGCTGAGGAGTCCTGTGAATAGAAATCAAAAGGCACATCCAAAAACTGACATTCAGTGACTTCCCAATGGCCAGCAAGCAATATTTTGGTTCTCGTGGTGAACTAGGCTTGATAGCCAAAGATATTAGCCATGTGATTTTACCTTATCTTATATCTTATATTGGGTCTATTTGCCTGTAATGTTGCTTGCTATAATTGTTGGTAATGCAGGTTCAGTTCCTTCACAATGGCGGTATGTAGGTCAGGGGCAAGTTGATCCACGGTTGGACACCTTCAGCGTCTCTGTGTTTTGCTATTCTCCCCATCCAGTCAGTTTTGGTCTCTGACAGATTTATAAGCAATTTTCCAATTCACCAACTTTTATTAAAGGACCGTAGTTCATAGCGACACTCACAGACTGACTGTCACACTTGTTCATTACCCTCCACGAATCCCTCAGTCACTCGCCCTGTCTCGCATCCTCGCCCATCTCATACTTACTCTCACACCCTCCCCCAGGAAGAGTGCCCCCTGTTCCCTTCCCCTTCTATTCCATCGGTCTTCATTACTGTTTAATCAGTGCAGATTGAATTTCCAGTGCACACATTAAGGTTTAAATAAATCATAAGGATTTCTATAGTACCCCAGCAGTCCACTTGGTGCCTTCCTTCTTAACTTGATATCAGCACCTGCAATGCTTTCATTTTAGATACACATCCTAATTATGTCATTGGCTTCTCTCAGAATCATTTCATCGCAATGTGTGTGAGTGTATGTGTGTGCGTGCAGGTGTTTACCCCATGTGGGTGCATGAATGGGATATCAACCCCCTTCCTCTCCCATTCCCCCAGCCGATGACACTCTTAAGCCCCTTGTATAATCTCACTCTCTTGTCAATCAAAGCCATTGCGGGGGGTTCACCCTTGCTCATTACCCCACATATGCAACACACACACACTAAGAGAGTGCACAGTTACTCACACTGACTCGCTCATTAGGCATCCAACCATCCCTCACCCTAATCATGGAACTAATAGTGGCATTCATGTGCGGATGATTTGGTCTGATTCTGGCCCTGTGGGGAAAATGTCATTGGGTAGATTTGTACTGGTGGTAGTGATGGGGAGGGTAGTGGGGGGGGATGCCTTTGGTGTGGCTTCTATCTGTCTTCTGCCCCCCTTTTAGCTTTTTTGCTGTCTAATCAGATCCTGTGGAGAAACTTGCAGCATTCATCATGACTCTGGGTGGGGATGTTTGTTGTGTAGCTCGGGCTATTTGGAGGTAAACTGAATTGAATCTGAACACGTGGGTTCTCCAGTTTTTCGATGTTGGCCATTCATGTCCTAGATGATAGACAGGTTTTAGAGTATGAGGCTTTTTCACATTTCTGTTTTTCCCCTGTTTCATTAGTCTACAGTGATACAAAGGCCAAAGCTGCAGTTTGACATTTGAAAGTTCACCAAGTTGATAAAAGAATTTGACTTGCCTAATTGGCACATTTGCCACATTTTAAAAGAGGTGATGTGGCTTTGAGTCATACATGCAAAAGCAGCTCTGTCCACATAATTAATTATATAATTTATTATTGATATACAGTGCTCAAGAATATTAAAGAAACACTTGGAAAAGTCATCAGATCATGCTGGATATCAGTACTTATACAGACTGGGTAAGGTGTTAGGAGTGAAAGGATACCAAACTGTTTGATGGAGATTGGTATTATCATTAAGGCTGAAGTCAAAGACACCCTGAAAATCAAAGCACAAATATGATGAAGCAGGCCAGTCAGTTCTGCTGGAATTTCATTGCATCAACTGAAAATGGTACTCAGTAGTTTGTATGGCCAACACCTGCTTGTTTGAATGCCTGGCAATGTCGGGGGAATTTTCCTAACGAGATGACGTTCTGCGGGAACCCCCCCCCCGATCTGGACCAGGGCATCACTGAGTTCGTGGATAGTTTGAGGTGCAGCCTGGTGGCTTCAGATGGACTGGATAATGTCTCAGGAGTGTTCTCTTAGATTTAGGTCAGGTGAGCGTGGGGCAGGTTAATGGTATCAGTTCCTTCATCCTCCAGGAGCTGCCTGCGTACTCTTGCCACATGAGGACGAGTACAGTCATGAACCAGGAGGAAGCCAGGACCCACTGCCCTAGCATCAGACCTGACAGTTGGTGCAGGGATTTTATTCTGATATCTAATGGCAGACCATCACTGACCTACCACCAAACTGCTCACTGTGACTAACGTTACAGGCAGCATAATATTGTTCATGGCTTCTCCAGACCCTTAGATGTCTGTCACATGTGCTCCGGGTGTGACAGGTCCAACACATGGTGCCAGTGTTGGACCTGCTAGTTCTGATAGTCTATCACGAATGCCAATCAGGATATATGATGCCGAATAGCAAGCAAAGGTCCCACTAGAGAATGTAGGGCCCTCGAGCCACCCTCTTGAAGTCTTTTTCTGATTGTTTACACCAATGACCTGCTGGAGAACATTTTTGTAGTGCTTTACAAAAGAATAGATACCAGTCCTGCTGATGGGTTAAGGACTTGTCCAGCTCTCCAAGAGTAACTGTCTCTCTCCTGGAATATGTTTCATGCTATTGAGACTGTGCTGGGAAACATAGGAAACCTTCTGTCAATAGCATGCCACCCTGGAGGAGTTGGACTACCTATGCAACCCCTGCAGGGTCCCAGTATCTCCTCATGTTACCAGTAGTGACAGTGACCATAGCCACATGCAAGATTAGTAAAAAAGCAGTCAGAAAAGATGAGGAGGGAGAAATTTTATTTGCCTTAACCTGTGAAATCATTCATTCATATTTTGGGGATTGGTGCTAATTTCATTAACACCAAAGCAGACACCAACACCAAATATGTTATCTAAATATGGTATCTTATATTTTGTTCTGATTTTACTACCTTATTTGGGAGGGGGGACAAGTGGTATATTTGACTTATTGGCAGGCAATTATTTTATTATATTTTTTAAGTCACTTAACACTTACCTAAGAATCACTAAAGTATAAAATGGCACCTCACTTAAGGGATGAATCATTTTTGTGTCTGTACATAATAAACAACTTAGCAGCGAACCCATTTTAAATAGCATCTGCAGGCACTTTGTTGCTAGAAGCAACACAATTTGCTCCCATTTCTTTAGCTGAATCTATAAAAAATGCCAAGGATAACACAGTTGGACAGGCATGAAATGATGTTCTTGCACCAACAAGGTGATTCCCAAAGAGCTATTAGCTGAAAACTTGGTACAGTATATCTCAGCATGGAATATAGTGTGTTTTTAGAAATTTGAGGAAATTGCCCTTCTTTTTCTGGGGCACAAAAGAAGAAGTGGCAAGCCTGAAAAACTATCTATAAAAGATGAACGGTATCTGAAAGTCATTTCCATAAGAAATAGGAACAAATCCATCAAAGACCTGACACAGGATCTCAGAGATGCAAATGGGACTTCAGTTGAGCCACCTACTGTTCGGTGAGGCGTCATCAGAAATGGTCTCAGTAGAAGGGTGGCTGTCAAGAAGCCATTGTTCAAAAGCTTCAGGAAGCCCAGAGGACTATTCCTGAAGTCTACTTAAAGAAATTGAACGAAAACTTGGATCAGAGAGTTCAGGCTGTGTTGAGCTACAAAGGTGGTCATACTAAATATTGACTTGCAAACTCTTGTGTTGTACAAACTCGGGCATTTCAGTAAATTCCAATCTTTTTCCTACTTGCCTAACGAAACACAAAGAAATAATGGGTGACTTAAGACTTATGGACAGTACATGAATGAAGTTAACGGTGATTCAGTGCTCTCAGAGACAAAAGAGAGATGTATCAAGTTAAGTTAGGGAAAAATATCTACCAAGTGGGAAAAAAGGCTTTTAAGAACATTATCTTCTATCAAACTAATAACCTTTCTATTGTGATTTTTACTCGACTTGACTGTTGATTCAATATTTGCAATTTTAGTGTCCTGGTGACCACCGAAATTCAAGTTAATTTAGTGCTTGAAAACAACTGCTGAAATACGAGTGCCTGGAGACCGAGTGGCATGATTTGCTTCAAGAAGGAGTTTTGGCGGGAAATTAACTCCCTGGTGTCTCTGTTTCGTCCACTGTGTGCACAGAGATGCATCTAGGCCAGTGTATTTCCGCTGTTCCATCTGTGCCTCACAATTAGCATTATATAGAGAGTTTCCTCAGTAAATCTGTTAACATGGTGTGAATATGTTGCAATCAACCTGGGGTTATTCAAATCCAGTGTGAATTGGGCTTAAGAGCTGCTTATGCATGAACATTAAATGCTCATGTTTCTAAGTGATTAGCCAGCATTCTGGGCTCAGGTGTAGAGCAGCTGACCACTCCACAGGTTGAAAGAAAGCCATTTGGCACATTAACAGCAATTACTCTAATGCAGTGAGCATCAGCTCTATGCAATGTAGGTGTTGTGTAGGAAAAGGTATTTTATTTAGCACCAGCAAAGTTTCAAATCACCAATACTGTCATTGCTATTTAGTATGGATGGGTATATAATGTCTAGACAGGGTTGCAGGGAAATGGGTCACCATACTCAATAGATCTATCTGTTTATCTATCCATCTATCTGTGATGACTCTGTAGTTTTAATTGTCAGTTGTGTAGTTCAATATATCAAAAATGTAAACGTAACTAAAGCTGCAGGTGACACGTGGCTGCACACCTCAGCTGATGGATTGTGTAGATAAATGGCTTATATGCAAGCACTTACAGGTCAGCACTTTTTGCTAATATGGTAAAAACTTTCCATCTCCAGCCTTGTATTTAAATTTCTTGTTGCTATTGGTCCACTGCTGCCAAGAATGTAAGTCATCTGAACCTGGCTCAGCAAATGTATAAACTGTTAAGAGTTCACATTCCTCCTTGTTGTTATCCGGAGCCCCTCGCGGGTCTTTTTGGACTTTTTTCTTTGTCTTACCTTGAGTCCATATTGGAACAGAAGGCTGAAGCTCATCTTAAAACACAGACACACACACATCTTCACACTCCCGTTAACGAGCACATTGTTCCTGGGCCGGTGTCCACGTCCGGCACTCTGGCAATGATTGATGCGCTAACATGGCAGTCCTGCCAGTGGAAGTGACAGATACATTTCGCAGGCTCCATCCACTGGCTGCCAACAAAAAAACAAAAATCCCAGACTGTGTCACCACCATATCACCACCCACCGTCTGCCATCTGATTGGCTATTACCCTCACGTCCAGTACCAGTCCGCAGGGACCTTGTACCAGCCTGTCATTGGCTAAATCAAGGCAGACATGACAGCGAGTGACATACCTCTGTGTAGTATTCAAAGGGAGTTACTGGGTGCTATTGTGTCCAGAATACAGTGTTTTCTTGGGTGACAGAGGAGCATCCCCAGCTTTCTTCAAGAATGAAATTTTTTTTGGTCTAAAATTCTTTACATGGAGTTAAACAAAATATCTAGTACAGATAAGGTCTGCTGTAGATATTGTTTCTGTGGATATACTGAAAATATCTCATTTTTTCTTGATATTCAAAGCAAAAGGTGCTTCTAGTAAGTATTTAATAACCACATTCTTTAATATTTAAATATATATTATCAGCAAATGCTACTGTTGTATCCTTGATTCAGCTGCTACAAAATTCAAATTGAAGAGAGCTGCATTAATAGGTTTTAGTTACAGTCCTTGAGGCACTGAAAGCTAGAATACTAACTTTAGAATGCTGAAATGTAATTTTTCCTGCCTTGTGTTTATAGGCGTAAAGGTGCCATTGTTATGCAGGGAAGGGGAAAAAAATCCTTTTTTATCCTCAGGCTTTAGTTCACACTTATTTTACTATGCAACACGCAGTATTTTCAGAATAGAAAAGGGATCCAGCATGATGGATTCTCATCTACCAAAGTTCCTAGTAGACTTACCCGCCAACTGAAATTGTAATTCCTTATTTGGTTGCTGGCGAGTTTTAATGAATTTTCCCACCGTGGTTATCGGCAAGTTCTTAATTCTGAAGAGCAGCTGCTGGGATTAAAGAGGAACTCCACTGGGTTTATGAATACATGACAGTTTAGTAGACATGTAGCGTACTACATAGCCTTTGAAAGTGATTGTAGCTGCAGAGGAAGTCAGAGAAAATACCGAGTGGTGATACCATCGGGACACTATGAATTTAAACGTGCATTTTAAAGTGCGTTTTAAAAAGTATGGGAACAAAAAAGGTGTGGGAACTGACAGACAAAGACATTTAAGGTTTGCATCATAGGACAATTGGGTTTCTGGATATTATGATCAGAATCCCAATATATACTTTTTGTCTTTATGAGACGCATTTTTAGGACGTAACCCAGGTGACCCAAAGTCATGTATTAGCCCTATTTTATGTCACAAATGGACACAGACATTTTGATAATATCATAATAAATGTAAAGGTACTGTGAATAGAATTTGAGGTTATTTAATAGACAAACACAATGTTGTACACATAAATATGCACTGATTAGTGCATCTTCCAAGAAATAAATGTATTCTTATTAACCTGGAATTAAGCCACTTAACCTTAAATGCGCATAAACATAATTATTAATTCCCAGTATTGTTGTAATTACTACTTCTCCAGAGAAGTGAGAACAACAACAGCTGGTTATAAGCTAACATTATGCCAGCTAATGTGCCGGCTTTGAAAAACAATTTGTGAATAAACTCTCATATGATGAGAGGATGTATTCAAAGAGCCCGAGTCCAACAGGGTTAGATCGACTTGCCGGCTAATAGCTGCTAACAGCAGCATTGACAGAAAAGTTCAGGATATCCTCAACAACTCGCCTCAGTATAGGTGTCATGGGACAGAAGTGAGCTTCACCAAATCATTGACTGATATCAAACTCCGATATTAGCCAGTCAGTTTTACAGCCATTTCCAGGGTGACGAGACGTGGACACCTACAGCGGCCACCATAGCTAGCATTGTGCACTTGAAGTAGGAGGAGTAAGAATTCAGTTGACTGCAATCTGACATCTAGTGGTGAGATTTTACACACGTACCCTTAATTTAACAAGCAAAACAAAGCCGAATCATTCTGAAGCTTAACACAACAAAAAATGCCAAAAACATGATGAGACAAGTTACAGGTACCGTCCGAGGTTTGTACTTTACAGAAACCGTTCTTAAACTTACTGTAGGAGCAGTATTTGACTTTTACTCTTATTAAACCTAATCAAGTCGTTTTGATTAAACATACCCTAAACACTGTCTGAAAACTAAAAGTCAAAGTTGCTGCCATCCCTCCTAACGTGGACGTGATTTTGTTTTTTATACTTCCTCATCTAGCGAGACAGTATTCTGGAGGACTACCCTGCACATTGCAAACTAACATTAAATATGCACTCAGTGCGTTAAATGAAGATAAGTTAGGAATGAGAATGTGTTGATCTTACTGAACTTTTGCCAAAGCTTAGTTCATCCGATTATGTCTTTAAATGAGGCAATAATTCATGGGTAACTTAAGAAACCGAATAGATTGCATCAGGTTGGAGGGCAAAGGTGGTTTTATGCCTCAGGCTTGCAAATGAGCAGACGTAACAAGATAAAACTTTTGCATTCCTCCCAGACTCGGTGAGTCTCGATGAAACTTTTGGCTGCTGCGAGTACGACACATTTGAGCGATTGATAAGCTGGAGGCAGCAGTCAATAGGTGATTATCACAAGACACACACTCTTACCCATCCCTGTCTTAATGAGACTGATTAATAGCCCTCAGGCACTTGCTGATTGTTGAGCTGCCTCATGTGCCCTTTTCCCCAGAGCCTTATCAAACTAGCCCACACATATGCACAAGTAGAGCTCGTACACATTTTCCTCACTTTCTCACACACTCGCGGACCTGCAGTGCATGCACATGCAAGCTGTTATTTCTACCCATGCATCAATAATACGTAGTGTTTCATCCTGTTCTCCACGCTCTGTTAGGCTTGGTGTTTGAGCTGTACCAGGTTCATGCACACTGTCTTGTACTTCCACCCAGATACGCCCTAAAGGCAACAGCAACACAGGAACATTATCAACCTCGCAGCTCCCAGCATGACCATGCCTCCTCCTCCTCCTCATCCTCCTCCTCACCCTCCTCCTCACCCTCCTCCTATGGCACATTGTTTGCCAAGCCACAGTACTGTAATTAAAGAGCTCACAAGAACGTCCTAGCTTCTATTCTTCCCTAAGATGTTGGGAGAAGGGTTTTATAGAAAGGCCTAAGTCACCCCCTGACTTCTGCTGTTTTATTGCGATGTAAATACAAGAGGGAGAGCCTGGAGGAGTCAGGGGACGGGTTTGATCCGGAGGGCTCCTTGTTTAAAGAGGAGAACTGAAGTAATAACACGCTGATAAGGTTAGAAAGAGTTCAGAAGAGGAAGTTGTTTGCCAGAGGATGAAAGTAAAGAATGTCGCAGCGTAATCCTTGCTCTCCGCTGTCAATCTTTTGCTGTAAAAAACAAAAAGCTCTTTTTAGTCGAATCTTATTATGACAAGAACACCCCCAGCAGCTGTTGGCGTGCGAGTGATATTTCCTTGCCTAAAGACAGAAGAGATTGTGTTTTACTTGAATTTTCGGTCCCAAGTCATTTTCAAGGTTTTAAGCTGCCACAGTTTCTTAAGGCTTGAAGTTCAGGTCTTTGATCAGCTGGAATATTCCCAGATAAGCAGAAGACGAAAGCACGCACAATCATCACCCCACAGCTGTGTTTTGTCAAAGAGATTTGAGTTGATGCAGAGGTAAGTGCAAGTGAACAAGTAGATGTGTAAAAAGGTGGAAAAATGTTCCTTTTTAAGTCATCATTTGTTTGAGTGAATGATGGAGTCTAGGGCATCATTTATCACATCCAATCGTTCCTTCAAGCTTATCCAACTAGCCTCACAGCTGGGCCGGAGTCTATTGCAGATGAAATGGTGAAAAAAGGGTAGTACAAAGAAGAAAAATAGTATCCAATCAAGTTAAACCATCTTCAAATAAATACATATAAATATTGGGCTGAGATCTGAGGAATTCGTAGTCCAATCAATACCTCAAACCATTCTTGAGACATTTCTGCTTTGTGGCTGGGAGCATTATCCTGCTGAAAGAGGTCACAGCCATCGGGGTATACTGTTTCCATGAAAGGGTGTATGTGGTCAACAATGCTTAGCTGGTTGTACATGTCAAAGTAACATCCCGGAAACATGATTTGTCCAAGCAGGCTACTTTCTTCCATTGCTTTGTAGTCCGGTTCTGTCCAGTCCAGCTCACGTGCCCATTATGGACAGGATCCAGTATGGTCACCCTGACTGGTATGTGACCATGCAGCCCTGTACACAACAACCTGTGATGCACTGACACGTTCAGCTACAGTAGCTTTTCTGTTGGACCAGACCACACAGGCCAGCCTTCACTCACCCTGTGCATCAGTGAGGATTGGCTGCAGACTGGCTGCTGTTTCTTCCTTTGACCACTTTGACCAGGAACACCCTACAAACCATCACATTTTGGCCCATGTCAAACTCGCTCAAATACTAATCTTTCCTGCTTGCTCGCCTGGTTCCTAATATACCTCACTCGCTATCACCTGATAGCCAAGATGAAAAGATAATCAGTGTTATTCATTTAACCTGCCAGTGGTCATAAAGTTAAGCCTGATCGGTGTGTTTATATATGTATATTGCACTCACTCACTCATATAAATTGTGTATCTTTAATTTAGGGATTTGTTTATCTGCATTTGCACAGCTATGCCACTGTGGGTTTGTTTGTATGGAAGGCCAGTTGTGGGAAAAATGGATCAGTCTGACTCAGTATGTAGAATAATCATAAGCATAAAACTATGTGAGTAAACTAATTTAGATTTTTTTTTCAGTGTCTGTTTCTCATAATTTTGTATCCACTGGTCAATACAAAAAAAAATTCCGGTGATTACAAAAGTTCAGTTCTAAGCCCGTTCTCTTCATCGGGTTTCATTTTTTTCCACATGGACTCTGGCTTTGAGTCTCATGACTCACTTACACAGAGGATTATTTTCATTTTGGGGACACGCAGTCATCTCTGTCTGGAGTCGCTTACAGCGAGCTTGTTGCCGTCCACTCAGAGCAAATAAGAAGAGACGCAGGTGTACGCTGCCCCTCGACTCAGAAAGCCCATTAGTTCACAGTACACAGATTACAAAGCTGGCTGGGCCGGAGCTGGACCTGGACAGGAGAGCAGAGGAAGCAGACCTAATCTGCCTGCTAACAGATGGCTCCCCCGATCACACGCAGCAACCCGCCTGCCAGCCGTGTTGGAATGGAGTGGCCGCCCACGGCGAGGTTGGAGAGGGCACACAGGCGGAGGAGGAGATGATTGTTATTGAATATGAAATGTCGATCACTTGGAATGAGCACACTGTAGAGGTCGGGAGAGGCTCGGTGGATTGATTGTCTTACCTCGGACATAAACAGAGGTTCTTCTTAAGAGATTCATGCTCGCGTCTGTCACTGTTTAACAAGTTACTCTCATGAATGGCTCTGATCCAGACGATGTATTGTTTAATGCCCTGATTTATACTCCTCTCACAATAGCACTCTGCAAAACAAACGGTTGCCACTTCAAATACTTTATGTCGTCTTACTTCTGGCTAAATTGTTTCCTAACTGCCATCACGCCTGTTCCAAATACCAATTGCTCAAAGCTGACTTCTTTAATGTTCAGCCATTACAGCCGTACCAGCTCTGAGACTCTTCTGGTTTTGATCATACTCTGGACATATTTCGAGTATATTAAAAAAAATAGAAAGAAAGAAAAGAAAAATCCTCCACATACCGTACTTGAATAACATTAATATGTTTACCGATGACTACAGCAATTCTAAGATGGTTAATGTGATGAATGTGTTGTAATGTGTTGCACTCTCACTGTATGTGAGAACCCAAAGTGCCCGAAGCTGCGGTTCCCCTCGTGACCACTTGAGGCTAGCTCTGAAAACAAGTCCCCAAATGTAATTTTGAAAGATACAGATAAAGTTTTCTTTATTTAAGTTGATTTTATTTTACTGTTGTGCCATTTGGAGAATTGAGAACACATGCTTTCTAACTAGGTGCCAAAACACTGACTTCAAAATGCAGTGTTTAGAAACCAGTGACATCATGATGGTACGTCCTTCTTTTATGAACAGTCTTTTTGTCTTTTGGTGGTTTTTTTCTCTCCAATTGAAATAACCGAGTTCACGTAGCTCTTTCATAACTCCAAGACAACATTTAGTTTCTTGGAAATAATGAGCCTCACTGTGAATGCAGCACAAGCAAGTACAATTATACAATAGATTATATGAATATGCAAAAAGCAAAATAACAAACAAACAAAAGCACTGCTATATATTACATATTTAATCTATCATAACTGGTACTGTACCGGGCTTCTGACAAATATAGCCACTTTTGACGTAACGTCTATGTATCTTGTCATGTTAGCAATAGCTGATTGATTAAAACTCACTACTAGGTAAGTTTTGTTTCCACTCATTGAAGTTATTGACTCTTTTTAGCTAATATCACTTATCAGTCTCAGTGCAAAATGTTCAGTTGTAACTACATTACCTTTTCATACCTGTCCTGCTATGATGGGAACTGTATGGACTTCTAAAAAGATTTAAAGATTTTCCACTTTTTAATCCATTGTGATTACATAAACTCTGCTGGAATAGGACAACACCATTTGGACAACCTACCTGCAAATCTGCAGGACAATGTAATTTGAAGTAGTTAAGTAAATAATTGTAATAATGTTTTAATTTGTGTGCGCATGTGTGTGCTTTACAAACATATTTCCACATCATGACTCTAAATGTAAATGAGGGCATTTCAAAATGAACATATTAAATTTTTGTTTTTAACATTATTGATATTTATCTTCCAGCATTTTTCAATATTGTAACCATTATACTTTCACACATTTATCCACTTCACAGAATCCCACGAAGGTCTGTTAAAATAATGATGATAACAAGTCTTGTGGGTGTGTAAGTCTGAGCTGTGTCAGTTATAGAAATCTCAGATGCAGATGTGTAGTACTGCTGCTCTGAATCACAGCATATGAAGCCCGTCATTGTGTGGACACTAATCCCAGCTGCTGTTGCTAACTCAGGCACAGCTAAGCAGCATCCTCAAAGCTCAGCACATTACTCTCTGAGAGCGATCACATGAAGGAGTCGCTGCTTAATGTGCACTCTGTGTGTGTGTGTGTGTGTGTGTGTGTGTGTGTGTGTGTGTCTGCAATGACCAAACACAGGGAAACACAGGGGTAGATTTACCTTTTGACTCGGGTCTCTCAGAGCGTATGGGCCCTCACACCTCTGAATGAATCCGTATATTTTCAGGCAGTTCAGGCAGTCGTGATGAAGGTGTCTCCCACCAAAGGGCAAGTGGCTACAAATGGCCACAGGCAGTGAGTCATGCCTTCATTTTTACATAACTCCTGCACTGGATTGCTTCCCTTGAATCATGACAGGATGTTTCTCTTGTAAACAGCCCTGCAGAGCCGTATTTAATAACTTGCACGATGACTGGAGCATCGCAGATAATTTCTTTACGCCTCTCATCTTGTGCCGTGATGGTAAATGCTATTTATGCTGCTACCGCGTCCAGTGCGTAATGTGGCAGCTATTACACAAACTGAACCGTGCTTTTCAAGTACCATTCAAGTTTCCAGGCTTTCTCTGCTGTCACTTTTCAATTTTAGCTGGATTTCACAGCTCCTGGATTTTTCTCCAATGTCTGCGAAAGACAGAATCCAAACACGCACGTTATCCTGCAAATGTTCAGCACTGTCACTCATTCTCTTGTGCCTTACCTTTGCTCCTCTCTTCCCTTCATCTCTCCCCCTGCCTCTCCTGACGGGCTGTGGCTCATTTTGTTCTCCAGATCTGAGAAAGTCCGCAAACTCCTTCTTGGTTTTCCTCCCATCTGTCAACACAGAAAAAAAAAAAAATCTGTCAGTGTGCACCCGATTAAACAAAAAAAAACTGAAACGAAAAACAAACTCAGAGCTGAAGATATGAAAAGTTTCTGATGCAGTTTTTTGTCACTCTCAGATGGCACAGTAGTCTAAACATGAAAAGGATGAAATTTCGCCAACTTTAAAACAGGAATGGTAAATGCATGCACTTTCACTCCAGACCAGAGGAGATTTTAGTGGATATGGACACAAGCAAAGACTTTACTGTGTATTCTGACAGTGGATCTCCTCCAAATCACACTTTAAAGTATTCCTGATATATGTATATTTAAAAAAAAAAACCCATGAAGATGTCAAGGGAAACCCACTTTGATTCATGAATTTGTTTTTCATTTCATCTCATATTCCCATTTTTTTTTTGCTCCTAACACAACTGATGGGATTTTAACTTGGAAATTGCTCATTTTTTCTGATTACCCTTTAATATTTTGAAGTAGAGCCCAACTGATTTCTCAGCAGAGAAATATTCTAACTTTCTCAATATTATAACTTAATGTTAGCTGTTTGCCAATATACTGGTATCCACATTCATCACAGCTAATAAAGACAAATTTAAAAAGTAAAGCAGAGATGGAAGAAACACCCTTCAATCATGCTGTAAGTGTTGATGTTGACTAGTTTATCTGCTAGAGGAAAGTTTGGAAGTTTTGGAATGGCACAAACATAACCAGATCCGAGCAGAGTCAGGCAGAGTGTAAACAAGTAATGTGTTGTCTTGTAAACTGCATTGTCATAGTATGTTATTAAGGACCCATAAATAACATCACATGATAGAACTGACAACCTGTCCAGGGTGTATCCCGCCTCTCACCCTCTGGTAGCTGGGATAGACTCCTGACAGCCTTCTCATCTCACTCGTCCGGTTCAGATTAAAACATTAAGGTTTCAGGATCTTTACAAGTATTTCAAGCGAGCAGAGAAATTTGGAGAGTTCTTTGTGTTATTGCTGGGTTTTTACCTCACAATATAAAGCGCCTTGAGGCAACTGTTGTTGTTGTTTGGCGCTGTATAGATAACATTTGAAATCAACTAACTGAATTATTTTGCTTTGATTTTTTTTTATCTGTATGGTCAGTTCTTAATGGTAAAACACTGCAGTTTTTTAAAGGAGGGAGATTCTTATATACCTAAAATTCACTATGAAAATATCACTGGCCCAAATTTTAAATGAGTTTGCTGAAATGTTGACATTTTATTAATTCATTACTTATTAAAGAACAAGATAGTTCATCATCCTGAAATGTCCTGAAAACTGGCACTAGTCTTTAAAAATTATAAAATGTTCTTACATTCATATATTTGGGGTTTTAAATACTTTTAGCATTGTAGACCAAAATAATGCTATTTTAATTTCTATACTCATTTAGATCACACAATGCAGCTGCATCCATTCCGTTTTGGATCAGACAACACTATAATCCACAGTCCAATTTAAAAGGTGGCAATAATGTGCCAAAACTGATACAAAACCAGCAGGACCCTATGCTGCTACCAGGAGGCTGAGTCAAATCCAAAACCAAATATTTGTGGTCATACGCAGGTGGCAAGTCAGTTTAGACAACAAGGCATGTGTGAAAACTAATACATGACAAAACCAAAGTACAATGCACAGGAAAAAATGAAGATTATGTACAATTTGAATGAGGTATGGAAAGCCTGGCTAGAAATGAATATTCTGATAATGACAAAGGGAAACTACAGCATTGTATACTTGAGAGAGTAAATAACTGATAGGATGCTGGTGTGGCCTGAAATTGAGGCAACATTAAAAAAGCACAAAGTGAAATCAAGGATTTGCACAAAACACAAAGTGATTAAACACAAAAACCAACACAAAACTGTAATGGGAAGTCTATCTATCTATCTATCTATCTATCTATCTATCTATCTATCTATAGATAGATAGATAGATAGATAGCTTGTTTTTAATTAAATTTGAGATCAAACTTAATAAGATTCAAATAATTTTCTCTCATGTTTTGTTTAACTCAAATTGTACTTAAAAGTCTTACAATTCTCAAAAGTGTCTAAATTAGCCTGTTTGGAGTGTCTACAAGTAAACAAATTATTATAATGTACATTTATATATCAATTATATAACTTATACTACTAAGCATTTGTGTCTTCTTTAGCTATTTTCAATTTTGGTACAATTTCATTCAAAATGATACCAAAATGTTTTAAAAGTCTTAAAATTAGCATGTTTTTACAGGGTGTCTATAAGTAAACAAATTGTAACCTTTTCTTTTATCAAATCCGCACCTGCCCTTTTGAAAGCATTCCCCAAATAAACTAATGAGCTCAGTGCCTTGGTTTCTTTAAATGGGACCAGATAACCCTTTGATTTCATATATCTCGTTTTCCCACCCTCTGCCTATTTGGTGCCCTTTCCATTGACTCAGTGTCCTTCCCTTCTGCCCTCTGTTCCTCGGTGCCATCAAATGAGGCTTCGATTCGACCTATCCAATTACCCAGAAAACCCCTGATCAGGAAAATGATCCTCATTATTAACGCCTGACTCAAAAACACAGCCAGAGAAGGAGACAGAGAGACAGAGAGATGGGCAGGCAGAGGTAGAACTAAAGACACGGAGGGGGAAAAGGGGAAACCGAAGCAGTGTGATGGAGAATAGAGATCACACATTGGCAAAAAAAAAGAGAGAACTGAACAAGGTTAGGTAAGATAGATGAACAGATGGTTGGATAGTATACAGCTAGTGAGAAAATCAATGTGAAAATCAAATCAAAATCTGAGGGACAGAGCCAGAGTTAGCAGAGGGAGTGTGTAGGCGGTAGGAAGTGTGTGTGTTGTCAGAAACTTGAGGGAACACTGTCCAGAGCAGACAGATTTAGAGATGTACTGTATGAAAGGCAATAAAGCAGGTCTTTTACTGTGGCTTTAATTCAGAACAAACTGTAGGAGTCCTGCTGGTACTTTCACAGACTGCTAACTACTTCCGCTTGACTCAGGACCGTTGTGTCTTCTCCAAATATATTTTTAAACATTATTTTAAAAGGGTGTTGCTAAGCACACCAACACAGTGAAATGACAGGTTTCTAGTAACTACTAAGCATTTATGCTGTCCGGGGCTCTGACTGGGATGTCACTTTGGATTTTTGCTACACCAGTGTCATCGTGGACAGTTATAGCACTTACAGTACTTTTCAGCAGCAGAAACTTTGACATATTTCACTGATGATCAATACATGCTGTTGGTTTGCACCACTTCTAAATGGCATCTCGCTAAATTTGGAAAGACATTGTCACTGTCACATTGGCATTCTGGTGTTGGACCAATTAGGGCTTACTGTAGTGTGTATACACTATATATTAGTGTTTATAATGCCTAGTTAGTGTTTTATTAACAATCATCGGATACTACTGTGAAAAGAAGTTGTGTTTGAGTTGTACTGTGGGCCATGTAGTAATTAGATTCTGTCAAAAAAAAGCAAACATAAACAATGTGTAGAATAAAAAGGCAGTAGCTAGCTATGTGTCAAACTGCATGATGTAAATTTCGTTGAGCATAGAGTCAGTTCAGGCAGGACAAGATCAATCTTGCTCCGCTGATACCTTTCTATGGAAACTCTAACGAGAGTTATTGGCTGCTTTAGCTTGCCCAACATTGCTGTACATCTGCAAGCCTCTTTGCAACCCACCTCCATCCCAGTTCTTTATGTTTTTCACATCAAAATGTGGAAAAAGCCTAAAAACTAAAACAAAAGCTATTGGTCCTGTCAGTGCAACATGCCATTTATAAGTCATTATTAGCAGTGCTTTATATATTAAAAAAATGGATGCACAAAATTAAATTCTGCTATACATGGCGGTCTACAGTTGTTCATTTCAATTTCCTGAAAACCGTTTTTACTGGCGAAAAATTACATCCTGAAAAACTGACACACTGAATCATTTCTGTTTGTCAAGGGCCCCATATTGTTTACGAGTGACCCACAGCACTGTACTTCGTCTCTTAAAATGAATGACCGTGTTTTGACAGTCCTTTAATAAGCCCTGTTTTGGTAGTATAAAACATAAAGCGCAGAGCGGCTATATTTACTAGATTATGACATGTAACAGGCTGTTATTTCTGTGATTCATCATTTTTGTTTCATTTTCATTAAACTGAAAAAAGCTACTTCGGCATCTGCTGGAAAGTGTGTCATTTCATCAGATGAATAAAACACAAAATTTTGCAGGTCTGTTAAAACAGGTAAATGCAACATTTAGTGTGAATGGTAGTAAATGGAGAAGTGCTTGCGCTGGTACTTGTTTGACTAGGATATATGCAGCGATGAAAAACGTTCTGCAGTGCCTCTTTAACTAAAAGAGCTTTGATTCTCCATTCAAACAGACCTGATCCACACAATGCAGCTACATGGATCTACTGTGTGCTGCACAGATGTTTGACCTTTGCTGTGTCTCTTCTCTCAGGTATGCGTATCCTTGTGACCCTGCTGCTGGACACCTTGCCTATGCTGGGTAATGTACTGCTGCTGTGCTTCTTCGTCTTCTTCATATTTGGCATAGTGGGCGTCCAGCTGTGGTCTGGCCTGCTCAGAAACCGCTGCTTCGTCGAAGACAACTTCTCCTTGTGAGTACCATGCTTTCCATTTCTACTGTACTCATGTATGCATTGTCTATTTTCAATTCAGTTCTATTTAATTCAGTTAAATTTTATTTATATAGCACAAAATCACAACAACGGTTCTCTCAAGGTGTTCGACACATTTGGTGCTTTCTTGTCCAAATTCCATTTAGACAAATTCCATTTAATGCAATTGTATTTATATAGTGCCAAATCACAGCAACAGTCGCCTAAAGGCATTTTGTGTTGTTAAGGAAAAGACCCTACAATAATGCAGAGAAAACCAACAATCAAACAATTCTCTATGTGCAGGCACTTGGTGACAGTGGGAAGGAAAAACTCCCTTTTAATCTGTTGTGTTCCATTTTATATTGGTTTAAAATTATGGATTCAAATCTTATACAACATTGACATTTCCAGCATGCTAGACTGCAGTTGAGTACTAAAGTAGTACTAGATTCCTGTATAGAGAACAATACCACAACCTGCATTAGATTTTACTTTACCTTCAGTGCCAAATAAGCCCTTTTAGCTAGCTAAAAATGCCCTCATCGGTGGTAATGATATATCCTCCTTCTACAGGCTGAAAATTGTTCAACTACATGCAAAGATGACACTATATTGAGAACAAGAAGTGTAACTAATTGACTGCTAGTAGACTTTATGCAGCCACACTTGCATTAGCACAATTAAGAATTAAAACCACCAACTCTTATTATGCAAATGTCACAGTAGTAGTATAATTAATTGTTAAAAAATGAATTGTTTTGACCCAGACAAATAGCCAAGCTTTCTATTAAATCTTTAATAGACAGATCTCATTTTTCAATCTGCAAAATTAACATCAATAGACACTAAAATATTGAATATGAATATTTTAAATTGATCGAAACGAATCGTAAACGATACAGATTATATAATCAGTTATTTACAGGTTAATAATTGACAGAGGATTTCTTTAAATCACCCTGCCGTTCTTCAGCTGAGACGTCTGAGTTAGAAAACACACAAACACTGCAGTTCCATTTTTACTCGCGAGGGCAGCCATGGACGCACGACCTGCGTCTCATCGCTGCCTGCGTTCTTTATTTATACAAGTCTGTGTCTGTGTGTGTGTGTGTGTGTGTGTGTGTGTGTGTGTGTGTGTGTGTGTGTGTGTGTGTGTGTGTGTGTGTGTGTGTGTGTGTGGTACAACTATAACAATGTCACTCCAGTAGCGGGACTTTCCCTTTTCTACATCTGTATGTTCTCGTAAAAGAGCTGAGCTTGGTCTTCTCTACATCTAAGTGTTAAAAACAACAGGATGCGGTTAGTATCTGCAGAAGTTCAGCACACAAGTTACTAGGTGAAAAGTCATGTAGAAATATGCTTCACTGATAAATATAAAGAATACATTTCATGTAACTGATCAAAACATAATTATCTTCTGACAATAATGGATATTTATACTCAACAAGAAAGAGCTATCAGTCATCAGTATTCCCAACCTCTTGTCCATCTAGATTTGTAGAGATTGGAAGAAATGGGGTGAGTGTTGCTGATTTAAACCCTGTGGTTCACAGGTGTTTTGTGTTAACCACCTTCTCTCAATAATTTAAAGGTCCACAAGCTGGAAGGATTTATTTATGTATTTATTATTTTCTTGAAAAGTGATGCTATTGCTGCAGCATAATTCTGCAGGAGATCGAAGTCAATCTGGGGAGTGAACTTTGACTGAGCACCCTAAACTAGGTCAAAAGGTCTGTGATCACAGAGTCTCATCATATTGATGAATGGGATAGACAAGCCTGGGAATAATGAGAAAGACGTCATGTGAACCAGGCACATAGAACATGGAAACCAATGACTTATTCATATTCCCTGTATCTTCCTGCCCTCATCGTTCCCCCTCGATGTATAACTCCTCACAGCTATAATTGAAGTTCATGGATAATGGCTTTGCTATGCAGGCATTTTTTCCCTCTGTCTCTTTCTCGTTTTCTCATCATCATTGTCAATTTTTAGACATTCCTCTCGTACCTGGAAAATCATTATCATTGTAATAGAAAAATGGCACCTAAGCCGAGTCATTTTTTTAATGTCCAAAGTCATAAACATAACTGTTTTAATGCTTGCATCCATTTCTCTTGAACACATATCACTGATACATATTTTAGTGCTTCGGCACAGGCTGTTAGCTTGGTTGACAGTAACTCTTTATTAGTCTGATCGAGACTATTGAAGTGGACCCGTGCGTCCTGTCAGGGTGTGATAAATCGACCGAACAACATACTGAGCTCATCAGAGCAATAAGTGCTCCTCTAGATCATCCCAAAGTGGGAAACAGATTTTAAGAATATATAAATAAGAGAGTGTGGATAAGTGGATAAGTAGCCACACAAAACATGTGATGCTACAGTGCAATTAATAAAACCCGCCAGCTGAATGTGTGTTGACAGACGAGCCAGATACTACAGAGTCACCAGACACACACCAGTTATTCCAGACAGGCAAGTGTTCTGCAACAGATATGCCAAGATGTGTTATAGCAGGCAAATTCTCTTGTATATCCAACTCATCCAGTACACACTGGGTTCTCCCTGGGTATTTGGCCCTGGGTATTTCAAACACAATTACAGCTAGCTTCACTGATTATTTACTCCAATCTGTTTGCACGAGTGTTAATCAGTGGAATCAGCTGCTGTAGTGTTTGCATGGATTTAAAACCTGCAGACTTTGGGATTTTGAAGTTGATCCACTTAAAATTGTGCTGGGTTTATAATAAAGTCTAAAAGGAACACCATTAGGAAAATTAAAAATGTCCCACCAATTATGACAATAAATGCAGGCTGCAGTTGAATACATGTGGAAAAAGATTATTCCCTGAGGAAAGATATCTCTGGACTTTTTTTTTTCTTGGAAAAATTCAAGGTCACATATTTAACCTGAGATATTTCGTCAGGCTGTTTTGCAACATGCAGCTGCTCAAATTTATGCATTACTTTTAAGATGATAATTCTTTCGGAATCATTTATAATTTATATATATCCTATTTGCCTCACTTTTTGAGGTCCAGACATTTAGTATGAGATTTTCAAACTTTTGAAAGAAGAAAAAAACATGGTTTTACTCTTATTAATAAAAATAGTTGCATTTTTGAATAAAATATGTGATTCTTTCTAACTGCAGTACTATTGTAGTATTGTTTCTACAACCCTATATGTCTGTCTATTCGACCTGGCCTTATCTTTTATTAGATTTAGTGTTTAGTTCAGATAAATGAATAATATTGGGTAACTTTAACATTCATGTAGACGCTGATGCTGACAGCCTTGACACAGATTCATTAAATTATTACACTTTATTGGGGTTTTTCAGAGTGAATATAACCCAACTCAGTGTGTAATTTAAACATATGGCATGCAAACATGCCAAAATCTCCTAAAAACACTTTTTGTCTGAGCATTTTTTGATAACACTTCAATGTAAAATAATGGATTACACTGCACTGGGAAATACATTTCATTACAGTAGATAATACAATAGTCTTTCTGAAAGTGCTGTAACTGAGTTTATGGAAGCAATTCCTCCAGCGTTATTATCCTCAATGCTGTGTGCCAACACTTCTAAATTTGGACAAAACTAGGGTTATTGTACTCGGCCCTCTTAGAAACATGGCATCTGACCAGGTACTTACTCTCGATGGCATTACTTTAGCCTTCAGTAAACTAGAGGAAATCTGTTATGTTTGAGCAGGATATGTCCTTCAGTGTGCATGTTAAACAACTATGTAGGACTTCCTTTATTCATTTGCACATATATTTTAATCTAAAAAGAAATCTAGTTTCAGAGTGAGGCTGAAAGACTAGTTGATGCATTTATTACTTTTCGGATGGACTATTGTAATGCATTATTATCGGGTCATTCTAAAGTCTCTCTGAGAACCATTGTGCTGATTCAGAATGCTGCAGTAAGAGTATTAACAGTGAGAGTAAAGGGTATATTCTGCCCATATTAGGAACATGGGCATCATTGACTGCCTGTTAAATCCAGAATAGGCTTTGAAATCCTTCTCCTCATATACAAGGATTTGAATAATCAAGCCTCGTTGTATTTTAAAAATCTAATAGTACCATAACATCCAAATTTGACACATCACTCTCAGATTGTAGGGTTTCTTGTGGTTTGCTTATTTATAGTTTATACTTAGGGCTGGATCAGATGGTCATATCCTAGTTATGCTGCAAAGCCTGAAGGCTTCTCATGATACACTGTTTCTTTTTCACTCAGCTCTTTTCACTCTCCATATACTTATAGATCGCTATTGCATATAGAAGTTTAAACCAACATTAGTGATTATTAAAATATGCTCTCTTGTCTTTCCCTTCATTCCCAACTGGTTGCACCAGATAGCTGCAGCTCCCTGACCCTGATTCTGGATTATTTAATTGCTGGGGTTTTGTTGGGGTCTGTCTGATGTTGCAGGGTCTTTTGGCCAACTCACTGCCGTTTTAATTTAGTCCTGATTTTTCTGTGAGTTAATGCAATCTGAAGTCCATACTAATATTTCCCCTTCTTCCTCCTGCAAGCCCTCTGTCTGTGGAGCTGGGAAAGTACTACCACACTGAAAACGACGATGAGAACCCCTTCATCTGCTCTCAACCCCGAGACAACGGCATGAGGGACTGTAGCTCAATTCCCAAGCTGTATGAGGAGGGGGGGCTGGAGTGCACCCTGGATATTGACTCTTATAACAGCACTGACAACACCACCTGCGTCAACTGGAACCAGTATTATACCAACTGCTCTGCTGGTCTGATCAACCCCTTCAAGGGAGCCATCAACTTTGATAACATCTGCTATGCTTGGATCGCCATCTTTCAGGTGGACAAATGGTCAGATTTGAAGATGCCAAAATAGTTTTTCTGCAGTGGCAACATACAGTATGATTTGGCCTATGCACAATCCTGTAATCCAAAATGGAGATGAAGAGGGAGAAATGGAGCCTAATTACCCCTGGGCTAGTCTATCAGAGAAAGAGGGCTTAGAGGATTAGCAGGTCACCAACATCGCACAACCAGACTGCAGCTTATTTTTTCCGCACCATTTCTTTGCTACCTTCACATCATCTGAATAACATTTTGTTGGAGTATTCAGTCATAGTTGTCTTGCTGGGGGGTGGGTATTTTTAGAGAGCATGACTGAAGATGTTTAGCCTGCGTGGGGTAAAACAAACAACATAAATGTTGGAGGATTACTCTTATGCTGAGTGCTGGTATTTCTAGCACTGGGAAATATGTCCTCTTTCATTTTCTATTTTTAAATTCCATTCTTTATTTGGTTTCTTCTTTCAATTTTTTTTATGTTTGTATGTACTTAACTCCTGGTGTTCATTTTTAGGTGATTACCCTGGAAGGCTGGGTGGACATCATGTACTTTGTGATGGATGCTCACTCCTTCTACAACTTCATCTACTTCATCCTGCTCATCATTGTAAGTATATCTGCACACGACTGAAGAAGAGGGTCAACTGGGGGTGTAAGCATCCACTGATCATGTGTGAACGTAGGCTGTACACAAGATGGACATAAGTACTGTGATATTACCCAATGGTTTAAGCCTCAATATTAAAATTTTTGCAGCTGCTAGCATATTTGGACAACAGAGTGGGGTGCTAAGATATTAGCTAATGGTTACCAAGCTTGGTAATCTCTATCCACAAACTGTACAAGTGTAGACAGATGCTAAGTAACATAGTATGTAACATACCTGAAAAAGCCCCAACAGCATAACATTAAGTAGAGGTCCAGCTGAATTATTCAGATTAGAAGAGCTAATTGCTAATGCTAACAACTACCTGGGTCAACGCATCTTTCAAACAAAGTTCTCTCTGTAGTCTTCATTCTTCAGACCTCAGTAACAATATCATCTCTCTTTCTTTCCCCTTAGATTGGCTCGTTCTTCATGATCAACCTGTGCCTGGTGGTCATTGCCACTCAGTTCTCAGAGACCAAGCAGAGGGAGAGCCAGCTGATGAAGGAACAACGAGTGCGCTTCATGTCCAACGCCAGCACTCTGGCATCCCTCTCCGAGCCAGGCTCCTGCTATGACGAGCTCCTCAAGTACTTGGTTCACATCATCCGCAAGGGGGCCAAGCAAGTGGCCCATATCTGCAGGCTCTTGGCCCGTCGTGCTGGGCTCAACATTGCTGCCTCGCCCCCAGCCACAGATATCCAACGCAGCCACAGCCAGAGGAGAAGGAGAAAGACCTCCAGGCAGGGGTCTGTGTCAGTTCATCACATAATGCATCATCATCACCAGCACCACCACCACCACTACCATCTAGGGAATGGTAGTGTGAGGGGAGGAGGGAGCACCAGATGTTTAGACAGTAGGGAGGCAGAAGGTGGGGCTCATAACAACAACGGGGGAACTCTCATAGCAAACACTGGAAGTGGGCATCTTGCCGTGGCGCTACCCTCTTCAGTGACAGCAGCAACTTCCGATATGAACCTTGCGATTTTGTCCAGTCCTGCTGCTGATTCAGCCTCAGTTTGCAGCATTTTCAACACCAACTCTGGAATTGCTCCAGGCTTCTTCTCCTTGGCTCCGGCTCCCAAGTCCAGGGCCATTAAGAGAAACTCTGTGCCCTTTGCTGCTCCAGGGCCTAAGAACTACCCCACCCTTCAAGCTCGGGCTCTGGCCGAGTCTAGAAGAGGGAGCATTGCAGCTAGCACCCTGACGAACATCAACCTTAATATTCCACCAATGCCCCAGGACAGAAGGCCATCGAGTCTGGTAGACCCGCTCAGTCCAACAGGTAGATACACAATGAGGCAGCAGATGCAGATACATTCTTGTGTGTTAGCTGAGCTGAATAAGAGAAAAAAATAGAATATCCACAGGTTTAGATTTTCTTGAGTGAGCTACCCTGATATATGACTGGCTGACCAAGTACAAGTGATTAGATTTGATATGATTTAATTTTCCAATTAATTTACTCGTGGATAATCTTCTCACTCTTATTTTGACAGTTTAGTTACTGCTAACTGCCTAACCCTGGTGCTTCATGTGTTTTCCCTACAACCTGGCTCACTGGACAGGTTGCTATTGTGGCGGTCCGTGATGTCACTCAGCTGATATCCACAGAGAGTTGATATGATCCCAAGGTCTCACACGGTTGAACTAAACTATCATGTTCTGCAGCTGGTAAATGGTAGCCCTTCTGCTCTGCATCCTCTGAGTTCGGCATGGCTGCACACAAACCAGTTGTCAACGTGCAGGTTGTATTTAGAGAGGCCATCCTGTTTGCAGTGGTCCTCCAGACCAGAACAAAGTCTACAATTGCCAGCTGTAGGTCATGATAGTGAAGTTGGAGTATGTCTGGCTATGGATAAGATCCCTTTTGGGGTAGCAGCTGAACGATTTGGAGGACAACAGTAACCTGGCCAGGGAGCCAGCTGGCAGAGAAAACATGAAAGGCCAGGACTAGCAAGCAAGTGAACAAAATAAGAGTCAGGGAATGGTCCAACAGTAAATCGATCACAGATGACATTGTTCTCTCAGACAGATAGAAAGAATTCAAAATATGCTAAAATTAATCATCACATACTGTATTTGGGGTGCCATTCATATACCTGGGAAGCCTGCCCGAGAAGACTCTTTGTGTGGGAAACACTGCTATCTCATTTACTCAGCCCATGCTAATTTCCATATTGGTGTTGAAGGAAATGATGTAACACACCAGTGGTTGTGTTCCTTTAACTGCAATCACGTATTTGGCGCTGTGCAGTATTGATTTGTTCTGACTAAGCCTCGAGCTACAACACTGTCCAGAAAGAGATTTTTGCTTTTTTCATGACAAGCAGATAGAGTGCTAATTAGAGTCAATAAATGTTAATGCCTCATGTCCAGCCAACTTTTTTTGCCTCTTGGTCAACTTTTAAAAAATGTCTTAGGCCAAACAAAAGTCAGTCAAGGTCTCTTCGGGTTGTACAGGTGGTGGAAAAAGGCTGGCTGGCGGCCAGAGAATCTGTAGAGACGAGGCATTAGTCATACAACAGACACACTGCCCATCACCGTCAAACACACTTTTCCTGACACACACGCAACTGTCTAAAAATGCTCCCATTCACAACCGATCTCTTTCATTGGATCTGACAATTTGTCCAAACCACTTCATTTATGTAATTTATCAAAATCATGCTGATTCCACCGCAGTACCCTTCTCTCTGCCTCAGCTTCTCCATCTGACCTTTTTCACTCCATTGCAGCCCAGCTCTCCTGCCAGCTGTCAGCCCGTGACCTCAGCACCACCAGCAGCGCCATGGACACGGCCGCTTTGACACTAGACCCTGAGAGCTGCCCCTACTGCGCCAAGGCCCTGGCCAACGAATCGGAGGGCGGGACCGAGGGCAACGAGACACCTGGCGACTCAGACAGCGATGGGGTATACGAGTTCACTCAGGACCTCCACCACAGGGACAGAAGAGACAGCCGGCAGCCCAAAAAGAAGCACCGGAGGCTGGGGAAAACGGCCGCCAAGGTTGTTCACTTCTGGAGGCTGGTGTGCGACACTTTCCGGAAGATCGTGGACAGCAAGTACTTTGGCCGAGGGATTATGATTGCGATTCTGATCAATACTCTGAGCATGGGAATCGAGTACCATGAGCAGGTTAGTTAATGTGTTTTTCTCTTCAACAAAAGGATGTGCAGTTGCCGTGCTGTGATATTCAAATGCCTTGAAAAATTTCTCTGTGGAAATGTGAAGTATCCTGATGCATATAGTCACGCAGATAGAGAACGATTGTAGGAAAGTATTAGTTTGACTTGTACATCCTCTGTGTGTGCGTGTGTCATTCTGTGCGATTTTGCAAGCAACACCGCTCCCACAGGCCCAACTGGAATTCCTGATGTCTCTCTCTGGTCTCATTTGTTTACATGAGCATAATTACAGCCATGTGAGAGAGAAAACGGAAAGAGACAGAGCGAGAGAGGGAGGAAAGTAAAGGGGTGATTTAACGGGTAGGGAAGGCCCAGCAACATCTGACGTCAGATTTTCTCACTCTTTCCCTCTCAATCTGCTGTTTGGTTGTTTTTATCCCTGCGCTGCTGTCTCTTTGACCCAATTCACACCTGATATTCACATGCAACATGCGCTAGCGATAGCTAGTCTGGATTAGGAATAATGCATGCTAATGTAAGGTGTAAATACATCCAACATGCTCGGAAGACCACATCTGGATGCGGTCTGACATTCAGTATGATCAGATGTTGCCCAGGTGTGAACCCAGTCTGTTTTAAGTTTCTGTGAGGAAAAACAAAGGATATCTGCTGAACGCAATGAGTGGTCACACTGGGC
Source organism: Pelmatolapia mariae (assembly GCF_036321145.2). Classification (NCBI taxonomy): domain Eukaryota; kingdom Metazoa; phylum Chordata; class Actinopteri; order Cichliformes; family Cichlidae; genus Pelmatolapia; species Pelmatolapia mariae. Next base: position 23,473,685 of record NC_086234.1, on the reverse strand, counting down.
TTAGTCATTCTATCTTAAGCTGTCTGTTAATTAAGTTACAGTCAATCTTTTCATTGTCAAATATGCAGCACGTAAAGTGCTTTTTGACAGCTCCACCCAACTGTGTGTATTTATATTAATGCAGTTGTACTGCAGACTTTTATTGGCATTGATACTGTCTGTCTATTAGTAATGATGTAACTGATCCTCTTTTTCTGTGTCAGTATAACATTTGATCTTTTGCAGACGATTTCTCTGAGTGGAGTCTATTGATTTCTGTTGAGGTTACAGAGTTTAAAAGAGGTATCAGGAAAATGCTCATACTGGTTCTTTGTATTGGCCCAGTGCATCCTGAAAGTATTCACAGAGCATCACTTGTTCCACATTTTGTCATGCTGCAGCCTTATTCCAAAATGGAGTCAGCTCATTTTTCACCTCAAATTTCCCATAATGACAAAGCAAAAAAGGTTTGCTTGAAATTCTTTCAAATTTATTACAAATATATAAAAATATATAACATGTACTTAAGTATTCACAGCCTTTGCTGTGACAGTCAAAAGTGAGCTCAGGTGCATCCTGTTTCCACTGATCATCTGTCAGATGTTTCTACAACTTGATTGGCGTCCACCTATGGTAAAGTCAGTTGATTGGTTATGATTTGGTAAAGCACACACCTGTCTATATAAGATCCCATAGTTGACCAAGCCATCAAGTCCAAGGAATTGTCCGTTAGACCTCTGAGACAGGATTGTAACGAGGCACGGATCTGGGAAAGGGTACAGAAAAATTTCTGCAGCATTGGTGGTCCAAATGAGCACAGTGGCCTCCATCATCAGTTAAATGGAAGAAGTTTGGAACCACCAGGACTCTTCCAGGAGCTGGCCACCCAGCCAATCTAAGCAATTGAAGTAGAAGGGCCTTAGTCAGGGAGGTGACCAAGAACCCAATGGTCACTCTCACAGAGCTCCAGTGTTGCTCCGTGGAGAGAAAAGAACCTTACAGAGCGACAACCATTTCTGCACTACTCTACCTGCGTGGTTAAATCCCTTGAGTTAGCTGCCCTTTTTCTGCTTAAATGATTTATTGTTAAGTGGCTTAACAAACAAAATAGCATTTCACTAGCTGGGCCCACGTCCTCATTTTAGGTTTGACAGCATTTTAGTAGGTAAAGGTGAATGGTTGGACATGAATTGAGCTGCGGTTTGGGGAAGGCCTCGAAGGGGACTGGCGACGGCTCCTGGGCCTGGCAGATCCCCATGTACCAAATAGGAGTGAAGAAGTTAAAGAATTGAGAACAAGGAGGGAGGGAGGGGCACGTAAACGAGAATGAGCAGTTTGCAGAACTGGGGGGAACCTATATAGATGACAACCGGAAGGAGCGTTTGGAGGCGTGGTCCCGCTCCTGAAATTCCAATACATAATCTCCAATTAAAGCAAAATATAAAGACATGAGAGGTTGCTCAAGACTTGCGTCATTTATGTTTTGATATTTTTTGCCTTACCAAAGCTTTACTAATAAACACATTTTATCCGCCTAATATTAAAGTTCATTAAAAAAGAGAAATTTAATTAAAAAACAAAAACACAAAGTGTTGCATACACTGAGTACAGCTTTATTGTTTTCATATACATACACACACACACACACACACAAACTGTACTCTTTATATATGAGAGAAAAAAACACCTGTACAAACTGGTTTCTGATCATTTGCATGACTAAAAATTATGTCAGTAATTTGAATTGCTTTCACTACAGTTTCTCTAGTGTTGAGAATTTAAACTCCTGCTATAATTAGAAGTAATTTCCAGGGTCAACAAGTGTGTCATGTTTATTTTCCAAGCAAATTCCCTCAAAATTAAAGATTTGGTAGCTTCATGAATCTCATTAAACATCTGTTTCCATTCTTCATCAGTTATTTTTGTTGCCAACTCCATACAGGCACTGAATACATTTCAAAAGGTATTTAGCAAAGCAAAATGCTAGTCCTGGATATTAGTTGCATTAGCGTTCATGATTTACAATTCAATTTCTACTAAAATGGGAAAAAAAAGTTGTCTTGTGGTGTCTTTTTTCCTTCTCTGATGTTCTCATGAGTATTTTTTTTTATAGAGGACATAAAGAAGTTTGCCAAGTGCAGCTTTCAGGTTTGGGGTATGTATTGTGTTTGAGGCTATTGTGTTGGGTTATGTTTTTGGCACGTGCGGTTTTGGTGTAAAGTTATATAACACTAGGGACACAAGTATTGTGTTTATGTGTATGTGTGGGTGTGTAGTAGGAGATTGAAGCCTAGCCAGGTTTTAGGGGGTTACTTTCGGTCACTGACCCAGTGCCTATAAACATATCCAGATGTCAGAGACACACACACACGCAGGAAGTTTTATAGCTTTCTAGTTTCTACTTTCCCTTCATCATTTTTTTTTCCTCCTGACTTTTCCTCTCGTGCTCTTGCTCATAGCTTTTTTTTTCTAATTCTGGTTATACTACTTCCTCTTTTCTTCCTCCTCTGTAGACCTATTAGCCTCCATCAACCTCTTTTTGCTTTTTCACTTTTTGCTCGCTTTTGTTCACCTCCACCTCTTTTATTTCCTTTCTTCACACACACTGTTCTGCGTCAGCTTCTCCCCTGCCTTTTTTTTGTCCTCTTCAACCTTTTCAGTTCTTTCTCAAGTGCTCTTTTCTAGTTTGGGTAACATGGATCCCTCCAGTCTCCAGACAGGCAGCTGAAGACTTTAGTGAGACGCTTCATTGATTGTAAGCCCATCGACATCCAATAGCCACAAAGATCACTAAGCCTCCTTTTCCTCTGTAACTCCGTCCATATGGAGGAGAGGCTGCCTTTCAATTTCCATACATCCTCCAGCCAAGTTTCCTCCTGGAGTTTTGAGTGTGTACCTCATGCTGCCATTTTTCCTGTTAAAACTAGTTTGACGGGCAGCAAGTCTTCTGAATTTTCACCTACTGCGCTTAGTACTGCGTAAGTTCATATTTTATCTATTAAATTTTGGAGGAAGATGAAGCATTTTCACGAGGTTGAACAAATCAATCTGTAGTGCAAAAGTTAAAAGACAATATTTCTGATTATTTAATTTCTCATCATGTGGAGGCATTTAAACAAAATCATAAATATCCTCATCAAATGTTGCTGGTTTGCCCAAACTGCAATAAACACCTTCAGATTATATCCTGTAACAACTCTGGAGTCAGCATGATGTGCAATTTATTAGAAAGTAAAAAAATAAAGTGTTTTAAGTTAATTTAAAACATATCCACACTGAAATGTTTCATTTCATTTAGAAACATCCTGTCTCAGAGTGATGCTGAAACATTAGTTTATGCATTTATTACCTTTAGGCTGGACTTTTGGATTTCATTATTACCGGGTTGTCCCAGAAACTATTTCTCTACTTTTAAGGTTAGCCTTCAAATTTTGTTTTTGATAAAGCATATAGGTAGGGCTGGATCAGGTGACCATAAATCTTCCCTCTGTAGGTTAGACGTCCCATGATGCAATGAGTGTTTGTTTCTCACCCGCCTCTTTTCACACTCGATGTTCTTACACACCACTCTGCATTTAATCATTAGTTATTATTAATCTCTGGCTCTCTTTCACAGCATGTATTTTGTCCAGTCTTCCTCTCCTCACTCCTAACCGGTCACAGCAGATGGCTGCTCCTCCTTGAGCCTGGTTCTGCCGAAGGTTTTTCCTGTTAAAAGGGAGTTTTTACTTCATACTGTTACCAAGTGCTTGCTCTTAGGGGGGTGATCTGATTGTTGGGTTTTTTCTCTGTATTATTGTAGGGCCTTTACCTTACAAGATAACATGCTTTGTGTCTAACAGAGTTATGGATTGTCTTGCATTATCCTTGAAGCTCATGAGCTTTAGTGGCAATAGAAGTACACTTCCCTGTGTTGGTTGGGAAGCTGAACTATTGAAATGGGATGCAGTTGTCTCACTGAGCTGTCATGAGCTGTATTTTCATAATTGGGATGTCAGCATCTTTGGATGATCAAATAGAGCTTGGGCATTATTAGCTATACCAGTTGGACTAGCTCATGCATGGGAAACTTTAGAGAAAACAGAACTACAGAAGATAAACCGTGTACCAGGAAGGATCGTTCTCATGGAGGTTTATGGGGCTGTACTCCTCAGACAGATGAAGTCGATGCAAGTGCCCTAATCTTGTTGTTGTTTTAGTGGCCAGCATGGGTGACCACTGGTTTAAAAAATGATTTAGGAACACCTATAGGAAAACGTTGACCATTGTTTAACCAATCAGTAAGCAGTCCTCAGTCTCACACTCAGATCCACCCATTAAATTGCTTATTGTATTTCACTTCAAAGCTTTTGAGATGGTGACTCCAAAAAGGCCTTTCACCATCAGCAGGTGAAGTCATAGTGGCTGCCTCCATCTTTAATGTAGTTCATGTTTAAGAAACAGTCAAGTGGTGCCATTAGAGGAACTGCACTTTTTGACATTTATATATTGGCTTCTTTTTCAACCACAGTGGCTGCTTCACCTTGTTGTTTTTCTCTTCACAAACAAAAATAAATAAGTAAAATTACTGAAACGCTGACTCAGCCACTAACACATCATCATTGCTTCTCAATAATATTTCTTTTTACATCCTGTTGACATTCAAACACATTTGTTCTTTTATGTTGTTGTTGTTGTGGTTTGCTGTCTGTATATTTATTATTATACTTTTTTTTTTTCAAAATGAGGATAATTCTGCCGTGTGTGTGTGTATTACGTATTTCTCAATCATGTGTAAGTCATTGTGGATTAGCCATGTGATTGATTGGTGACCTGTGCAGGGTGTATTCTGCTTCCCACCCTATGACAGCTGCAGTGGGTTCCAGTTCTCCCAGTGACCCCAAGTTGGATAAGTGGATAAGGATGGATAATTGTGGCCGATTTGCATTCTTCACCTTGTTTGCAGAAAAACTCAGCAGGAGGGGCGAAAACCACAATGTCCTCAAAGCTTTCCAAGATCTTGATTTTTATATGAATCATTTCAAGTGTTTGTTTCCAAGTCTGACCGAAAGTAAACAGAGAAATTTGGAGATTTGATAAATATTGGTGTCCTGGCGACGGCGTTTCACCTTCTCAAAGTCTGGGAAACAAATGGGAAAGCAAAAATTGAGGTTGGCTAGGATGAATGCTCCGCTCTCCATATGGTAAGAATAAGCTTTTCCAATGAGTAAATAGCTGTTTTATTAGCTGGATATTTAATTAGCTACAACCGCTTCCGCACGGACGTGTTCTAAACATGAAAGTATCTACTGAAATTGGCTGATGAACAGAAATCCCAAGAGCAGAGATTAAAATAGCCTTTCCCGGTGGGAATTTCTGTATTTACTTTTGGTTAGATTAAAAAACAAATGTGTTCAATAATATATGGGTTGTGGCTCAGACAAAGTGGATGCATCATACACTAAAGAAACGAAAGGAACAATGAGAGGGTCAGTTAAGTAGCAAAATCCTTTGTTAATCTAGGCTAAGGTTAGCGTCACTGCTGCTAGCGAGGCAATACCTGCATCCTGCAGTTCCTCTAGGAGAGCTGGACAGGGCCATAGAAGGCCCTTAACCCACCGACAGGACCAGTACCTGCTCCTTTGTGCTCAGAGGTCTGTGTGTTCCCATGGAGGGACACACAGACCTCTACAGGCTAGGCAACCCTGAGTGCCATTAGGTCCTGGACCCATTAGGTAGTATCCTGCCATTAGGTATATTGATACCTAATGGAACCCAGGACCCACTGCACCAGACCCTACACTAGTGCAGTAGGTCCTGGGTTCTTCCTGGTCTATGACAATGCTCCACCTTGTGTGGTGAGAGTATACAGACAGTTCTTAGAGGACAAAGGAACTGATCAATTGAAATCATTGACTTTCCCCCACGTTTGCCTGAAATACATTCAATAGGACAATCCTAGGACATTATGCTTTGGTCCATCCGATGCTTCCAGGTTGCACCTCAGACTGTCCAGGAGCTCATTGATTTCAGTTTTTCAGTTTCCAATCATGTGGCATTCTTCCGTTCCTTACACAATGCCCAGACTATATCACTATATATATTTCTCCTTGAGATCTGATGTTTTTTGTGGCTGATGCTTTTGGACAGTGTAGATGTCATAATTATGGCTATAGCATGTAATCCAAACAAATCATCGAACCGCCAAAGTATCATCTGCTGTTTGCAAGTCAAAGTTTGTGTTTGAGGGGAAAAGAAAGAAAGAAAAACTACACCTTTAAGAAAGTGCTTCACCTGCGTTGAGTGTGACAGCTTATCGATCACATTGACCCGTTTTCTGGTACCCCCTTCTGTTCTGTAAATAGATGATACACACAGACACATAATATAGAGCTGGTATTATGTGTCTAATTCGTCTCCAAATGAGGTTATAGAGTTCTGGCTGAGAATTTATGAAGATGAAACAACCACGCTGATGAATAATTGATGAAGAGGCAAACATGCGAAACACGACTACAACACACGTGCAAAGTGAATTCAACTCGAAGCGCAACCTGTTTCTAAGAGCCCGTCAGGGTGTCTGCTGGAAATAAATGCACTGCACGTGCTCATCAATCTCAAAGTATGCAAAGTATGAGCAGATAGAAGAGAATATGCTTTCACTTTGCAGCTGTGTTTGTTGTATTTGCGGATTTCACTTTAAGATCCAGACTAACTGTAATTTCCATTTTTCTCACCAGTTTATTATCCATAATTCTATACGCAGGACAAATACCACAGCAGGGCACCAATATGGGTACACTTTAATTTTGAAAAGACATATTTTGTGGAAAGGTATTGAAACCAATGCAACATATTAAAACTTCTGTTGTTTGATATCCTTAATCTTCTGTGTTTTTCAGTTGATTTCTTTGGCAGTGTTACAAAAATATGTACACCTAACTTATGTGAGGCAAAAGTTCAGACCCTAAACACACTTTTTTCTTACTCATGGCTCTGATGTCAGTAAAAGCGGATATTGCTGTCAGGCAGACAGAGACTGTGAGCACAGAAGCTCTTTAACTGAGTGTCACACTTTGTTTTCAGTATGAGATTTACTTCCTTTACTAAACACAATGTAACACATTACATAATGGCCGGCCTGCAGTTAATTTGACATGCTTTCAAACGACAACTGTGTAGCTGTCTCACATCCCACCTTTTATATCTGCTCACCAGAGCCACTGCTGCTAACTTTGAAATATCTCAGCCACATATTCTGTTGCTAGTTGCAAAGACATTGTTGCACTCTATTGGTTTTGGATTTTTTTTCCACACCAATGTCCCAATAGTACAATTAAAGAAAAATCCTTAGAGTAAGCATGTTGCACAGTTAATGTGGTTCTACAAGCTAAATTCAGCTGGATTGTTGGCGCTCTTATAAACATCAAAAGTGGGGCATGTAGCTAATTTTGCCGAAGTCTTTCCTTTTTCTAAATCTTACAAGAATATACCTAGACTAAGACAAGAGGGTTTATGGTCATAGATTCAATTTAATTGACAGATGTAACAACTGTAACCCATAAGCTAAAGCTAGCTAGACTGGTTAGCAACCAGCGTTCATAAACATAGAGCCTGTCTAAAAGTGCCTGACTAATAAAATGCTTGAATTTTACTCAAAACTTAAACTTTTTGGATGGGCTGTACCTCAAAGCAAGCATGTGTTTTTGACATATAAATCCATTTAAGTGCTAGAAAAGCCACTAACAGTTATTGGCTAATATGCTAGCACACCTGTCAGTCAAGGAAGCCAAAGCAGCCATGTCCATAACTTTAAGTCTAAACAGTTTCAAAAAAGTTTTTAAAGAAATTCATTTGCTCCTCTATGCTTGCTATGGAGGGGGAAATTAGCCATTAAAGTAACACTCTGTAAAGTGCTGATATGTCATTGTTTTTTAAAGATTTTTTTTGTTGCTTAATTAGTTCAGCTAGTTGGCAGATTGAAACAACTGCCTGAAACATGTCTTGTATTTACAGCATAATTCTTTTCAAATTAGATTAAGGCCCACCTTAGTTTTTCATCTCTTTATAGAATATTTACCCATTATAGTGATTAAAGAGCAGATGTAATACTTTTGCCATGAGCCATGAGCTTTAAATACTGCTCTGCAAATAATTACTCTTTAGCTCAAGACATATAAAAGGATCTGACACACTGAATGAGTCCAAATGAACACACACACACACACATTCACATATATGTACAGTATGTGCAGATGTGACTTAACCCCTGAAATGTAAACCACAGGTCCAATTGATTCATATGCGCGTCCTTCAAAATACAGACCTACTGTTACCCTGCAGCCCCCTGTGCAGAGCTACAGCCTCAGCCTTGCTGTCCGTGACACATAACAGAACCCCTCTGTCTGTTTCCTATCTCTTAAATGCACACTCAGAAAAACATACACAAACACTTGAACCAGCGCACACATGCTCTGTGCGCAGAGGGGCAGCAGACCTTGCCCGCGAGCAGTGTATGTAAATGCGACACAGAGACGGAGATATAAAAAGATAATGAAATAGAGTGTTGGATATGGATAAGGGAAGTGTTAGGACTCAGAGGTGATGGGATAGAGGGGGTGATGTGTGGAGGGCGCGTTGGACGAGTAAAGAGAGGGTGTCTGTTTTAGCTCCCTGTGCTGTTTAAGACTGTTACCATTTATGGTGGAGCTGATGGAATAGTTGTGTGCATGCCAACTATGTGACACAGCCCATAGTCTGTTTACTTGGGAAGGTCAACCTCTTTCTCACTTTACATCTATACGGCCACAGAGACAGCCTGTCACTCTTTCCTCTGCATCCTTTTTCTTCAGCTCCCTCGTCGGCCTCTGTGCTCCCTCAACGAAGAGGCGCTGATACCAAAATAGTTTGAGTAGAAGTTTAAGAGGCATGGCAAAACAGAGGTGTCAAGGGAAAAGGTTTAAATGCATGGTTCCTGTGTTTTTTAAAATTGGTGTTGGTGTTATAGTGAAAGCTTTTTAGCACCGACATGAATATTGATTTGGCTATGCAGCTTTTACATGAGCACAAAGTGATCTGAAGTCACTTTTGGGTCACTTGCTTCATGTTTCCCATAAGCAGCAGTTTGACTTTATTTACCTTAAAAGCTACTCACTTGAAGAGGAAAAGTATATCGGTGCTCTGTGATCTTTTGAGCGCTAAGAAAAAAATGAAACATGTCAGCGATTGTGCATCGTGCACGTGTTTGAGCTTGTGTTCTTCCTTCATGAGTGTTGGAAAAGAAGCAAAATACACAACCCTAATGCAGCCCTTTTTGGACCATGTATACTTGGGGGTATTATAGGAGGAGCAGTGAAAATGGAAGCTCATATATGCCATATATTAAAGTTTTGAGGGTAAGCTTTTTAAAATCAGTGACACTGATGTTGTGTTTAATAGGTTTCAACATCAGAGTTATGTGGTTAATTTTAGGAAAACATCCTGCTTTTAGTTCCAGGCTACCTGTTTTTGGGAAATCCCCAATAGTCATGTTTTGTTGATTTTAGTAACTGATTACAGTGATAATTAAAAAAATCTCTTCACATTTGCTGGACGTGATGCAGAATTGTATGGGCACGTGACTATTTTAAGACAGCTCTCTCTCTTTTTTTTATAAAAACAGCCTGATAATTAATCCAGGAATAAAACAGAATCAGGTTCATTAAAGTAAGGTCATGTCATTAACCAAATTTTAAAATCCCTCTCTGTATTGCCGGTGATGGAATTAATAAACAGTGTGTTTATGTGCGATGAACACCTCTTTACATATTGCCCCATTGTACTGGGCAGGCATGAGCGTTTTTTTTCTGCCCCTGCCAAACCAAGAAAAGACCCTCTTGCTGTATTTCTCGCTCAAACCAGAGACAATATTTATTCAGCTTTTATCCTGCCCTGGCGGAGGAATGTAGAGTTGGCATGTGAAGACACTGGCCACCCTCCAAGACAGGCCTAGGAAATGTGTTTTTCTAATTTGTACGACGGTAAGACGGAGAAGGCAAAACAACAGTCCCTAATCCTGGCTTATAAAACGAGGGCTTTTCCAGCCCTGAAGGCTATGAAATCAAAAAGAGAGAATCAATGGAGTGATCAAATGATGGCTTCGGTTATTTCCTGGTTCAGTGAGATGTCAAATAACATGCTGCCTGTATTTAGAAAGTTCTCCTTTCAAGCTCTTCTGCTGGATCTGCCAATTCATCCCTATCTTATTGTTGCTTTAAGCACTGGTCTCAGCCTTTATTTTGCCTCGGAGAGCAGATGTTTATGCAGGAAAGATTTAACATTTCATTAAAAGAGGAAAAAAATGAACACACAGATTGATGATTCTTGAAAAAGAAAACCCAAAAAACTAAGTAATCTTTGACAAAACCTGTGGAAAGCAAATATTGTGGTCATGCCAAAAAGCAAGATATGACAGATCCTGTGAAAAACTGAGCTCACCTTTTGATTTAGTTGCTTGTGGAACCACATTTAGCAGCAAAACACTGAAGTAATCATTTCATCCCTGTCTGTATTCACTTTGCTGTATAGAAATTTTCAGCCACTATTCTTTCAAACATTGTTTTAGTTCACTGAGGTTTGCAGACATTCATTTATGCGCAGCTCTCCTAAGGTTACAGCTCACCATTGTAATCGGGTTAAAGGTTGCACACCAGCTGAGCCATTGAAATGACTTGACTATTTTCTTTTCTTGTAGATTTGTATAACCCGTTTTGGGCCACGCTTCAGCTTCTGAACAGATGGCCTTACATTTGACTTTAAAACACTTTGGTATACGCAGGAGTGAACAATCTACTCAATGACTGGAAGATGCCCAGTTCTTGAGGCTGCAAAACAAGCACCAGCATACTTGACAGTTGGTATTGTATGTAATATCAGTACAAACACAATTGGTGTATTTCCTATTATTACATACAAGATCTTGAGTATTGTTGCCCCATCTTAGGCCCCTCTTCTACGGAACCAGCTCCCGGTTTGGATTTGGGAGACAGACACCATTTCTACTTTCAGATTAGGTCATACTTTCCTTTTTCATAAAGCTTATAGTTAGGCCTGGATCAGGTAATCGGGTGACCACTTACTTAGCTTAGCTGAGTATTAATTCTTCACTTACCTCTTTTTACTCTCAACACTCTGCATTTAATCATTAGTTATTATTAATCTCTTCTCATCCACGGGTGTCTTTTATCTAGTCCTTCTCCCTTCACGGCCAACTGGTTGCTGCAGTTGGCAGTTGGCCACCCTGCACTGAGCCTTGTTCTGCCAGAGGTTTCTTCCTGTTAAAAGGGAGTTCTTCCTTCCCACTGTTGCCAGGTGCTTGTTCATACGCTGTCATCTGATAGTTGCTGTTTTCTTTCTTCATTCCTTCTTCTTTATTGCAGGGTCTTCAGCTTGCAATATAAAACACATTGAGCTGACTGTTATTTTGAATTGGCACTACAGAAAAAAAATTGAAGTGAAGTGAATTGTATTGAATATGCTGTGTTTATTTTGGCCAAATGTGGTGCTGTGCTTTATGATTAACCATCTCTACTTTGGTCTCATCTGTCCAAAGGACATTGTTCCAGATGTCTTGTGGTTTGCTCAGATGCAGTTTTGCAAATGTAAGCTTTGCCGCCGTGTTGTTTTTAGAGACAAACAAACAAGCCGGCCTTTTTCTAATTGTACTGTCAATAAGTTGAACATTTAACATGCTAACTGAGACCTGTGAAAAAAAACAAAACAAAAAAAACAAAAAACAAACAAAAAACAGAAACTGCATCTCAGAGTGTTACACGGATTAACCTAGTGGTGAATTTGCTGGACTGCTCACTCTTGGGATGATTGTGGCATTGTGTTAACACACACCTGAATGCCCCAGACAAGCAAACTGCCAAAACTTCTGCTTTTATAGAGATGGTCACACTTGCTGATAATTAGTTAATCAAGTGTATTTAATTAGCAGCACATGGCTGTGATTTAGGCTCTTAATTCCTACGGAGGTATTACTTCTTTTTTCACAGGACTGCCTAGGGTCCTGTGAAAGCTTTCTTTTTCACATGACTCTACATGCTCTTTATCGAAATTATCACAGTTTTTTATAATAATTTTCCTAAAACCTTATCAACACAACAAGTCCAATTCCATCTCTTAACTATTATCACTCAAAGGAACTTTATTGGTACTGAAATTTCTTACGTTTTCTTAAGACCGGGGGTAAAAGTTCATTTGACTTATATTGTTTATTATAACAGAATATGTCAGATGCCATAATAACAAGGTGACATTGTTGTGTAGAGAACTTACTAAAGCAACCATTATATTAATTGAGCCTTGTTGAACACCAGATTTATTGCATTAGTATGCGATATGATCTTTTGATATAATGAAAAATAAGCATGACCACTATAATATCTGTTCAGTAAATATGAAGCTACAGCAAGTAGCCAATTAGCTTAGCTTTACTCCCATTGTCAAGCCTAAATTTTAATTTGTACATTGGCCAAGCCAGTGTTGTCAGAAAAAGTTTGCATCCAGTTAAAGCACGCAGGTTCTTAGTTTTCCCTCTTCGGTCAGGTTGAGTCACTAAAACAGCTCAGAAACATCACAGCTTGGTCTAAAATATTCTTTTCACAACATTAACTCTGCTAACATGAAGCTCATGAGTAACAAGTGCATCCAGCTTGAATACAAGGGAACCTGGCCAAGAATCCAAAAATGAAAAGTTGGGAGTGAGACTGGTCACACTGTTGCCACGACGGATCCATGAAGGTACAATAAGCCACAAAAGACTTTAGCAACTTCCTGACGAAACTTTAAATAGTTCTTTCTGTTTGAATTCACCCCATCAATAAGAATGCTAATGTGACTTGCCAGTTTGTGGTTGGCACAACCTGAAACAATAATGACTGGAGTGCTGTGGTTTTTGCGCATTGCGGGTTTCGTAACGACAACAGAGTTGAAAAGGCAAGGCTTTAGCCAGGCTCAAGGTCAAAGAGGGAGTTACAATTTCATGTATAGCACTAAAAACCTACCATAACACTGTTACCTTATGTGTGGCACAGAGGGAACAGCAAAGTTATATTGCTGCAGCTCTTCACACATATCATGAGTGCAATCTTTTACTTATTTACTTTCTACACTGCTGTTTGGATGCCCAAAGTAGCAAGTTGAGAAGAAATATGAGCAAAAAATAACTAAATAATTCAAAAGTTTGTCACTTTACATTTTCAACATTGCATAGGCTCAATAAGGCTGGGACCAATGTTGTACCATGTATCTGTAGCCTACTACTGCTTCGGGAGCTGAAGCTTAGAAGGGCTGGAATGTACTATCTCAGAACAGCAGTAAAAAAGACAAAAAAGGGAATCCTGTAGTGCAGGGGTGTCCAGCTCCAGTCCTCAAGAGCTACTGTCCTGCAGCTTTTAGATGCATCCTTGTTCCGATGCACCTGAATCAAATGAATTGCTTGTTATCAGGCCTTTGCCAAACTTGATGGCATGCTGACGAGGTAATCCAACCATTTGATTTAGCTGTGTTGGAGTAGGGATGCATTTTAAAGGTCTCGAAGACTAGAGTTAGACACCCCTGCTGTAGTGTCACAGCAAAGAGAAGAAGAAAATTGTATATAATGCTTTATAAACACCAATTGTTCCATGTTGTTAACCTGTTTCTTTGACTTCAACAGATGTTGAGTTAAATCTTGATGGGTTGCAAACCTAAATCAAGTTAGCAAGAAGACTTCCAATGGTTGCACTGCAACTGCAACTTAAGAAAAAAATGCTGCAAAGCACCAAAAACAATGTTGTCTTTGTTGTGTCAAGTGGGGGAGGGCTTTTGTGGCATTTTGTTTTGTTTTGTGTTTCTATTTACTGGCATTTTCTCAAGTTGCAATGCGTTTCAGGGCCATCGTAGTATCAGTATGGCCAACAAAAGCCAAATTACATTCCGCATCATTATTTCATTTCATAATTATTGTTAAGTGGCTGCTATAGACTTCCTAATCATTAAATCATCTCAGACAAGGCAATGATGAGGAGATACTGTATCCTCCTCATTGTTATTAAATCACCTCTAACCCCAGTAGTGAGTGTATCATTGTCCGTTTCATACTTGAAATGCCCTCTTCTGTAGCGAGCCCATGAAAACCACTTGATTAAACTAACACACGCGCGCCGCACACACACCGGACATGGCGCTGCATCATTGACAGTCTGGAGCGCCGCGGAGCACAGCATCCCGTTTAGATTAGATCACATCAGATTAGGTGGCATTACATTAGTGCTAACCAGATAACGCTATTCCTCATCTAACACACTTTACCTCCTAATGCTCCCGCAGCCTCATTACCCAGGAAACAGCCATCGAAGGAAGCAATTAGAAAAGCAAGAGTGTCTTTCTCGCTTACACGGTCGTGCATGTGGACGCATTAATCTCTCTCTAGGTAGCACGTACACCTCACTGGCCATTAGTCAATTAAGAAATTTCTCCCATTTGATAAGTTAATGGCTGTGAGGCTTCTGTGACACTAGCGTGTGTGTATGCATATGTTGTTTGGTTGGTGTATCTTTCACCCTCTTTGTCTCTTGTGTGCTCCTTCTGTGTGTGAGAAACTCTTTTATGGTCTCATTCTCTTGCAGTAATCTTGCATGATGTCTGAGGAATGTCTAATATACAAGCTGAAACAATAGCAGAGCAGAAACAGTGGGGGAAAAATAATGACCTGAACCTCGGTCTCAAGGCCCAGATGTCTGCAGTCCAAGTCTCACCTCATAAAAAGTGTACTTCTTGTTCTGGCTTATCAACCACATCTATTATACAGCTGGATGTGTGTGTCTGCATGCATGGCTATAAGTGTGAGTCTGTGCAGAAATATGTGCGTACATTGTTAGGAGTGTGGGAGTGGAGCTGCACTGTGTGGATTTATGTGTGTGGCCTGTGGATGTGTGCGTGCACATGGCTATTAATGTAACTTTGGAGACGCCTCTTTGCACACTGCACTGAGTGTGTGTGTGTGTGTGTGTGTGTGTGTGTGTGTGTGTGTGTGTGTGTGTGTGTGTGTGTGTGTGTGTGAGTGAGTGTGCTTCTGCATAACTGTGTGTGAGGGCATTCATCTGAGGGAAAACACAAACATCTAAGTGCCCCCGCATTTGTTTACCCCCTTGAACTTTCCGTAATCGTGTATCTATGCGCGCGCGTGCACGAATATGAAGGATTTGCCGCCGCCACACTCGTCCCTGTACAAATGAATGGACACAATAAAGCAACGGGATCAAACGAACAGATTGATCTGTGTCTGTGAACACAGAATCAGACACAGGAGACACAAAGACAAAGAGGTGAGATGAAACGGGGGAAAGCTTGTTTTTCAGGAAGCAGGGTTCACTGATAGGAGCTGCGCCGCAGACTGTCGACAAATTATTCTTTCTTTAACAATGTGGCCCTCTCTGTACATGTTCTCTACCGTGTAGTGTAATACAGCAGCTGTGTTACATGCTGGTGCTCAACCTAAAATGCATAACGAGTGAAAGGGTACAATGCACAAAAACCTAAATATGACAATTTGTTGACCTATTCTCAAATTGCAAAGCACAGGAAATCAAACACTGAAGCCACACTGGTTGCTTGGAATAGCTATGGCAGTTGCTGACTTTCACAAGTTGCACACGTTCTTACTTTCTCACTTTCATTTACTGAACATTGACATGACTTTATTAGTTGGATAAGATAATGTCCCAGAGGTGTTCTACTGGATTTAGGTCAAGCGAGCGTAGAGGCCAGTCATCCTCCAGGAACTGCCAACATACTCTGCCGCACGAGGCTGGGCACTGCTGTGTACCAGGAGGAACCCAGGACCCACTGCACCAGGAATTTATCACGATACCTAATGGGAGTCGAGGTGTCATTGCCTAACCTGTAGAGGCCTGTGTGTCCCTCCGTGGATATGCCTCCAAGACCATCACTGACCTACCACCAAAACCGGCCATGCTGAACAATGTTACAGGCAGCGTAACCCTCTCCACGGCTTCTCCAGACTCCAGGGTGAACATGCTCCAGTGGTAGATTCTGGTATTCTATGGCAAATGCCAATCGGGCACCAGTGTGACCAGTGTGGTTTTGAGTGTCATTTCGACGGGCTCTGGCAGTGTTCATCCTGTTCCTTCCCGTTGCACAAAGGAGCAGATACTGATCCTGCTGATGAGTTAAGGACCTTCTACGGCCCTGTCCAGCTCTGCTAGGTATTTGCCTGTCTACTGGTGTCTCCTCCATGCATCTGAGACTGTGCTGGGAAACAAAGAAAACCTTCTGGCAATGGGACTTCCTAGAGAAGCACAGAAAAATGAATAACACGGAAGACAAATTGGTCATTCAAATTTTTATTTAGCACGTCAGACATACAAACAACAAAATACTACTTCACATACTACATGACACAAAGTAATCTTGAACAGTTGCAGCGCAAGAAACATAGATTTCAGGGCTCTGGGGAAACTAAAAAAAGCACTAGTGCTGGTATTAAGAACAGGAAGTCTGTTTGCACCCACAGCTCAACTGGTTGAATATAAACTGCTTTAGGTTTACCTCTAACTCTAATCTACCAACAGTCAATGTTGATATTATCAGCTGAAGTCAGTAAAACCTGTGCATTATTTCCTTACAAATCTCAAAAGCCAATTATAACCTATTTTAAAAATGCTAATTATAACAAGCACAGTCTGAAAGTTCAAGCTCTGAGTTATGGTGCAACATCAGCACTTGGTGTTGTTGGACTGATATTTGCCTCCAGGCCTTGTGTTAAATTCAGGGTCTTGTGGGAAAAATGACTTAATACCAAGCAACAACTTGTAAGTGTGTACTTGTTGAAACTCAAACAAGCTGTCAACACCCTTTATTGAAGTTTTCTGTTGATGGTGGTTGCTTTTGACTTGTTTTGTTTCACTACTCAGACATGCACCCAGTGAGTAACGCGATTCATCTTTAAGATTTAAGAAGGTTTTTTTTTAGCTGTTCCTCTCTCAGCATGCTGCCGCTGTGTACTTTTTGCACTTTTTTAGCAAATAAAATAGTGACTTAAGGGTAGGCTCAAAAAAGGCCTTTCTGGTTAAAAGCTTTTAAACGGGCGCTCATAACTGTGATCTTTTGCACCCATGCACACGTCTGGTAGTGTACTGAAAGCTGTTCTACTTGTGTGTGAAGGAAAGGTAATGAGCAGGAATTCAATTGGTTACAATCTCCAACCTTATCACAAAACAACACTAAAATCTACGCTCTGTGCCCGTATTCAGGAAATATTCAGATTTGCTCCCTGCAGTCTCATACCAGGGCAAAATTTTTGGAACTTTCTGGCTGTTGCTCCTATTGTAGCAATCAGACTGAAGACTCGAGTGTACGATTGTGTTGGCTTTTACTGCCATTTTAATAATGCATCAGTACAGACGCTCAGAGATTCACAGATTATACCCAACCGGTTGGCCCTTCCCTGAGCCTCGTTCTGTGGAAGGTTTCTGTCACCAGGTGCTTGCTCACATTGGCATCAACTGATTGTTGACGTTTTCACTCTCTTATTGTAGGTTCTTTACCTTACAATATAAACTGCTCTTAGCCTGACTGTTGTTGCGTTTTAGCTACAATATAAAATGTAATCGAATTGAATTTTCTTCTGGTTTTAACCAGAAGTTCTCCTCCTATAGTTCCACCTACATATAAGTGCTATATATCACACTTTTCAACTGACCACTTTTGTTTTTTACATCTAAGGACTTTCTTCCTTATTAGGATTAACACACACACACACACACACACACACACACACACTGACGAACCAACCTATGGAGGACCACAAGAGCCACGCGCATCGAAATAAAAATTTCTGTGCTTTAATAATGAATTGTAGAATAAATTCTGCAATTGTAAATTCATTTTTGAATTCCAATTTAATAAACTGCATTTCAAAATCCTTTTTCCAATTGCATTTCAAAATCCTTTTTCCAATTGCACTTTAATAAACTGCATTTTAAAATCCTTTTTTCAGTTGCACTTTAATAAACTGCAGTTCAAAATCCTTTTTCCACTTGCAATTTAATAAACTGCAGTTCTAAATCCTTTTTCCACCTGCAATTTAATAAACTGCAGTTCTAAATCCTTTTTCCACTTGCAATTTAATAAACTGCAGTTCAAAATCCTTTTTCCACCTGCAATTTAATAAACTGCAGTTCAAAATCCTTTTTCCACTTGCACTTTAATAAACTGCAGTTCAAAATCCTTTTTCCACCTGCAATTTAATAAACTGCAGTTCAAAATCCTTTTTCCACTTGCAATTTAATAAACTGCAGTTCAAAATCCCTTTTCCACCTGCAATTTAATAAACTGCAGTTCAAAATCCATTTCCCTTTCCTGTTCGCTCCGGGATTAGCTGCTGGATTAGCTGCTGGATTAGCTGCTGGATTAGCTCTTCGATTAACAACTTGCTGGAGGCTATTCAAATTAGCCACACCGTGGGATGTAAGGAGCTCTCTGATTGGTTGGTCAGACACAGGCTGTCTGCCAGCCTGGATTTTTCTAGCTCATAGCTTCGCCCTGCTAAGAAGCGTGTGTGCTTGTACAAAGGCCGTTCAGCCTCGGGATTTACACTCGGCTCGACACGGATATGTGAAGAATGAAGGGACCCTGCAGCGAAACGGAGAGCGCAACCTCTGACTGAGTGCCTGTCTACACAGTCTGACCACCTGTTGAAGGTAAGGTGCTAACATGGCTAACGCTAGCATCACCGCACGTAGCCCCGTTATTTTAAGGACATCTTAGTTTATGAAAGTTTTACGTCGCAGCTGTACGAGCTAGCTACGTGTTTTGTAAGCTGCTGTGCTCTTTACAAATAAAGCTGGAAGCAGCTCAGACTGTTAGAACCAGCACTGAGCCCTGTTACATTTATACAGTGTTAGAGCAATGGCTGCAACCTACAGCCTTTAAACTAGCGATTAAAATGCTGACAGTAAACTCGTCAGTCCAGATGTTACCACATTACTTTGTGATACTTAAAACAACTGAGACAGGCTGATTAAAATAACAGCTGTCAGTTCTCTCATTCCTTATATCAAGACTGGAGATCACACTACTGATTTCAGTTCATTTAATATGTGAGTGCACAGATTCATTCTCAACTGGACATAAATGATGATCAAAGGTTGTATATATGATGAATTCATCAAATCCCAGCCTCTAACACAGTGCGCTGAATCTTAGCTTTGAATGTCCAGTATATTCTAATCAGTGCAATGTAAGCATTCACTGAACCTACAGTATCTACACCTGTGTGGCAAATGTGTGGTAAAGATACAGATAATGAAATTTAATTATTAATACAATATACATCATGAAAAATGAAAGCTGAAATTGATTCAGTTTAGTACTTTTCTCTCTATGCTCTGTGATTATAAAGGCCTTAAATTCTGTGATATATACTGTAAATGATTTTCACAGAGGTCTTAAAGTACTTAAATCACTGCTGATAGTCTGGTTGTTTATATTTTCACATGTTTTTGTGTCTGTAGGGCTGTTTGATGACGATTTGGACTCCTCTGGGAGATGAGGACACACCCACATCTGTTCCATACTGCAGCTATGGATGGTGTTACAGCTCCGAGTCAGCTTTAGGCCATCAGACGCACACACTGGAAAAGCAGCACCTGGACTTCATGCAGGAGAGACGGCCTCAGTGATGATGGACTCTGCATCCTCTACCTCACCTCCTAATCTCTTTCTTCTTTAACACATAATTAAAATCACTCCAAAAGAGTGTAAACTTACTGAGGAAGTCTCTAACTTGTACACATTTGTACTTTTACTTGTTTTATGAGTTATTTTTAAGAAGAGTAAAGTTATTCACATAAAGTTTTTATTCTTCTGTATTTATTCTTTTGTATCATGTACCACAGTCATACTGAACTTTACAGACCTGGTGAATTGGAGAAAAAACACACACACACACACACACACACACACACACATATACATATATATATATATATATATATATATATATATATATATATATATATATATATATCAGCTTCAGCAGTATTTCGATTTATCTTATGAATTCCAGTCTAATGTCAATTCACTGAGTTCAGTTTTGGTCTTAAACTCCAGAGAATACCACCTGGTTCAACAATCTTTTTATCTGATTATTGGCAAAATGTTTTCTTCTGAGAGATGCTCCTGAGGCTGAAATTGAGCCCAGAGAAACAACAACAAAGTTTAGTTCCTCTGGATTTTCCATGGAAAATTGTTTTATCACTCATCCAGGTGACTTCTCCAGTGTCACGGATGAGTGATGAATGTATCTCCCACTGGAAACCATTGTGTCCAGTTAAAGTCATTCGGTTTTTTTAAGGAGAGTTGTTAGATGCTGTGCTCGTGAGGACAATGGGTTTTAACTTGCTGCACAACACAAAGCTGCTATACTGGATCAACGATCAAAACACTTAATTGAGCAGAATTAAGTCAAAATGTAATATCCTCATATGATGACACATCACACACGACCCAGCATTGTTCTAAGAATGCAAACTTTCTTATTGGAAGTTTCCACAGCTGCCAAAAAGGGACAGATTTCTGTCTGGTCTTAATGAGTGGTCGTTGCTCTCTCGTTTTCTCTGGAATTGCTGCACGGAGGATGTAACACCCATGATAAGCGCTGAGGTGTGTGTCCTTGTCAGAAATCAGCCATCCTCAGCTTCCAGGTTAGGAAAAGTGGAACCAGAAGATATTCAAATGCATCTCTTCACAGCTGCTGATGAATTCTACAAAAAACAAAGTTTGTTAAAAACATTTGCAGGTGAATCACCACTGATTTATCAGTGCCATCCATTTACTCAAAAATTACTGACAAGTGGATAACTAGAATATATAGTTTATAATTTCAAAAATGTCCTGTACAAAATCAGGGCTCGCAAAATTTCAAAATCCCTGGTAGCCCTTCGGGCAGGGACTCTTCAGTTTTTGGTAGCCCAAAATAAATTTAAGTAGCCCGAATAAATAAGGGAGCAATTTTTTTTATGTTTTGTTTCCTGTTTTGTTTCCGTAACGGAAAAAAAACATTAATCAAAAAATTGTTGAAACACAAATTACAATATTGTATAAAAATTACAATCATCAACTCAAATACTTGGTTGTAATTGAACAGAAATTTCTATGAACTTGTAAGAACTGTACAACAGGAATCAGTCTGTGTCAGATCCTGAATTTGAAATTTCCACTGGAGTCACGGGTAAGAGGCAAGTGGAACCAAGATCTAGGCCATTTGCTTTTTGAAGTTTGCAAAGACTGCTAAATTTTGCCAGTGGTAGTTCACTCTTTGCAACATAGTAGGCTGTTCTTAACAGATTTTTCAGGTTGATTTTTAGTATGTTATTTGCAGACTGAGCAATAATCAATTTCTTGCATTTCTCATGGGCTCTAATGGGGGCCTTTCTTAAAATTACTGGTCCCAGTAACAAAGGCACTTGTCGACTCAGAAATCGAGGGAAACCAACAACACACCCGGCAGAACATTATGTTATTTACACGGGTGCACATAAGTGGTCCGCATGTGCGCATTCGCTGTCAAAATAAAAGACGCGCACCAGATAAGAAGTTGCAACGCGCGTTTGCGTCCATATAAAAGGCAGTGTTTTTGTCTGCTAGAGTGGGATTTTCACGGCACATTCTGCACCAAATCTCTGTTCATCATTTGTTTAAAGCCAGCTCACCTCCTGCAACCACTTTTCCTAGAATACGCGCTTCTTTTGTGGTTCGGACTCCATCTGACATTTCTTTGGAGGTGGAGGAACACCAAAGTAATTGCTTAAAGGAGCTTCTTCGACATCTTTAAGAGTTCTAAACAAATGTCTGTCCTCCTCCAGAAAATCTTATGGACGCAAACACGCGTTGCAACTTCTTATCTTGTGCGCGTATTTTATTTTGACAGCGAATGCGCACCTGCGGACCACTTATGTGCACCCCTGGTTATTTAGCTTGTCATATTCCAGCCACAGAAATTATTTGTCCATGAAACCATAAAGCTGCACTTTCTTTTTGCCTTATAGTCTGATTTGTCATAACTTTTCCGTTTTGTGGTAAGCTTTTCTTTGGCTGTCACTTCTTCACCCTGACCGGTCTTATTTGGCTCAGCAGAACTAAAATATATATCCTGCTGCCTTTACACACGCACTCACATAACGCTCAGCGATTCTCTGCGCGATCAACCTCTCACATGTTTAAGCTTCCTGCGGGAGATTTCACTTGTCATGTTTGATAGCAAACTAACGATTGATAAGACGATGTCAGAGGAATTGGTGCGCAAATTATCGTCACTCACCAATCAGTACTGTCGCTCTCTATACGCAGTTCGCGCGATTGCAAAGTGAAAGCAAAAAACAAGCGCAAATTCAAATGCGATTTCAATATGTCACATATAGGGCTGCTCGATTATGGCAAAAATGATAATCACGATTATTTTCACTGAAATTGAGATCTCGATTATTTGATGATATTTATTTAACAATAACAATGTATTGAATAATGGCTTTAAAGATTGTCAAAAATAGTATAAAATAGTGTGCAAATACTGATAACAGTGCAAATGTTTGCAATATAAAAAATAAAATGTAAACATCTATGTTTAGTGAACTTTGCCATGTCGCTCTGTGGTGCAGCTACAACACCAAAGTTTACACACTATGTCTACTTGATCCACGTCTGACTCCGCGAACCCATAATGTTTCCACACCACTGAAGGGTTTTTTTTTTAACCTCTTTTCAACCAACGGCAGTCACTCTCCTCTCCAAATAACTTCTGCTTAGCTTTCCGAGCTTCGCTCTGTTAGCTCCTCTTAATTGTTGTGAGGCGTGTTCGAAACGCAGAGAGGTGCGCTCGATTTGCCACACGGAGCAGCGCGAGAGTAAAGCACGAGGGAGGTGCTAATAATCGGCTCAGTCATTTTTAATGATCGTTGAAAGCCCAGATCGTAATTTAGATTAAAATTCGATTAATTGAGCAGCCCTAGTCACATATTGACAGTGGTTCACCGATGCCAATGACATATTTACCCAGCTACATTTCCGAAAGAATGCAAAAGCATTGACATATATTTTTCCTTCCTATGATAGCCCGACGGGCAGGGCAGGGATAGATTCTGGTAGCCCGACTGGAAAAATCGCTAGCCCCGGGACGTCGGGCTAGCGATTTTGCGAGCCCTGAAAATGAACTATATATGACAAATGTGGTGCTTGTGGAATTTTTAACAAGGACCCTACAAAACTTTACTCATGCTGCCAAACTTTTGACAGCTAGGTGTGCAGTTCCTGCTTTAAATGCATCCACTTTTAAGATTAAGGAATCTAAGTGATAAGAGGCCAGAAATGTTTGAACTCACTTATGAACCTACATCACTGAGGCCATCTCTCCTGCATGAAGTCCAGGTGCTGGTTTTCCAGTGCGTGCGTCTGATGGCCCAAAGCTGACTCGGAGCTGTAACACCATCCATGGCTGCAGTATGGAACAGATGTGGGTGTGTCCTCATCTCCCAGAGGAGTCCAAATCGTCATCAAACAGCCCTACAGACACAAAAACGTGAAAATATAAACAACCAGACTATCAGCAGTGATTTAAGTACTTTAAGACCTCTGTGAAAATCATTTACAGTATATATCACAGAATTTAAGGCCTTTATAATCACAGAGCATAGAGAGAAAAGTACTAAACTGAATCAATTTCAGCTTTCATTTTTCATGATGTATATTGTATTAATAATTAAATTTCATTATCTGTATCTTTACCACACATTTACCACACAGGTGTAGATACTATAGGTTCAGTGAATGCTTACATTGCACTGATTAGAATATACTGGACATTCAAAGCTAAGATTCAGCACACTGTGTTAGAGGCTGGGATTTGATGAATTCATCATATATACAACCTTTGATCATCATTTATGTCCAGTTGAGAATGAATCTGTGCACTCACATATTAAATGAACTGAAATCAGTAGTGCGATCTCCAGTCTTGATATAAGGAATGAGAGAACTGACAGCTGTTATTTTAATCAGCCTGTCTCAGTTGTTTTAAGTATCACAAAGTAATGTGGTAACATCTGGACTGACGAGTTTACTGTCAGCATTTTAATCGCTAGTTTAAAGGCTGTAGGTTGCAGCCATTGCTCTAACACTGTATAAATGTAACAGGGCTCAGTGCTGGTTCTAACAGTCTGAGCTGCTTCCAGCTTTATTTGTGAAGAGCACAGCAGCTTACAAAACACGTAGCTAGCTCGTACAGCTGCGACGTAAAACTTTCATAAACTAAGATGTCCTTAAAATAACGGGGCTACGTGCGGTGATGCTAGCGTTAGCCATGTTAGCACCTTACCTTCAACAGGTGGTCAGACTGTGTAGACAGGCACTCAGTCAGAGGTTGCGCTCTCCGTTTCGCTGCAGGGTCCCTTCATTCTTCACATATCCGTGTCGAGCCGAGTGTAAATCCCGAGGCTGAACGGCCTTTGTACAAGCACACACGCTTCTTAGCAGGGCGAAGCTATGAGCTAGAAAAATCCAGGCTGGCAGACAGCCTGTGTCTGACCAACCAATCAGAGAGCTCCTTACATCCCACGGTGTGGCTAATTTGAATAGCCTCCAGCAAGTTGTTAATCGAAGAGCTAATCCAGCAGCTAATCCAGCAGCTAATCCAGCAGCTAATCCCGGAGCGAACAGGAAAGGGAAATGGATTTTGAACTGCAGTTTATTAAATTGCAGGTGGAAAAGGGATTTTGAACTGCAGTTTATTAAATTGCAAGTGGAAAAAGGATTTTGAACTGCAGTTTATTAAATTGCAGGTGGAAAAAGGATTTTGAACTGCAGTTTATTAAAGTGCAAGTGGAAAAAGGATTTTGAACTGCAGTTTATTAAATTGCAGGTGGAAAAAGGATTTTGAACTGCAGTTTATTAAATTGCAAGTGGAAAAAGGATTTAGAACTGCAGTTTATTAAATTGCAGGTGGAAAAAGGATTTTGAACTGCAGTTTATTAAATTGCAAGTGGAAAAAGGATTTTGAACTGCAGTTTATTAAAGTGCAACTGAAAAAAGGATTTTAAAATGCAGTTTATTAAAGTGCAATTGGAAAAAGGATTTTGAAATGCAATTGGAAAAAGGATTTTGAAATGCAGTTTATTAAATTGGAATTCAAAAATGAATTTACAATTGCAGAATTTATTCTACAATTCATTATTAAAGCACAGAAATTTTTATTTCGATGCGCGTGGCTCTTGTGGTCCTCCATACCAACCTGTGGTTCTGTATCTACTCTGGCATAAGATTAGAGGAGCCAGGGATTGAACCACCAAACTTCCACCTGGTATTTGACCTGGTCCATCTTCTAAGGCAAAACCGATCCCTACACATGCCCTCAGTACAGCATCTCCATACTAGTCTAAACAAGAAACAAGTGTGGCCAAGGTTATTATAGACTCCATTCAAAGTCTGCCAATAGATCTCTCCAAGTTCTGCACACTGGAGGAGGTGAATTCTTGTCTTTCCCATAGTTTGACATGAAAGCAGTGTAACAATACCAGCAGTGAGCATATTTCGAAGTAACCGATTGACTTTGCTGCTTAAGGGCTCTAGACAAACTGGTGCCACGATTCAGCACGTGGATCTGTTATTCAACTGGTGATGCTAATCTCTGTCTCCTTTTCTCTGTGTATCCTTGCTAGTGTTGTGTAATCGCTGCTTAAACAGTCATGGTGTGTAGTGATTAGTGACAGCCCACCAGGACGGGCCTTAATGACACACACTGTGTTTACATTACATTGCATTACCTCCTGGTTCAGCCGGGGGATTATGTTTCTGCTGGGACGATGACTCTATTTATACCCACACACACACACACACACTCACAGAGACACATACACTAGAGATACACTAGATACACTAGAGAATAGTGTATCTAGAGAAAGAATAAACGTAAAAACCCATTTTGGGCCTTCAACACCTTCTATCCTGTATGTCATGTCCGTGCTACGGATTTGTGTGTGTGTGTGACACCACGTTTTGAGCTGTGTAAACTGTTTATTGCATGGAGATGAAAGGCCTCATGAAGCTTGTCTGGGTTGCTGCACAGGCCACAGACACACACAACATCGTTCTGCCTCTTTTCTTCCCGCCAATAATTACTGATACCCGCTATAGAAGTCTGATTTACATAAAGCGTCACATTTGGATGTGCCGCGCCTTTTATCTTTGGCTCGCAAGCTCTTTCCCTTGTCTGTCTGCTTGTTCTCATTGCCTGTTTTCCCCTCTGCACTCAGATGCTTACAGACACACACACACACCATTTGATTGATCGAAATGTGAGCGGCAGTCCATTTCTCTGATGAGCTTTGAGCAGACGTTGCATGTCAGCACTCCAATCGGTGTGCTTGCCCCAGTGGAAGATAAAGACACTGTACATACATGCATTTATGATATATATGGTGTAATGCGTGTGTGAGAGACAGAAACTATGACCAATTTGTCATATTTTATTTGCATTTAGTCTTCGGCATATTGCCTTTTACTCATGTGATACAGCAGATGTTTATTCTGTAGTCATACAGTCAACTTCTGATCATTTTCAGGTTATCCTGAGCCGCTTTCTCTGTAATAACACATTAATTACTCCCTTGTTTGTCTTTCTGTCTCTTCAGCCTGAGGAGCTGACCAACGCCTTGGAGATCAGCAACATCGTATTCACCAGCCTGTTTTCTTTGGAGATGCTGCTGAAGGTTTTGGTGTACGGGCCCTTTGGCTACATCAAAAACCCCTACAATATCTTTGACGGCATAATCGTGGTCATCAGGTGAGGACTCGCTCTCTGGCAACAGGAATGCCCTCAAATAAAGCACGTATCCTTTTCTGCACTCGGTTTCTATATTTAAAAGGATGCCACTGGGAACACAAACCCTGCTCAGTGCAGTGAAAACGAATTCAACTCCCACATGAATTCTTCTATTTTTGTGCAGATCTCATACGGTGTCAGATCTTCAAACAAAATGTAATAAAATACAAAACGCAACCTGACCGAATGAAATGCACAGCCTTCAAATAATGTTCGTTGAAGCAAAACAAAAGAAAGGAAAAAGAGTCCCTGACATCATTGTGGTGGAATTTTGCAGCCATATCACAAACTTTGCTTTGTTTGCTCCTGACATTGACCTGGCCATTCAAAAAACTGCATTTTTATCACCTATGCTGTGTTTAGAAATTGCATGCTTTGGATCAGTGATTTGGTATTTAACGCGATTCTGAAACCTGTTCTTCAGGATTTCCTGTTAGAGACCAGAGTTCGTGTTTGTCTCTGTCAAAAGATCTCTGCCTAGATCAAGACCCAGTTGACCTTTTGGGTCTATCTTTTTGTTTTCTTTACCTGTGTTTGGTAACTTTTGTCTACATTGTCCTAAAAGAGGGTTTCAAGGTCATCTGGGTGCATTGCGACAAAATTTAGATGAAAGGTAAAGTTCTTCTTCCTTTACCTGACCACTCTGCAACTGAGTGGGCACAAATGGCTGCCCTTCCCGCAGCCTGATATTTTCAGAGGTCTCTTCCTGTTAAAAGGGAGTTCTTCTTTCCCACTGGTGCCAACTGCTGTCCATAGGGGGGAGTGCGATAATGAGAATTAGAATTTTCTCTCAAATATTTTAAGGCACTTACCTGTCAATAAAAAAGCACCATTGTTGTGAATTGGTCCTACATGAATTGAATAGAAAAAAAGGTCTTTTCAGTGTTTTCCTTTTACCATCGCAGTTGCTGTGGTGTGTGCGCCAGTGTAAGAACTAAACAGGAGGTTTCTTATTTAGTTTCGACATGTTGGAGAAGGGAACGTAATCAGCGATGTGATCCAGTTGCTAGTCTGGAGAGACGAGGTTGTTTTGGCTTTATTATTGTTTCCCAATCTCTCAATTTCGGCCCTGTCTTCATATCGAAACATTCATTCTGAATTCCTTTATCCCTGGGAGAAAGAAATCAGAAAGTTTATTTTAGAAAAGGTTTGTTTTCAGTCACGTAAAAGTGCATTTATTTATTTATTTATTTTTAAAAAAGCTGAAATGGAGAGAAAACACTTTTTTAAAAAAAAAAAAGAAAAAGAGAAAAAGAGAATACTAGTGTGCTTGTAGTTCTGGCTATTTTGATGGTTCTGAAAAATAATGAATTGTTTGAACGGGATTGGTTGTCATCAGGCCTCGGTGTGTCTAGTCCAGCTGCAGGTTATCAATGTAGTGTGGTAGTTCTTTGGATATATTAATCCAGATTTCTTTTTCTTTTCTTTTTTTGTTTTTTTTACACAAACCCACTTTGTATTGGGTAACCTTAGTCCTCCAGCACGCAATTATCACTTAATACTTTTATATATAAAACTGTGCATCACAGCATTAAATTAAATTAAATATAAAACAATTTCTTATGTATCAAAAACTAAAGACATTAGTAGAAAATCTAACACATTTTAAAGCACTGTCTGTGAAGATTTTTTATATTTATCAGTAATACCATATTTAGGACTTAGGAAAATAAGCCAAATGGGAGTTCTTCCTTTCCACTGTCACAAAGTGCTTGTTTATGCAGGTTTGTTTGATTGTTGGGGTTATCTCTGTATTGTTGTAGGGTTTTTACCTTACAATATAAAGCACCTTGAGGTGACTGTTGTTGTGATATGGTGCTTTATAAATAAAATTAAACTGAATTTAATTGAAATTAATTTTATGTACAACACTAAACTGGAGCTAGGCAAAGGTACAGAATAGTGTCTGGTAATCTCATAGTGGTGCATCAGATTTTTCCTTCACCTGGAGGTGGAGACCAAAACTGAGCTAAAAGGAGACGGAGCTTGTGTTTAAGTACATTTTCACTCATAAATTTCAGATCAGTTCAGGAGGATAAAGCTAAGATATTTTCTACAGTTATGTTGTGTTGTGTTGTGTTGTGTTGTGTTGTGTTGTGTTATGTTATGTTATGTGTTTGTTTACAGGTTTCTCTGCTGATCCAAAGTGGCCAGAAGAATAAATACTTTCATTCATTGATTAAAACAAAAAATCATTTTTAAAGCATTAAAAAAGCAGCACATTTTCACCATTTCATAACTTACTGAAAATGTTATTCTTTGTAGAAAATGATTGTGCAGTGCTAGACCATAATTTGTGTCAGTGTGGTCAGGACCACATCTGGGAACCCGCAGTGTTTAGAGAAAGTGAAAAATTGGGTTTTTGCTCGCCTGACGTGAAGACAGTTCACTGGAATTTGGACCTTACGTGAATTATAAATGTGTTTTTGTCTTTTCTCCGGACAGCGTGTGGGAGATCGTGGGACAGCAGGGTGGGGGTTTGTCGGTGCTGAGGACTTTCCGGCTGATGCGCGTCCTCAAACTGGTCCGCTTCATGCCAGCCTTGCAGAGACAGCTGGTGGTGCTCATGAAGACCATGGACAATGTGGCCACTTTCTGCATGCTCCTCATGCTCTTCATCTTCATCTTCAGGTATTCTTAGGGGGAGAGTGAGTGAGTCAGGCTGAAAAAATATTTATGTTTCAGTCTTCCACTTGTTTAAACAGTAGGGGAGGTAGGCACCACTCTATTTCTCAATTCTAATGGAAGAATAACATCAAAAGGGGAAGAAAAGTGTTTCAATCACTGACCGTGGAACTGAAAAGAACAAAGGCGATGAATGAAGGTAAACTGGTAAATCAGTACACGATAACTTCTGTGTGAGAAGCAAGTAGTGTTGAGAGCGACAGGAACAGTGAGATGATTTAATCGGGGTGAAAAGACTAAAGTGGTTCCCTCTTTCAATCAGCATTCCATCTTTCTGGCTGGTTAGACTTTGTGGCTGAGCCCAAAAAACCCACTCAATTGTTAAATAAGACACTAAATGCTTCTCTGTGTATTTCAGACCCCCACCTTTATTTAAGAGGGAGTGTTACGACTAAAGGAGCATGTCTCTGTGTGTATCCGAAGAATTTGCTGCTTCATTTCAACAGCTTATTGAGATTTGTGCCCTCACATACACGCGTGCACACAGACGTTTCAGTACACAGGCGCGCACACACAAACACGCAAAGTTCCAAGGGCCTTGTATATGCATAGATAAACAGCTCTTGATTTGAGTGAAGGCTTGCCAAGTTGACGCAGCGGAGGCCTGTTCATTGATCCCTCAGCTCCAGTTGAGCTTCAGTGTCTGTTCCTGAATAAAAGGCAGACTGCGGTGCTGACTCACTGCTGCTTCATAATAATAACACCCCCGCTTAGTTGTTACATGTAGCTTAGCTTTCTTTGTCTTTATCCCCTCTGCCTTTCATAGTTTTGCCTTTGCTTCGCTGTGCCAGTCTACCCATATTTAACTGTGTCACTGTATATGCGCTACTATACTATTTACTCTTTACCACAGTTCTTCGTGTGGCTGGAGATAGAGCTTTATATGGGTATATGTTTGGAGTTTCTCATTCCACATGTTGTCATGCTACAGCCTTTTTCCAAAATTGATTACATTTATTTTGTTCAACTTAAAATTCTACACACAATATCAGATAATGACAAAATAAAAAGAGATTGCTTGAAATTCTTGCGGATTTATTAAAAATAAAAACAAAAATATAACATGTGCATAAGCATTCACATCCCTTGCATGATGCTGCCACCATCATGCTTTGCTACAGGGATGGTATTAAGCAGATTATGAGTGGTGCCTGGTTTCCTCCAAGCAGACATTTTTCACATCGCCATTATGGGGCATTGTGTGTAGAATTTTAAGGCGGAAAATGAATTTAATCCATTTGGAATATAACATGATAGCATATGGAAAAAGTGAAGTGCTGTGAATAGTTTCTGCTCTGTAGTAGAAACATTTATTTACTTTATTTTTTTTCCCTTCAAAAAGGGAGTTGACAAAAACTATGACTGCTTTTGCAAACGTTGCTTCCCCCATGTCTCACCATTAAATGAATTATTTACATTTTCTTAACATGAGAATAATCCAGGGAAAAACTGTCCATGATCAAAAAGATAATCCTAGATAATGGATATCCCAAATCTATTCTGTATGCGATGATTGGTAATCAAACGGTTAACGTAAAAAGTGGAGGCAGGAGCAACCAGCTAGCCTGGCTCTGAATACATTTAGATATGTTAAAAGAAAATCATGAAAGGATTTTAACAGCTGTGCTGGAAAGCTGAAAGTGGAAGAGGAATAATAATTAGAGGTTCTGACTGAGGCAAAAAGTGTTAATTGTGGAGCACTGCTCTACTGTGAAGTGATGGGGTGCTATGCTAAACTAAGCTAATCCCCAGTTAAAGGTGCATACACACCGGTGTAGCTATCGTCTTATGCTTGTAAATGTCTCTTAAACTACTCCTTAAAGTTCCAAAGTAGAGGAAATCAGTCAGCATGTGAGTAATCTTCTGAAAAAATAAATAAATACATGAGGTGTCATTGTTGTGGGTTGTGTCACTCTCCATGGTGCTGAATCCAGTGAAAGCACTTCCATTACCATTGTTGGTCAAGAGATAGGGTAATAAAGTGAATGCTACCCAATCAGGGGCAGGACTCAGTATGTAATATCACCTCTGCAACTGTCTCAGGTCAGTATATAGTTTTATTTAAGCTTTTGTATGACTGTAGCTCTGTTTATCCTCCGCTTTTTTCTTCTTTTTTTCACAGGCAGCAATAATAATGGGTAAACATGTCTTTTCAGCAAATAATTTCTGTTTATTTGTGTGGTATCTAAGGGTTTGCTGTGATGTAAACATTTATCCCTCCTTTTCCTGTTTGTTTTTTCCTGTCCCCTCCTCCCTCCCTCCCTCCCTCCTGGGTCAGCATCCTGGGGATGCATCTGTTTGGTTGTAAGTTTGGGTCAGAGAGAGACGGAGACACTCTACCAGACAGGAAGAACTTTGACTCTCTCCTCTGGGCCATAGTGACTGTCTTCCAGGTGAGCTTGTCTTCTCTTCCCCCTCTTCCCCAGTGCTGTTTAGTGGTGTTCCAGGCTTGTTTGTTCCTCACTGCTTGTTCACAGTCACCGTCTTGAAACAATAAAAAATAAGCAGCATGAAGAAATTACAGCATGCATGTTCATCAGCTGCCTCTTTAATCTAACTGTACCTGTCAGAGTGGTCCCTCGAGCAACTAACCCCCAGTAAGATCTCCTTGAATCTTGGTGATGACTGAACATGCCCCTGTTCAGAGCCTGAAAGACCTCTTCCTCCTCCTGAATAAATAAAATCTATCAACCTCTTCCCCTATGGCCCTCTTAGACCTTTTCTGTCTTCTTCATTTTCTTCCAGTCATCTAATTTCCCATTTCTGGCTATCTTCTATAGGTTATGTAGGGTTTTGCTTTGCATTATGTCACCTTAGATTCATGAATTAACCGTAACTGTGGGGGTCCAGCATATATCACTCTCAATATAGTAACCATTTATTATTCACCTGACTGGCTCTAAGATGTCAGCATGTTTCTCTGTACAGACCGTTGTACTGATGTGTCCGTTCCCATGGAGAGCTCAAGTGTATCTTCACCGCTTCAATCTGTTGAACAGAGTGATGAAAGTTTACATTTTAATGTTGCGTTTTTCTAAACTGAAACATTATCCTTCAGCACACAACTTCCTAAATTCAGCAAGTTTTTGCCGTACTGCTGCACTTCACTGAATAAAGATGCAGAGATGTTGTTAAAACCACTTCTTCTATTGCAGCTAAAAGCCCTGCTGTTAGCAGGTGAGCCTTTGAGCTTTGATTAATGGCAAGAATGAGCATCTAATGCATTTCTTTAACTGATCTGTGTTACTACGACCAGGAATTTAAACAACATAGATAGGGGAGAGAAAAAAAATCACAGTTACTTAAAATCGGCATATTCTCATAATCAAATATTGCTGCTCTGTCAAGCTGTGAAATCTCACAAGGTGTTCTTTGGTGCTGGTACAGTGACGCTGGTTAAGGACTCTATTTACACACACGAAGCTGAGTAGGTACTAGTAAAAAAGGGCTATTACTAGTCAAATAAACATATTCTTGGGTCCTAATCAGAGAAAGGCTGAATGCAGTCTAAAGCAGAATTGAGAAAATACTGCTAGTATTTTCAAAATATGTTTTTTTCTGATTAACCAAAGATTTAAGTGTATTTAGACAAGGGTAGTCAGGAAGGAAGGTCAATGAGACACCAACGTCAATAACCAGACAGGGAGCGAACCTTCAAAGTAAAACAGGAAGTATACTGAAAGAGAGAGTCACAGAGGGGGAAAAAAGCAATGAGACAGGGACAGAGAGAACAAGGAGGCAAAGATAAAGAAAAAAGATAAAACAATACAAAGAAAAAAGGAAACTAAGGATTTATGAAGAAAACCTTTTACAGCGTTACAAAGACTTTGAAAAAAGTCCAATATTTTTGCCAGCAGTACACAAACAATCCAGCTACAGCAAACAGGTTTCAACTTCTAATCTTTACTAGTCACCATTTACTGCACGCTACAGTCTACATGAGGCCCAATATGTTGTTTTTTAAAAAAGGCTTAAATAAGTATCTCATTAACCTTCTAGGGTCTAAATCATCATCAGCTGTAACTCCAACCCTAAATAAAATAACCTTTCTGACTGACATGTGTTAACAAGTGTTCAATTTATTTTTCTCAGAAAAGTCATTTAGCCTCTCTGCTAAATATAGTTAGTGTTATCACCAATGACAGCTTATACCTTAGAGGATTAACAAGTAAATTCTTGCAAAAATGCAGTACAGGGGGAAAAAATGTTTGTTTGTCAGCAAAATTTGTCAAAACATGCCGAGCTGAATTGCACTGATCTTGGTAGGGGCGTGAAGTATGAAGCATTATCGGGACCGGTGAAGACTTAGATCTCGCACGGTTAAATTTCTAGAAGAATTGCTCAACAATACTTTTACCTATAAGCGCCTCTCTTTTACTTTCTCTGCAGATCCTAACACAGGAGGACTGGAACAAGGTGTTATATAACGGCATGGCCTCCACTTCTCCCGTAGCTGCGCTCTACTTCATTGCGCTCATGACCTTTGGCAACTACGTCCTCTTCAACTTGCTTGTTGCCATCTTGGTTGAAGGGTTTCAGGCAGAGGTACAACTAAATTGAAGTTAAATTATTGGGCTGTATCTTGTCAGATTGTTTCTCTTTTAAAGCTCTTGATGATTTGATGTACCTTGCTGTCAGATCTGTATTTGTTTATATCTTTATCTACATAGCACAAGAAAAAAAAATAAAGGAACACTTTTTAGTCAGTTAAACGTCTGGGACATTGATCTGGTCAGTTAAGTAGCAGAGGGGGTGCACTAGAGGGGCAACAATGAGACAACCCCCCCAAACAAGAATGGTTTTACAGATGAAGGCCACAGACATTTATTTTTACTCCTCATGTTTTCTGACTGTTTTTCTTCATTAGTTTTGCATTTGGCCAGGATCAGTGTGATACTGGACCCTATAGAGGTTGCACAGGTAGTCCAACTCCTCCGGGATGGCACATCAATACGTGCCTATACCAGGTTTTCTGTGTTTCCCAGCACAGTCTCAAGATAATGGAGGAGACTCCAGAAGGCAGATAGTTACTCCAGGAGAGCTGGACAGGGCTGTAGAAGGTCCTTAACCCATTAGCAGGACTGGTATCTGCTCCTTTGTGCAAGGAGGAACAGGATGAGCACTGCCAGAGCTCCAGCAGGACACTGGGGTGAATGTCTTTGACCAAACAATCTGTAACAGACTCATGAAGATGGCCTGAGGGTCTGCCATCCTCTAGTGGGCCGTGTAATCACTGCCCAGGCACCATGGATCCTAATTGGCATTTGCCATAGAATACCAGGATTGGCAGGTCTACCCCTGGAGCCCTGTGCTTTTCACAGATGAGAGCAGTTCCCTCTGAGCACACTGAATGATATGAAAGAATCTGGAGAAAAAGGAGAACATTATGCTGCCTGTAAAATCACTCAGCATGGCTGGCTTGGAGGTGGATAGCCAATCCATGGAAGGATGCACAGGCCTCTTCAGGTTTGGCAATGTCACCCTGACTACAATCAGGTATCAGGATGAAAACCTTGTACCCATTCTCAGACCCTGATGCAGTGGGTTCTGGGTTTCTCCTGGTGCACAACATAGCTCGGCCTCATGTGGTGAGAGTATGCAGGCAGTTCCTCAAGGACGAAGGAATTGATACCTTTGTCTGGCGTCCACGCCCACCTGAACTAAATCCACTAGAACACCTTCGGGATATTATATTTTGGCCCATGTGATACCACCAGGCTTCACCACAGACTGTCCAGGAACTCAGTGATGCCCTGATCCAGATCTGGGAGGAGACCTCCAAGGACCTGGGAGGCCATAAAAACTACTGACTACCATTTTTGAGTTGCTGCATTGAAGCTTCAGCAGAATGGACTAGCCTGCTGCATCATTTTTTTTTTCACGTTGATTTTTAGGGGGTCTTTGAATTAAGCTCTCTGCAGAATGATCATTTTCATCCTTTCACTCGTAACACATTGCCCAGACCTTATCAGTATAGATATCCAGCATGATTTTTTTCCCCACTGAGATCTGATGTGTTTAACAAAGTGTTCCTTTACTTTTTTTGAGCATTGTATTTTTTATGTAGTTATTTTGAAGCCTTTGCTTTCATGCTTCATATTTTTCAGTGCAGGACCATATACCTCAACAAAGAACTAATTGTATAAGCACTAACAAAACTTATCTTTTCTTGCACTCGTTGCAGCGGGTTATGTGAGGACACAGGGTTACGCATAGCAATGCAGTATTTCATTTTTCCTGTCTCCCCTTCGTATTCATCTCCCTTTCTTTCTTTTCTTTGCTGTCAGCCACTTCACCTCCTACGCTTTCCCACTATCTCAGCAGTCATCCTCATTATTGTTCTGCTTATTTGCCAGCGCCATAAAGTACATCATAAGAAAACTATGTCCGCTAGACCAGACTGTGCATCAGCCCACATCACCCAAATCCCCCTGTTTTAAGTTTCATGCTCAGATATGTTCTCGCCCCCCTTCTGAATCTTCCCCCTGCTTATTGCGAATTGTTTATTGTCATAAAACAAAGGTGATATGTTGTCTGCCACGGTGCTGTGTTTGTGAGCTCAGATAAGAGCAAGAGGCAGCTGGGGGAAACAGTCACAGGGCCGCAGGAAGAAAGCAGCTAAAACTCATTGAGAGAGCACTCTTCAGGTTTCAGCCAATGTTTTATTTGAGACAGATCGAGTGAGTCAGAAAAAGAAATAGAGGGTGAGAGTAAATCACACAAGTATCCAGTCTATCCCCGCCTAGCTGCTTGTCTCCTCCTCTCTCTCTCTCCCAGCTTTTAAAGGGTGACAACACCTGTGCTTTGATCTCTGACACTCTTTAGCTCTCCGGCTGAGAGGACAGAGAATAGATGGTAGGTAGCAGCAAGAAAGGTTGACTGGCTCATAAAATATGGATTAATTGGAATGGGCTGCTTGTTCTATTGCACTCATCTGCTATCAAAATATCAAACGCAGTATTATGGTGAATGGAATTCCACAGAGGTTTGGGTGCAAATCACCCAAACTGCTTCGGATGAAAGCTCCGGATGGAGGCCAAGAATAAAGTAAATGAATTTGCGTTGGCTTCTTGAAGTCAGATTGGGAATGATGCATTAATCCATCTATATTTTTTCATATATATATATATATATATATATATATATGTTTTGTGGCCAGAGTGCTGCTATTTTCTGTTAGATTAAGCATTGTAGTTATTTTTTGTCACCACAGCTGTGGCCATGTAAAAAAAAACACTGAAATGCAAGAAAAGCACTAGTGCGAATTAGCATTACTTTTGCTATAAATAAACGATTACATCTTGTGCACTGCTATCCAAAAGTTTTTTTTCCAGAGGAATGGTTTTGTTTATCAATCCACTAACACTGACTTATGAGTAATTGGAGCATTAAAAGAAAGCAGCTAACTACAAATGACACACAACGTTAGCTTCTACCTGGTGAACAGCAGGTAGGAGCTAGCACTGCTAAATATGCAGCTCTCTCTCTCAGGGATTGATTGGGACAAAAATAGTTTTTTAAAAAAATATATATACTCACATAAAAACGACATTTGACGACAAACTCTGTACCCTTACTGACGAGTTAAGAAACCTCTCTAGATAGATAGACTGATTGATGAAAGGTAATTTAAAAGATCATACTACTTCAAGATTTGCGTTTTAATTTTTTTTTTTTTAATTTTCCCATAAATGGCTGCTATATCCATTTATGTTAGTAACTATAAGACTGCAGCATATGTTGAATGTTTTGGTCATTAACTAATGTCATGTAAGCCTAATACTGTAGATAAGTGCTTATATTTTCTAACACGAAGATAAAACTCAGATTTGTGTTTGTGCTAATGTCATTTTGGAAATGTGAATAAATGTTTACTTAAGTAGAATAGAAACACAGAGTAGAAAAACAACTGCAGGCTCACACAGTACTATGCACAGCTTACAGCTGTATGAGGAAACCTTTATGCTCTTGTATTCCCCCTCTGCCCTCCTGTATTACTGCAGAGCTGCCGGCGTAATTCTCCCTACCTTCTTTTTTTCAGCTTTACATCCTTTTCTGCAAACACTAAGTTTATTTTTAGTCAGCCAAACTTTCCCTGCGTCAGGGTTGCTAGGTAACGGGCACTTGAATGATGTGAGCAAAGCCAGGAGACATGTACGCCGTTGGTGCCAAGTCACACACACATACAGCCACATACAAAGAAGTGGAGTACTTCAAATGTCCATATTGCTTTGGAATTAAAGACAGAAGGGAAATCTTATCATGCTTATCATTTTTTGTTATTTTAACTCCTTCCTTTACCCCTCACATCACCATACTCATAATCTTCCTGCTCTTTACCAGTGTCCACCCTCACCATTGTGTCCTTTTGTCAAGTTTTGCCCATGTGTCTGTTTGACAGAATCCAATATCCGCTGCAGAGAATGCAACCAGACCACCTTAGAAAGAGCTTTTAACAGAAGAGAGGGAAAAGTGTTTCTTTCTTTTTATTGCACTTCTCACTGTGACAATAAACATGCATTTGACACCAAAGCACAAACATGCACCGTATGGTCCAGATGCAGAGGAATGTTTCCGTGCCGGTTTCTACTGCACAGTCACGAGTCTGGAGGACTCATGCTTATATTAGGATCATTTTCATATCTGCTTTGTGAGAAAATGATTTCATCACACGAAACATCAGCGGGCTGCCCGGTGGATAAAACACGGCTGTGCATCACCTCTGTCCTGCAGTCCTGACTCCCTGAGCTTTCAGACCGCTGAAGTGCACGTGTACGGCTCACGACTGCACACTGCGATCCAGGACAGTTGCTTTGACATGTTCTGTCGCATGGTAAACTGCAAATGTTCCAACAGGCTGAATCTTCTCTAACCTTCTCCTTCTGCTCTCGTCTGCTGCTGTGATTCAACCTCTCACCTCTGTGCCTCTTTTCCTGTGTGTGCCTCCCTCTCCTGTCCGGCTGCACCGATCACTTCCGCTAATAGGAAGTGGCCAAGCGGGAGGACTTGCATGCCCAGCTGAGCCTCATTCAGCTGCCTGTTGTTTCAGGGGTATGTACAGCTCTGCAGCTCCACCTTCCCTTCTTCCATTTAACTGACTAACTGCCCTCTCGCTCCCTTGCATCAGCTCTCCCTCTCCCCCCCCCCCCTCCCCCAGCCCGTACAGAGACTTTACGGTGATGCCTCTGACCTCTCAACAGCTACACCTTGGAGTTCTGTTGCAGAAGCGCTGCTCATTAATGACTGATTGATGAATATCGCCATTCACGCGCCCCTAACATTTTGCCTACTTAATTAAAAATCCTAATATGTGTAAGTAATAAGAGATGGCTCTAAACACAGCTTGCTCCTCGTGTCTTAAAGGGACATTTTAACCAAATTAGGAAAACTAATTTACTTTCAAACTTGCCCCTGGTACCTCCTAGTCGTGCAGATGTAGTTTCAATTTTATTCACAGAAGTTTTGAGATCTTTGCTGCTGCCAATCCAATCCAGCAGAGTACTGAAGTGGGAGCTTTTCCAAGGCTAGAAAGGACATTAAACTCTCTTGGCTAAATTATGAGTACATAAGGTGAGCAACTGTGTTAGAAAATATCTGCTTCTCTGATTGGAAAGCAGCGAATAATTCCCAAGGAGAATGTTAGGAGGAAATCGTTTGTTCAAATGCTGCAAAAGTCTTTGTTCATAGGGCTGTAGTCTGGGCCAATCTAAGGTCAGGTTGAAAAACCACAATAGAGTTATACTTTTTTCAAAAAAATCAGTCTTTTTACATTTGACATCCTGGTGCCATGGCTGTCCTGTGTCTCGGTCCCTCCACCGCCCCAGCCTCCACATGTAGCATTCGTTCAAGATGGTTTTTTACTCATCACTCCACAATGAACGTATTCCCAGGAAGTGATGAGCTCAGAAACAAAACAAAGAAAACATCTTGAGATTGAAAATTGTGCTGCCTGCAGCATGTATTCAAAGCCATTTCCATAAAAACAGACATAAATATATAAGATCGCCTGCAAGCACCAAGTAAATACAATGAAAAATCAACATCCCTTCTTTCCTTTGTCATTATCCATAAAAGTCCTGTAATAAATCGTCAGATAATTATAACTGACCATTTATATTTCACAGTAATTATAAAAAACATCTGCAGACTCTCCTGTTGGCTGTATTTTACACTCAAGCTTAAAAGACCATGGAGCTAGTGGTAGATGGAAAAAAGATGTCTTTTAATAAAGACTTTTAAAATAAGCAGTTCAGCATACGTAACAAGTCAGCTAATTCAGTGTTGATTCATCACAGCTAAACAAGCTGTGTCTTCCTGAATGAAAAGCACAGAAAGCCAGTTTTAAGTCATCCAAGTGGCCTTGCGGCAAAAGAGCTCCAATGTGGCTGCCAGAGGAGTTGTCACATCATCTAGAAGTTCTCTGACCCTGCATGGTGTCTTTTCTGTTGATACTAAGAGCAGCACCGAGGGACTGCTGTGTGGAGTATCTGAAAGACAACATAGGCTTTGTTGTGTGTGTTTTCCTACTTTCTTGTCCTACCTTAAGAGCAGACTCCACATCAGAAAGCTCAACTCCCACCAGCCCTCCACCCGTTCTGTCTAGCCTCCAGATAAGAACAATCCACCAGCTCAGCCAAAAAATCCCCCCTCCTCTCTGTTCCTGTTTTATCTGGCTGGGCTATGCGGGAGAAACGGGGTGAGTGCTGGCTTTATGGTTGACCCCGGCACTGACAGAGAAATCCAGCCCGACTAAAGGATGTGAGCTAATAAATGGCTTGGGGGAAGAGGATCCAGGTTCTTACACTCAGTGAAACGAATCCTTTAAAAAAACAGATGAGTTTAAGTCGTGTCCTCACGTCCTCTAACTTTGCACACTTGAACGCTATCCAGACTGATCCGGGACTTTTTATGTGGTAAGATTGTTCTGAGTCCAATATCATAGCTGGTCAAAATTCAACAGCTTACTGGGGGCAAGTCTCAGGCATGACATGGAGAATTTGGGTGGAGTCTGCTCTCAAATCAGTTATTAGTTTTATGTCCCTCTATTTCCCTCAAAGAGCTATTAGTACTCCATAGTTTGGTTACATTCTGCATGCCACCCATATATGGAACAGAGAACCCCTTAAACCCTGTAAGATAATATTTTTTTTAACTTAATTATTATTCTGTGAACACAACTTAACTGACATGTGTACCAGCATAACAAGTCCTTTCAGGACTTTAAAAACTCTGAAGAATATTCACTCTTTAATTTCAATTGATTTGAAAGGAAAAGTCAGTTTACCATTCAATTTGATTGGCTTTCTGGCAGTGATATTTTTTTCTTTAAACTCTTTGCTGGCTTTTCACTGTCATTTTTCTTTCAGTGCCTTCCTGTGACTGGCTTGCTCCTTGGAGTTATCATGCCAAGTTTTGGATACATTTCCATGCTATAAATTTTTGGTACAGACATTAATAAACTGCACTAATTTGAATGAGTAAATCTTTAAAAAAAAAAAAAAGGCAGGTTACATAATCAGAAAGAAGTCAAGGAACCCAAAACAGGAAGTATGACTGAGAAGGGAATGGGTGAAATTAGAAAGACAAAGAAGCACAGAAAAGCCAACAAATAGAACTGAAACACTGCAAATACATTACAAAACTACAAACCATGACAAAAATACCTTGTGCAAAAATTACATAAAAGTCTGTATTATGAAACAGGTGGGGTAGTCAGTTATTATCCACAAGACTTCCATCCAGCAGAGGGAAGTTCAGTGGGATCAACTTTTAGTTCGTCCAGCTGACGGATCAACGAGCTTGATCCGTCCATTGTCCGTCCAACCCTCTGTTCACAAGAATCGCTGCTTCTCCTACAGCATTGGTCAAAACGTACACACAGTGATCAACTAATGGGTCTTCGCTCAAATTTTACTCAAGGCCTTGGTCATGTTTGTCATTTATGGGCACTTTAATATTTTCACAATACTCATAACACCTCGTTGAATATTGGTCTGATTTGAGTCAAGCAGCAATCACCTAACAGGTTTTCGCCATAGACAGTATAAAAGATGGAGGTAGCTACCGTTATGTCAGCCATTCCCCGAGATGAGTGTTTCCAACCTCACTATCTGCACTACTGCAAAACAGTGAATGTGACAACAAGCAGTGGTTCTGGCTGCTCAACCACA
The DNA here is from genome assembly GCF_036321145.2 of Pelmatolapia mariae. Classification (NCBI taxonomy): domain Eukaryota; kingdom Metazoa; phylum Chordata; class Actinopteri; order Cichliformes; family Cichlidae; genus Pelmatolapia; species Pelmatolapia mariae. The sequence goes on along the minus strand of NC_086234.1, from coordinate 23,431,952 downwards.
TGCTAATGACTGATGATTGACAGCACATTAGCCAATGAGCGTGCATGTTCATTTTGAGACATGGTTTGGCCAAGATTTACAAAAAAAGACTTGATTTTTTAATCAGTATGACCCAAAATAAGTGGCTGAGCAGTAAAGCAGAAAAGTGCGTACCGTACACAAGATCCATCATTTAGGACCAGAAGTCTTTTTGCAACCACAGCATTCAGCATTTGGTGACCTGAGATAGAATGCATGGTTGTTTCTGTGGTGGATCATGAACCTGATGAGCTATTATGTTTGTTTTTTATTTTGACTTTATGTTGAGTCATTGTTTGGTCACCATGCTTTTTCACAAAGTAATGTTTACTTCTGTTTTCTGTCTAACTGGTGGACTGACCAGTTAGACAGAAAATATAAATTGGCTGAAAATATAAATACTGATTGCAAAAAAATATTTGAGGAGAAAATATCTCAATTAAAATTAATAATAGAAAAACAATTGATCTGAATTCTCAGCTAAATTTGTAGATGTTAGCATTTAGTTTAAGGATTTTAATTACAAACTTGCTAAAATAAATGTGGTTTTCAACAGGCTGCTTTTAAAGTCATGCATAACATAAATATACTTTTTTAAATTACTTTTTTTTCACTAGCTTATTCTTCCATAGATGTGAGTAGTGTTTTGGTGTTACAGGACAGTATACATAGGCAAAGGCAAAACTGATTCTGTGTGATGTACAGCTGTGGTAGGCTACAAATTTTGTGGACACGTGCACACACACAAACACACACAAACACGTAAACAATTACTCCACTTCCTCCTATCAACAGCCACCCTCCGTTTCCCATTTACACCCTTTTTGAAGCAACATAATTGAGATCCCCCGTGTGCTGCCGGTGTCTATTATTGTCCGGCTATCAGCAGCAGACCTGGTCTGGCCCATCTCCTGCTCCCACCACCGTGCCCAAATTGGGGTGGCAGAGTGTAAACAACCTATCCAAACAACCAATTTCAGGACCAGGGATTTCCCTCGAGTCCACCCCCCCGCTTTGGTTTAAAGCTTTTAATCCCCCCCCCCCCCCCCCCCCCTTCTTATCCCCAATGAAACCTTCATTGTGTAATTCTTGGTTAGAATACCAGATGCACAGACGGCACCAACATGCCAAAATAGCACAGCCAGGAATTAAACCTGCTATCAGCCAGTTGCTAAGTAATAGCATTAGCTATTTTAATGAAAATTTAAACATTGCAAAATTTTCTATCTACAGGATCTAGATAGATGACAATCTGAAGATTAGCATTGTCCAGATCTTGCTCTTTTGACACGGGTAGGGAGGACTGCCCTTTTTAAGTTACTCTGTCTGTATTGACCTGCTAGTGCCACCTGTAGATAAATCAAAGGTCATGCTGCTGCAACACAGTGATTAGATCAGACTAATATGCTCTTCAAGTAATGTTTGCTGCTGTAAAAACAAGTAACATTTGGATGGCATTTTTAGGTTATTACATAACAAAACTATTGAAGTACCTGCCGTATAGGAATATGCTAGAAAGATGGCACATAACAGAAAATTATTACATAGAAAACAACATATTTCACTATAAAGCACCAGAAATGATCTGTATGATATGTTCCAGGAGAAATCAAAGCAAATGTTCCATGAGAGCTCACCAAGATCTCAATTTTTTACAGTTATTTTTCTATAGTTTCACTATTTCATCTCTGAAGGGTGATGAAATCATACAAGATTAAAGCCTGAGGATCAGTGCAAAACAAAACAGGAAAAACTTGCAAAGATGCATCTTGTTGACCTCACTGTGTTTTCTGCCAGTAACAAAATTTATGTCTATCCATGCCTTCTAGATATCTTCTATTTGATTTTATATGCAAACCTGGCCTGTAGATGAAATGGGAGGGTATTTAATCACACATACTTTGTACTGTTTGATTCAGTCCTTCGCATTGAGAAATGTTGCACCTGTGCAGTGAGGGAGTCGTGGATGTTGATGTTTCTGTCAATGCCTAAACTGCTGAGCTTTTTTCTTTAAATGCTGCAGTCGATACCTTTAGGTCATCTTTTAGTTTTTGTGTCTTGGAAAAAAGACATTTCTCTTTACCTGGACCTGCCAGGTCTGGTCATTTACTTCTACCTTAAAGCCAATACAACAAAACCCTTGGCTTCCCTTTTTCTGTGAGTAAACATCTAGACACTCTGCCATATTGACCTTTACACTGAACAGAGAATGCAGGTACAAGCTCCTAACTTAAAACTGCTCACCAAGAACAGAAACCAAGACCAGTAGCACACGTACTTCTTACCTGTGAGACACACAGAGACAAGATAATACTGCACACTGCGCACACACCATCTTTTAGTGCTGACGGTCCACTGGCTTTGTCCAATCACAGCTGTCCCTTCTGATTGATTGCATGTGGTTTGATGAGCCCTGTGGGAAACAAGCTCCTGCAGCGGTTAAAACAGATTTTTTTTTCTTTTTTAAATTTATGTGTGGTGATAAATTGTTGTGGGTGTTGGCTCTGTGTTTGGTTTAGCGGTATGTCTGTGTGTTGGTGGATGTGTGACAATTTGTCTGCGGTTTAACGCTTCTGTTCAGACATTTTTCAAGAGCAGTGCTAAACGAATGTTAGCCTCGGTCTCTTTGCTCTAAAAAACAAAACTACTGGTTCATACAAGGCAAAATATTCAGCAACATACTCAGACCAACTAATCAGAACAGTTTAGCATCAAACTCTGAACGAAAAGGCTTTAAGGCAGGACTTAGTAACCGACAGAAGTCACTTGTATCAAAATTACAAGATGTTATCTTTAGAAGGTCAGAAATGGCCAAAATGTAGGAAGATCCTTAAAACTAATTATTAAAAAACAAAAAATAACAAAAACAGTAGATGTGCTAGATTTCTGTTTCAATGGAATTAGGTTGGAGGGACTTTTTTATGAAGGAGTATTAGGCCACCTTAAAAAAAAAAAAATCTTTTTTACTATTATTGTTCATTTAAGAATAAAGTGGAAATACTACTTTGAGAAATACTATTTTAAAGCCCATTTTTAATCTTTACATTTTGAAGTCAATGGAAATTAAATTTGTTGTTTCAAGTCATGACCACTATACCCACTATAAAAGGTAGGGCTGGGTATCGTCACTGATTTCTAGAATCGATTCGTTTCCGATTCACAAGGTCCCGAATCGATTCGATCCACGATTCGATTCAATTCGATTCGATTCGATTCAATTAAATTCGATTTGAATCTGGGAAATTTTGACAGTCAGAAATATTATAATTCAGATCAGTACATTTACATATTTTTGTATCTATAAAAAGGAAGCTGACACACGCAAGACTTTATCAAAGGTGTAAGCGTCACAGCAGACGCCTTTGTGTCAAAGTAGCTGAAGATAAAACGCAGAAAAACATGAAGGTGATTTTCCTGGCCTGGGATTTTATAAAAATATTCTGCAGTACATCAAAAACGAAAGAAAATCATTAATCAACATATGAACATTACCTCTGACGTTACAGCGGTTTTATTAGACACACGGCTAAGCGTTTTGCATTTTGCATAATTTTAAAAAGTTTAAATTTGTTCAGTATTGAACGGCAGAAATTAGGTTTTCTTTTCGGAAGTATGTATAACGAAAAAAAAAAAAACAGCGGCCGACAGCGCTGTAAACAACAGTAGACTTGTGTGTAACAAGCAAGCGAATAATGCAGAAAACAGATTTTTAGACGGGAAACTGTTCTTGAAGTACAGAGAGAGAGAGAGAGAGCTGTGCATGACGTGTGATTTTATCGTGGGTGAAGCAAAACAGTAAAAGTCAGAGTGATTTCATGACGATGTTTATGTGAAGCGTAGTTTGGATCTTCTTTTGTTGCTGGTTCGGTCAATATTGTTTGGAGAGAGATCAAACTAACAGCTTTAGAATCAGCGCAAAAAGGGCGTGAACACAAAGCGCGGACCCGCCGAAACATCAGAATCAGCGAGCTGTCGGCTTTCAGCCCCGACCGTGTCCGTGCTGCTGTTGTGCCAGAAAGTGATTGCCGTCCGCGGGAGCGCGCGCAGCCGCTTAAAGCTGCAGCGCCCGTCAGCAGGGTGAGAAAGGCGACATCTCACTGATTCTGATCCGCGGGTCCGCGCTGTGTGTTTACGTCCTTGTGCAGAATCCGTGTACCTGCTCTCATTTTCTGTCTTAGCTGTTTGGTGGTTGTTGAAATTTTGTGAGGTTTCACCTGAGATTCTGGCGTTTCGGGCAAAATAAATTTATATTAAAAAATCGATTCAGGATTTTAATGAATCGATTTCGCGTTATCCAAGCCAGAATCGATTTTAATCGATGAATCGATTATTAAAACCCACCCCTAATAAAAGGTCGTCTGTAGATGAGTTAAGTACAGTTAAGTATAAGGATGTTGAAAGCTGCATGTGGTCAGAAGGAAAAACTACACAAACCTGGAAGAGTTGGAAGAGCTAGCCGGATTGCGCAAAAAGAAATAGCTGGCAATGGACAGATGCAAGGATATCAATGGTTACACTCTCGTGCAGTAAAGAGGGGGTATGTTTTATTACAACAGTAACAAGACTGCTGATCAAGTTGTTTTGTTAACTCATCTACACAAGGCATTTTGTAGAGCAGTGTTTCCCAACCACTGTCCCGCGGCACATAGGTGTGCCGTGAAAAATGATCAGGTGTGCCGTGGAAGATTATCTGGTTCCACCTGATTAGTACTCGAAGCACCAGCGTGAGTAACGGGCAGAAGAATTACATTCTGTACCACTAGAGGGTAGTACAACTACCTGCTCTAATGAAATGGGCTGCCAATTGCCAGTAAAACAGAAGAACACCAAGAAGAAATGACATAATAGTCATGCTGTGAGTGAGAAAACGCAGCGCGTAATAGCAATAGATAAATATAGATCTTGTTTTTTGCTCTACTCAGTGCGAGGAAGCTAACAAAACTAAGTGTAGACAGACATCTTGGGTCTAGTTAAAGGCTTGCAGCTGGGTTCTTTATAACTTGAAGGTGACTGAGGTGTTCACAATATCACTTACCTTAAAACTAATTGCTACGATTTCTTGCAACTGGTAACCTTCTCTTTTGAAAAAAAACTAGTAGACTGACTTGATCAGTTGATTGACTTGATCAGCCAGCACCCAATAACAAAAGCTTCTGTAAGGTTGAAGGAGCGATTTAGACATGAAAAAAAAATCATGTTTTGATCAAATCATTGTTTGACTTTGGTTCTAACAGGAAGGTGCAAGTGGCGGATAACCCAAATCTATGAATAATATGTTTTAGGGGAAGAATGGAAAACGATAATGTTCCAAACTGGACCCTTGAAATAAAATAAAGAAGGATTACTTACTATTCTGACTTTTACTACTACTACTTATCTTCTAACCTGTGATAGCTGTCTGGCGTTTAACACAGATATTAAAGGAAAAAAGCTAATAAAACAATGACAGTTTTATCTTGTTTTTCGAAGTGGCTACTCACCTGGGTAAAGCCAAAGCCATTATCGGTTAACGCTAGTAGGACTACTGCAGAAGCTTCCATCCATCCATTCATTGTCATAACCACTTATCCAAAATAGGGTTGCAATGCAGCAGTTGTTAGATGGCGACAGTTGGGGTAAACCCTGGAAAGGTTGTCAGTCCATCACTGGGTTAATGCGTAGATGGAGAACCATTCATCCCCATGCTGACACCTAGGGTTAATTTAGAATCATAAGTTAAGCTAAAATCCATGTGATTGGACTGTGAGAGGAAGTCACTGTACCCAGTAGGTGCATAAATTCTATCGTGATATGTTGATAGAAATTACTGCTACTGTAACTACCACATATCTTCAGCTTCACGTTTCTTTCTGTGAGACAACAAATGAAGCACTCTAGATGCAGGAACGTGATGAGCAAGGTAACAACAGAAGACTGCAGTAGCCCTCGACTCTCTTTACATATTTTCCCCATCCTTTAGAGTTTAAGGGAAATCAGTCTGGGGTACAAAATAGTAGATTTAACTGCAGAGTTAAATGCAAATTGGTCTCTCAAAGATAGCATACCCAACACTCCCGCAGTAAACAAATACAATGTGCAATATATCCATTCCTCCTTTGTTTCTCTCCAATACTCATGGGAAGTATCAGGAAAGTAATTTGTTAGTTCAAAAGGAGGTGCATGGTGATTAGGTCCTGAGGCTTTTCTGCACACAGTTTATTCACTTTGCTACCACAGAGGTCTGACTCACTGGGTCGGCATTCTATTAATCCAGCATCCACCTGGCACCCTCACACATATTAATGGAGTCTTTGGGCTCTGGTGTAGCGCAACAAATACAAACAGGGACGCTGAGGTTCAACTGCAGTGGATTTGTAAATAGGAAGCAGCATGTGGCAGAGGCTAGTAGAGAGTAATTATAGGAGCTCGTGAAAAGTCGGTGAAAGACAGAAAGGACAAGTTCAAAGGCTGTAAATGAGAAATGATGGAGAACAAAAGAAGAACAAAACTCTTCGGCTGTTCTGATAAAAGTCAAACTGTTTTAGTGACTTATAGAGATTCTACAGTGGAGTATGTTTTATGGAGTTTTGCGTATTTGTATGTACTTGTGAAAACCATAGAACCAGCAACCACACTGAAGCTCTTAGCTGTTAATGAGTCACAGCAACTCCAAAGTTTTGAACTCATATTCCGGCCAGGTTCTCCTAAAGGCAAAAAAAAGCTTCATGTTACTGTTTAATTTTCAGTTTTTCAGTGTGGTTTCTCTTTGAACTCTATCACTTCTCCTTGCATGGCAACGCTTTACTCCAATGACCTTCCCCACCCGTTACCTGTGAGCGCCCGTCTCCGGGAGCACGAAGACCACACCCCCACCCACCTGCTTACAAAGAGAGGTTGCTTCTACTGACTGATCCGCAGTCAGGTCTGAACCAGAACTGACGTTAAGCAGAAAGTAGAGGTAGCTGAGCAGCGATCTGTGTTTAGAGGCAACGTCAACCCACCTGCTTTCTCTTAAATCTTGCAAAAATCCCCCCAGATATTTTCACAGATGTTTTGGGGTTTTTTTTTCTGTAACACTTTCTATGTGTGCTTTTTTTGTGTGCCAAGGGTGATGCTTCTAAATCATGCTCAGAGATTGATTCCTTTGCACGAAGCATGGAGGACGTCAACGGCAGCAAGAAGGATTTATCGGCCTCTGCAGGTGAGGCATGTCCATCTGCTGTTCATACAGCATGTACACAGACTACATATATTGATTTTAGCTCAACGGAAACAATTCAGTTCAAGCCTGTGGGATTCATTTAAAGCCCCTATTACGAACATTTGTTTAGACAACCGCCATCTGTGTTTGCATTTTTCCCTCTCTTATCTTTGCTAGACTTCTGTGGATTACACACTGTTGCATTTCTTTAAAAATTGTACGTAAAAGTTTGTGATACAGCAGTAAGTTAGGCCTCAGGCATTTAAAAAGTCCCCTGTGAAAACATTCCCCAGGCTTCTCTATGGCTGTAGTCTCCTATTGTCAGTCTCTTCTCCCGCTTCCGACCACTCTCGGTGGGCACGTGCCCGGCTGTCTCTCTGCACAACATCAAGTCGGCAGAGTGGCCTCATCCATAATTCCTCATACCATCCCCTCTAATAAGTGTTGGCGAAGACTGAAAAGCCCAGTGGATACACTACTATATGTATAGAGTACAACTCCCAGATGTACTGTATCATCTCCCCTTCAGCCCCTTCAAATGCTCTGTGTAAAACTGCTTACTTAGCTGGAAGAGCCTAACATCTTCTAGGCCTTGGATAAAGTTTCGAAGACAGGAATTAGCATTATTAAAATTGCATTCCCCTGCACGTCATGCATTTGTGTTGCTGCCAAACATAATATTCTCTCCTACGCATCCCATAAGATTAATGCCCTCTTGAAATATTCACGTTGCTCAATAACAGTAAGAGGCATATATTTGTTGTTTTTTATAGTCACTGTATGACTGAGGGTGTACTACATTTTCCCCTATTCCTGCTTTTTTTCATGTCTTTATTCAGTTTATCAATTTCACCACTGTAAAGTGTTGTTTTTGTCCTCTTTTTTTCATTTACTTTTCTTCTACTAGTAGTGCCTGCAAATGGTCATGTGGACTTGAAGTCAAACCTGACTCCACCGCTAATTACCCACACTGCTGCCACCCCCATGCCCGTACCAAAGTTGCCCGTGGGAGGTGAATCCAACCCGGGTTATGAGTCTCGTCGAGGCAGCAGCAGTTCTGTAGACCCAGCCTGCTATGACAAATCACCGGTTTGTGTATTTATTTAATATTCTCATGTACAAACAAAAGGGCATGCCAATTTTCATGTAATAACCATGGACTGTATTTAAAACATGGATGTAGCTACTTTGACATCACCCTTTGGCTTGTGGACTGCAATTTAGAAACATAGTTTAAGTAGCTAGCCAGTGCTAAGAACTTAACATCTGATTGTTGGGTTTCTCTGTATTAGTGTACAGTCTTTACCTTATAATATTAACCTACTGGTGACTGTTGTTGTGATTTGGCACAAAGTTAATGAAACTGAATTTATTTAAATTGACTCAAAACTATACTATGTACTTGTTAAAAGCTAGTTGGCTTGGTTAGCAACATGCTAGACTTTGTTACTTACTTTGTTACTAGCTAGCAAAAAAAAGGCAACATCAAGGCTCCCAGTATGTTGCTTGAAGGCATAATTTAGCTAGCCCCGATTTTTGTGCCAGTGTTAAAACATGCTCACTAAAATGAAAGTCTATGGCGTTTGACAGTTTGGTGGGGTTGAAGTGAGCCTCTAGTGGCCATTAGAGGAAGTTTAATTTTTGATACCACCCTACGTTCATTTTGGCTTCCTTTTTAAACCTTTTGGAAGTTACTGCTGGGTAATAATCCAGTTCCAAGTTGTCACATAGCTATCAATATCACATGTGTTGTGTGATAAATGCCAGAATTTACCCCTTTCCTGACAATTGTTTCCCCCAGAATGTGCGTCTAAAAACATTGTATGGTCTAATGATGTGTGGGGTCATAATGATTGATGATGATTAATAAAGTGTGCCAGCCTCACAGTCAACTTATTGGTACCACTGCTGCTCTTTATTTGACAAACTGATGACAACGATGAAAGCCTGACAGATTATGTTGATACCTACATTTGCTCCTATCTATCTGTCAGCATGAATCTCACTTAAATTCACCTCACACAAAGCCTCGTCGGTTTTATTCAGCTGGCTTTATTTGCATAACCAAAGCACTAAGCCACAAAATTAAAACTGCACTATGCAGTTACACTTGTGACATTTTTTTTTGACCCTCCTCCCGTTTGTTGCAACCCTCCTGCTCCAGACCAGTGTCCGGAGCTCTTCCCCTTATGCCCCATGGAGCTCCGGTAGTGGCCGGACAAGCCGCAGATCCAGTTGGAACAGCCTGGGTCGTGCTCCGTCATACAAACGCCAGAAGAGGCAGTCCGGGGAGCGACGGTCGCTTCTGTCGGGGGAGGGTGGCTCAAGTTCAGAAGACGGGGAGGGCGGAGGAGAAGGAGGTAGTGGACTGATGGAGGAAGATGACGCATCCCTAGCCAGGACGGACTCCATGTCCCAATCGCAGAGAGGGCCCAGGCACAGGAGGATGGAATCAGTGGAGACTCGGAGCTCAATGGATTTGCCACCTGATGCTTTACTCCAGGTAGACCCCACTAACAATTATCAATTTAAACCTCGTACTAATTGTTAAGATTCATGGACAGTATGACACCTGACTGGGAGTCGTAACTTAAAATTAGTTTCCATAGTTTTTTATTTACATTTTTTTCACCTCGTGTAGGTGCCCTACCGGTACCGCTCAGCAAGCATGCACAGCTCCAGACCCCCCTCCCTGAGCCATTTGCGGCCCCCAGAACACAGTGACTGCAACGGAAAGGGATCTCCATCAGTCCTGGGTCCCACACACGTCTCGCTGGAAGAGAACACCGAAGACGAGAACGCAGAGGAGGAGGTGAACCTGGTCAGTCACCGTGCAAGTGGGCTTGTTCTTATAACTGGTTTTCTTGCAGGTCTAAGGCCAGATAATTGTATAAGGTTAGCAATTAGGCTAAAAAAGTTTATTAGAATTTTAAGCAAAGGCCAAACTGATTATTGATCGGTTAAACATGTTAAAAGTCTTCAAATAAATTTGCATATATTGCATATCTTTCTAATTCTTGCCTATTTCACTGAACCCTGTTTATTCCATTGCTGTCTATGATACATATAAACCAAACAGGGTTTTAAGCATATATATTTCAGAAACTCTTGAACGGGCTTGTGGCTCATTATATGCAACAGGAAGTCGTGTGCAGATGAATAATAAATGCACTGTGCACTTTTTACTCTGTGCAGGGTCGTTTTGCCAGGTTGTTCCGCTGGCTGGAGAAAAAACAGCCGGCGTGGTGTAAGCAGAGAGATACCTGGTCGCTGTACCTCTTTCCTTCAGAGTCAAGGTAATGTTCACATCTCCAATCACCTCCACACTTATAGATCTTTGGCCTGCCCTCTTGTTTTTCTGCCATAAAAGTATCTTTTTTACATATTCATCCTGGGCACAGAACGCTGTTGTTCGAAAAGGAAGATGCTTATAAGCAGCTTTCTACTGTCGCAGCCATCAGCGCACAAAGAAAAAGATTGAAACAAGTCTTACCATTGCGTCTGACTGACATCCCATGATGCTGACTAAAATGGCAAAGAGTTTTTTAACCGCACTGCGACCGCATCAGCATTTTTTTCCCCTCTGCCGATATCAGCGCCTCTTCCGTCCTACATTCTCGCTTCAGAAGTCTCTTTTATCTGCACATTTCTGCCATGTCAGGGGGTGAGTAAGCGGGAGCAGAGGGAGGAAGGGAGTTTCTCCCTCTGAGTGCTGCATGTTATCTTGGCCACGTGCTGAATCTGTCGCTTCCCTCCCCTTCTACTTCGCCCCCTCTTTCCTCACTCCTCCTCCCCTTCTGGAGCTTTGATCCGAGCATCTCTGCTGTCTGTTCAGAAGATGTGGCTGCGAAGGCAACACTAAGCAACACCCTGGCCCCCAGCCTGCTGCCCCAGCCACAACAACATGCTAATTAAACATCCCAAAACAACCCGCCATGACAGGAGCTGTATTTTAGCCAATTCAACTCAGAAGATGCTTTAATCTTTTGCTGTGATGGTTTTAATTTAATGATGAATTTGGAAGCATAAGGGGAGTGTTAAAGACTCAGTAAAAAAGTTTAAATAATATCTATATATCATACTCATGGTTACTGGTTTCAGCTTGTGTATTTATATGGTATGTGTATTTTATGTTTTTTCCTGCAGTGGTATCAGGGGGCTGTGTTTGTTTGGCTCTGACTGAAATCATTGCTGTATTTTAACAGTGTGCCAGCTTTAACACCACTGGGTTGTGCACTAATTTTGACATAGCATTTTAATTACTTTGCAGCAATTTATGCCTCAGATGATCCACATTTATCCAAAGGTTTTTTTCCACCTAAAATCTTTGGACTTTTTTTGTTACCGACGAGTCAAATAGCTCTTTTTGTATTGGAATTTGATCCACTTGGTTCACTAACATTTAAAATGACAAAAAATATATATAATTATTTTATTTGAGCTAATTTGTGTGAATGTAACCAAGTATAATTCAGGCACAGGGCTTTAAGGGAGCAGATTTACTATGCAGAAAATTCTGGTATTTCTTGCTTTCTTCATAAAGTGAACAACAGTTGATCCTAAACTCAAGTTATACTGACTGATACATTATTTAAACAAAACACTTTATCATATGCTTTAAATTAAGATCGAAAGCTAGTGTACGTCCATATTATTAGGGATAATTTCCCATCTGTTCAGTGTTGGAGAGCTACAGTGCATATGTGAGTCTAAAAACTGTGGCTGGTTCTCCTCTCTGTTGGTCATATCTTATAATTTAGAAAAGGTTAATAAGAAAAGCTCCATGTATTCTGCTCCTGTTGAAGTAGTAAGAAAACTGAAGGAGCTTGACTCAAACTGGACTTCTAGCTGGCTTTCAGTCACAGCAGGCTGCGAGAGCTGGCCATCGTTGAGAGTGACACCGAGGACATAGGCTCAGCGTGGCGCCCATTCTGGCCTTGAACCACTGCAGACGCCTGCCTGTGCTCACAATCACATCAAGAGACAGCAGCACGGTGGGAGGCCAAACTCCAGCAGCTTTCACATGGACCCGAGTTCACCTCAACCTGCCTTTTCTGCTACGCTGTTGTTACTGCCGCTACTGATGATTACTGCAGGGGAAGTTTTTAATGAGTGGAGGAGTGGGCCAGCCGTGCAGGCAGACTGAGGTACAGTCACAGCGATTAGACATGTTCGCGGTAAGAAAGAACAGTGGTCTGTCAACATGTGGACCAGAGATGTGCAGGGCCCATGTGGTACCCCGTACAGACTGTGATTAAACCCAAAAGAAGGCTGCACTTTGTGGGAGAACTGACATGTCAGCAGATAGTGAGATACAGGCAACAATAGAAGAAACAGGAAGCAGGGAGCAGGTTTTAAAATTCCTTTAAATAGTGAAAGCAATGATGTGTGGCTCGTTTTTTTATGTGTGTATGTTGCCGCTTTCCACTATCAAGAAATATGTACCCGTGCAGGTTGAAGAAAATGTTAACTGTTCCCAGCATCCGTCAGCTCTTTCCAGGAAGGCAATCATCCAGCACACAGGAAGGGATGCGGTTTATATCTGTGGATTCTTTGGAATGCACACAAGAAGAACTGAGTAATTAGTATAAGTGGATTTTGTCTTTTTTAGCTACAAAGAGGTCATGCCTGAGTACTGCTGATAAAAATTAAGGCAGAGGATGTAAGCGGACCAGCCAGTCTACCACCTACACTGCTAGTGGCAGGGGAATTATGAGAAGTGAGTGCAATTTGTAAAAAGGGCATGAACAAAACACTCAATTGACAAAATTTACAAGTATGCTGAAAAATATGAATTTTGAAGCTATGAGCAGAATGTGAGAAAACTGTGAGTTTATGTCCAAAACATCTATAGTCATGTGAAAAAGAAGGTTTTCACAGGGAGAAACTAAGGAAGCCCTTGCTCTTTCCACAGAAATTAAGAAGTTAAGTAGCAGCCACGTGCTGCTTAGGAAATGCCTGAATTATAGTGCAGCAGGAAATCTATGTCGTAACATATGGCGTAACCAGAAACCCCTTCTTAACCCTGTGCTGTAAACTTCCATGCCAGTCGCTTTAGGCTGCGTCGACCTGCTACATTTCTTATCTGAAAGTGTCTGGAACAATGTCCTTTGGACAGATGAGACCAAAGTGGGGATGTTTGGTCATAATGCACAAACTGATTGAACATGAGTGTCAAGCACGGTGGTGGAGGGGTGATGATTTGGGCTTGCTTTGCATACATGGGACCTGGACGCCTTATTGTCATTGAGTGAACCATGAACTCCTCTAGCAAGTAGCAAAGTATTCCAGAGTGAAATGTGAGGTCATTGTTCTGACAGCTAAAGCTTGTCTGAAATGAGCTCATGCAACAGGACAATAGTCACAAATGGACCAAAAAACGACCCAGTCAAAGCCCAGATGTCAAACTCACTGAAATACTGTGGCAGGATCTTAAGGGCATAAATGCACAAATGCCTGCAAATGAAGAAAAGTAAAATGAAGCAACAATGTAAAGAAGAATCCTTCCACAATGACATGACAGACTGTTAATGTCATACATATAAGGGTTACTTCAGGTTATCAGTGCTAGGTGGTTCTGCAAACTACTCAATCACAGACCGCACTTGACTGTATTTACAGTGGTCCCTCGCTATAACGCGGTTCACCTTTTGCGGTCTCGCTGTTTCGCTGATTTTTTTTGTGCAATTTTGCATGCTTTTCTTTTTTTTTTACAGCCCATTTTGTTCTGCGTTCTGATTGGCTGTAGACCATTGCCAATCAATCTCATGCCGTGTCTCCTGTACAATACAGAAAGCGTTCAGCAGTGTGACTCTGAAGTGCCGTACTGTATGTTTGTAAGTTTTCTCAAACAAATGCAAAAAATGTCGACGAAACGTTTTGCACCATCAAAGGGAACCGCGGGTGCCTTTAGTTTCATTCTGCAATACTGGACTTATTTTTCTAGAAGGTTTGAACTTTGAGAGTGTTTAAACAAGAGAGAAAAGTGTGGAAATGTTTGAGCCTGTCGGAAAAAAATGCTTGTAAAGTGTGTAGTGAGGGGTTTTACAGCCATAAAACAATTGTAAAAAAAATAAAGTTGGCTACTTAGCGGATTTCCCCTATCGCGGGTTATTTTTAGAACCTCACTACCCCAATAAACGAGGGACTGCTGTACTGTGTTGAGGAGATATGAACTGAAGCTGAACCTGGAAGCTGAACCTGAATACCAGTTTGTACCACAAGTTGAGGTAATAAACCATGTTAACCTTTATTTCTTGTACATTCTAATTAACAATGGTGGCCAGTCTACAGAACCATCAACAGTTTCAGGGGATTCAAGAAAACGACTTTCAAAGCTTTATACAAGAGACGAGTTTTCAGACGCTCTTTGTGACATTTGAAAAGCTAAAACTAACTGCAATGAATAAGTCAATGATGTCAGCTGTCATTTAAAAGTTTTGATGCTAGAAAACTCAAAAGGTCAGTAAATATCATCTCAGGGCAAAGCTTCAAGCTCGTGTCAAAATCCTGTCATAGAAACACCAAGATGTCAGCGAGTGTTTCGAACGGAGCATTTTCCACTTCATCTTGTAGTGGCAGCTTTTTTTTTGTTTTTTCCCCCTATTTTTAGTGTGCATTTTGAAGAAGAGGAGGTTATTTGACTTTGACATGAAAGTTCACATCCAGAGAATGAGCTCTTCTAACATCAGAGGAGGAGCTGCTACGCCACTTTAGGAAAACACACAAATTCTTTATCATTAAGCCTCTTGCACACAGATATGAAATACCACAGCCTGTACGACAATGAATAACACACTCGCATACACACATGCCACACAAATGCAGCAAGTGTCGACACAGTGATGCTTGTATTGCCAAATAGAGCCTGAAATCCAGATCTGAGCCTCACAATATTGTCCTCTGCTGTACACTTCTGCTGATACGAGGCATCAAAGTGGATTTGATGCACAGTTTAATCCCTGCTGCCATACATAACAAGCATTCCCTCTTTCTTCCTGCTGTCACGAACCGAAAGCCACGAGGACCTTTTCATGTTGTGTAATGAAAGCAAGGCATAATTAATGACTCCTAAATCTACAGCGCTTCATTACAGAGTTACTGTACGCGAGACAAGCGCTCTTAAATTAAATGAGATAGTTCATTTCTTATGAATGCCCTTGTGCGGCACGTAGTATTATTCCAGGTTTTATAGAACACGCCTCCACTAGCATGAGCAGAACCATTTCGTGGCGCTTTAAAACGTCTACGCCAGTGCAGTTCAGAGGAAACACTGCACATTTTGCTCCAGTGTTTGTACATCTGAGGGTTTCCCAGACAAAACACACTTGAAGTGCTTGTAAAATGTGACACACTCTTACAAATTCAATGATCCAAAATCTCATCAGTTCAGCTATCAAATAAAATCAAAGTCCAGCCGACTACAATAACAACGCTACATGCACTTTGATGTATCTGTAATAGCTAATGTATGAAGCTGCAGTCTTTGCTTATTTACTGAAAGCTGTTTCTGTAGCCGAAGAAGCTGATTTAGTTGCTGGTTTGTTCCAGAAGTCGATGTGTTTTTTTAAATTTTAAATTTTATTTATACAGCGCCATATCACAGCAGCAATCGCCATAAAGCACTTTATATTGTACAGTAAATACAGAGAAAACCCCAACAATCCAATGGCCCCCTTTGAGCAAGCATTTGGCAATAGTGGGAAGGAAAAACTCCCTTTTAACAGGAAGAAACCTCCAGCAGAACCAGGCTCAGGGAGGGGCAGCTATCCGCTGTGATGGGTACTGTATTTACACTACCTGTTTAAGCTGTTAAGGCTGCTGTGTTTTCATATGCCACTGCAGTATCAATAGATATCTTAGTTGCAAGATTAGCCATGTTTTGGTGCAGTTGTTGCCATAATTGTTGCAACTGATTTACATCCATGATCCACGGTGTTTGGTTAAAGGTGCCGCTGTAATTGCAGCAGCTGGTGTAGTTGCTGAGTTGGTGTTGTAGGTTGCAGGTACTGCTATATTTTCTGTTTTGTATTGGTAGTTTAGTTGCAGGAGGTGTTGCTGTAATTTGAGTAACTGATTTACTTTGATTAGTCGCTGTGATTAGTTATTGGTGTTGCTGTAATTCCTGCAGTTGGTTTACTGTTGATGGAATTTGATGGAATTTGTATTTGCAGGATTTGCAACATACTGTTAAAGGTTTTGCCATAGTTCCCATAGCTGGGTAAGTTTCTTGGATTGCCATCTTTTGTTGCCGTAGTTGCCATAGTTGCAATGGATGATTTTTTTCCATGAGATGTTCTGTTTGGTTCAAGGTGTTGCTGTAATTTTAGCACTTTTTTTCCTTGCACAGTTGGAATTGTAAGTTGCGTTTCTATTACAGTAATTCCAGCTGGTGGTTAGTTTCATAGTAGGTATTGCTGGTTGCAGGTAATAATGTAAATTCAATTGCTTCAGTATTTAAAGGTGTTGCCATTTTTTTTTGGGGGGGGGGGTTGTACAGGTTTTGTTGCAGTTGCAGTCGCCAGTTAGGTTTTTGGGACTGCAGTGTGAGTTGCTAAATTTGGTTGCTATGTTTGGCTCTAATTGCATTGCAAATGTATTATTGTTCTAATCTTTATGTCTCAGCTACCCTAAATTAACACTACTGGTAATTCCCCAAAATCATTCTTTTATGCTTAATTAACTCCCGATTTCTGACTCCGACTCAATTTTGGATATAAAAACGAGGCCAAAAGTCTTGTAAGTAGCCTTGTTTTGTGGCAGCTAATTCATTTTTGTTTATATCAATTGTTCACAACACACACACAGGAGCAGGTAAATTCTTCTTCTTCTGCCAGCTCAGTATAAAAACATGTTTTGCTGCCACTACAAGTATTTATGGCGATGCTTTCCCTCTAGCTCAAAACCGTCTCCAGTATCATCATCATTGTTTGATTGCCGTGTGTCCACAGTTAGATATAGCCTGTTTGTCTACCTCTGAAGCACTGTGCTCGTTTGCAGGCTCAGAGGAGAAAGGAAGCAGACACTGCCTAAAGGTAGTGTTTAAGGCAGTCATGTGACAGTGAACAATGGCTATACTGTGGCTGTAGTGTGGATGGATTGGAGGAAATGTCCTGTTAAGGGAAATAGGACACTTTATGTACTTTTACTGTATATGCCAAGCCTATTTCCTCTCTCATAGAAATGTCCATTCTTTGTTTTTTGCCTTTTATTTGTAAGGTTCCGGATCGTGTGCAATAAGATCATCACCCACAAGATGTTTGACCACGTCGTACTGGTCATTATCTTCCTCAACTGCATCACCATCGCCATGGAGAGGCCTCGAATCGACTCCAAAAGTGCTGTAAGTGTCACAACATGTCATGTAGGTAGGTAGAGAAAAGGAGACAAACGGGAATTCCAACCTCTGCTCAGACAAACACAAACGCATGGAAAGAATCAGGTGTGTAGTTTTCTCTGTTCAGAGAAATGGAGTGGAGCATAGCGTTAACAGGGAACCACTCCTGTTTGACTGCAAGCCAGCAGCTTTGGGTAATCTGTGCTATACCCCTGTACCTGATGCACTACATCATCAACACCATCACCTCTTTCGCTAATGCGCCATTCCCTTCAAACAGAGGACTGGCTGGATGCCTTGCAGCAACACAAACACACACCTAACTCTGTGTCCTTTCCAGCAATAACAGCAGAACCGGGCCCAGACGTTCCATGCATAAACACAATAATTATC
Organism: Pelmatolapia mariae; assembly: GCF_036321145.2. Taxonomy (NCBI): domain Eukaryota; kingdom Metazoa; phylum Chordata; class Actinopteri; order Cichliformes; family Cichlidae; genus Pelmatolapia; species Pelmatolapia mariae. The sequence goes on along the minus strand of NC_086234.1, from coordinate 23,414,025 downwards.
ACTGTTTGATTTTTTTATTCTTTTTTCCTTCGCTGGGCAAGGTGTTCCACGGATCGGCCTAATTGCAGTTTGGTCTCGCTGGAACGTGGCGTTTTGCTTGTTTTGCGACTGAAACACGGAGGAGACAGCGCTGTCGTAATTGATTCAATTATCCGTGGGCTGGCGTACGTGGCTAATGTCCAGGAAAGGAGATGTTTAACAAATGGGGGCTGCCTCCACAGGCCGCCCGTTCTCATCAAGGCAGAAGGAACGCGCACACATACACAAGCATTGATTTCTCCCCTCTCACGTCTGCGATATCCAGCGCAGCAGCCGCTCTAGGATTCACATCAGAGAGCAGTATTTTCAGATGCACATATATTTCGCCAGCTTCCTGCCGTGGCCGCAGTGTCCGGCCTGCACCCAGAGGTCGTTATTGAAATGAGATGGAAATGTATGACGCAGCAAGCAGCCTCAAACAAGAGAATGAGCAGTCATTACAGTTGCGAGCTGCGATGCTTACTGCTACAGACCTCATTTGCCCGGGTGGTCATTGCATGATGCCATTTGTTTGTCTTTGCGGGTTGTTTTGAATTAATGAAGCCGATTGTGAATCAGCTTATAACATCCAAACATGTATAATTTATCACTGCGCTGCTACTCTTTGAAAGTACCTGCTCTACATCACCCCACTGCGCCAACTTGACACAATACATGTAATTTACTTTAAATAGAAATGTCAGAGATAAAGCGTCTCAGTCACAACATTTTAGCGTGGAATGCACGCTACATAATTAGTTTATTGTCCTGGAAGTTATGTCACTCGCGTTGCATTTGGCTTGCGGTCCATTACTGTTTTGGTTTGGTGCTGTGTGTTGCCTGGATACTGTCGTCCTGTAGCTCAGTGGAAATGATTGAGGATGATTATAGCACCTATTATGATTTATTATTTCTAATTGAACTAGGGGACAATGCATCACTGTCTAAAGCTCTAAACTGAATTATATCAGCGTGAGCAGGCAAATATACGATCCATCGAAGTTTTCAGGGGCCGCGTCATCTGCTCCAGACCACTTTAAGATAGAAGTGCCGCTAGACACAAAGAGAAATGCCAGTTTCTGCCTTTGGTTGCTGTTTCTAAGCACAGGCAGATTGATCCACATTGTGTTTCAGCACTTTTACCAGCTGATTTTACAGCAGCCCCTCTGAAAAGTACAACAACAGTATGTTGCTGGAAAAATACATATCTAGTGCTTTACGGTATAAACAGGTGTAAATGGCTATAAACAGTTAATCCCTGTGAAGTACATGCAAAATGTAGCCTGAATTAATTTGTCTGTTTTTTTTTAAAAACTATGACAATACCACCTTTGTGACACTTCTCATATTTCCTGGGCTGTACATTTAATGAACGCCACAGCCACAAAAACCTTTAAGAAATACAAAATTAAGATAGAAGGATACGTACGAACATACACAGGATGTGATGAAAGTTTTTTTTTTAATGTGCATGACTACATGGTGTTCATTATATAACTAATAATACTGAGTTCCTTTAAAGAAAAAAAGGCACTGAACCTCTAAAGGGCTTCCAGTGTAAATCGCCTACTGAAAGTGTTTAGTAATGGGTTTTGCTTTTACTGGCATATGGTTAAGCAAAGTACCTCTAGGTCATAGCTGGCTTTTGCCACTATATTTAGCATTACTTCAAACTGGGTCTGATTCTTGGGGTGACCAGACTTGTGGTCAGGCAAACAAGATTCCAGGTGTTGAACTGCAAATAACAGCACCACCACCACCGGAGATGAAGGTGAAAGAAGCAACAGGGAGGTGCGTTACTCCTATTGATGGTGCCCGGATTCCTGTCACTGTCCTGCCTTAGGCTAAAAATATATCCAAGATATAGAGAAATAGACCCAGAGGACATAAATAGAGAAAACTGTATTGCCTCATCTTGTTTGATGATATGATCAAATGAAATGAAAGATGACTCATCTTTGTTTTTGCCATTTAGCTAGCTAAAATGACACTGGGTAATTGCAGTATTGCAGCTAGTACACTATATTTAGCCTTCCTGTATATTGCCTTTATTTAGCCTGCTATATTTGTTTCAGCTTGGCTAAAATGTGTATATACACACATTATGAAAAAAGTGGAAAGTTTACATAATTGTTTCATGCTAGCTTAAATAGCTGCTAATGGAGTATTACGTCTGTTTGTCTGGTAGAGCTCCTGTGTTTACAGGTACTGTCAAACATTAAATGTACATCAAAAAGTGACATGATGAACTGCACGTTTGAGAGTATGTACATGACTTGCTTTTCAACCATAGATTACATTTTCATTCAGCAAACTTTGATTGAAGACATATTAAAACCTATGCTAAATATAACCTTTGATTGCATCATATCTGCTCATCGGGCGTGGGCTGTCCCATTCTTTCTTCTTCAATCTAAGGTGTTATACTAACTTAATGCAATATTTTAACTATTAAACATTGTTGCCAGGTCTGTGTGATAAAATAAGCGTGAACTCTGTCCTGAGAAGTTGGTGTTGGGTGGTAGGGAGCATTACAGCATTTGCACAATTGATACGACTTGCAAGATGTGCATATAAGTATTTCATAGGTATTTGTGATGTAATTACATGCCCTACATTTAGCTGTCTCTTCTTCAGACCGAAGCAGGCCCTTGAATGAATGACGAAATGTTTTCTCCCACTGAAAACACGAAATCCTACTGAACAGAATTAACTTTCTGGGATTTCCTTTCTCAGTGATTGAGCATGCATCAGGACAATTAACTCTCTGCAACACTTAAAAGGCAGCCCAATATTAGCTAAATAATAAAGTTAACTCAGTCAAAGTATCTAACAAAAGCAAGCTTTATTAGCTAATTTAATTCACCTCTGGCAGTCACCAAATTTATTACCATTGTATTTCTGGTATCTGCAGTGGCCAGCAACCTGCATTTACAAAATGTAGGCTCCTTCTTCTTCTACAGGGTTCTTAAAAAATGTACATTTAGGGCATTAAACACCTATAGTTCACTTACTGTGGTCCAGAATAGTGGACGACTTTATGAAGTTTTCTGTGGTTTGGTTTCTTTTCATTGCACCCGCTTATTGGTTAGAAACATCTGGCCAATCTGGCCAGACACATCTGATGTATTCATTGGAGTGTAAATGTGTGTGAATGTTATGGCGTTTTCACACCTGTAGCTCGTTTACTCTGGCCCAAATCAGTTGATGAGTTTGTAAACTTTAACTTTTTCCCGTGATTTGGTTTGTTTTCACACAGAGGAAAATCCAAGTGAACTCTAAGCGAGCCAAAATGTGTCACTACAAGCCACCTGAGAATGTTCAGCTTCCTTATTGGCTGATGTGTCTGAGGTGGATCAACAAAAGTAAATACAGGAAGAAGGTGTTATGTTCTGGACTACTTGAGACAATTTAAATTCATTCCACAGCTCGTTGCTAGCCTGTATAGACCTTTGCACATTTATAATAACTTGCTGCATCCCAGAAAACAAAGTATCCATGGCTATGGGACATTTTTTTAGCTCAAACTAGTAAACTACACCTGGTAGTTGGTTCGGATCGGGGTCAGGTCACCTGTTTACACCATGAACGAACTGCTATGGAGTTAATTTGAAAACATACCGTGACCACCTCCTCTAGTTTGTTATTTTTGGTCTGCACCCGAGCGTGATTACTGTGTTCACATCTGCACAAACGAACCGCAACAAGAGGAAAAAACGAACCAGAGTTTGATTTAAACAAACTAGAGCAACTGTGAAAACCCCCTTAGACAAAAGCACTTAGACATTAAAAAAAGTGCTTGGGTAAGTGAGATATATTATGTAAAGTTTCTTCCTTCCCACTGTCGCCAAGTGCATGTTCATAAGGTTTATGTGATTGTTGGGATTTTCTCTGTATTATTGTTGGGTCTTTACCTTTCAATACAAGGAGCCTTTAGGCGACTGTAGCTCTGATTTGACGTTATATAAATAAAAGTGAACTGAACATTAGACCAAGAACAAATTGCACTTTTTGCAGCGTTAGTCTTAGTTAGTGACTTTGTGTTTTATTCAGGCGCACACTTTAAAATTTAACATCAAAATTTCTGTTGCTTTGTAATGAATGGAGGTATGAACACTTGTTTACAGAGAACAGGAATGGCTAATGTCAAGGCTGGAATTTATAAACCCTCGCTACGACAGCATTCCCAGTGATGTCATGCCTGACATTCCCAGAGACTTCAGAAAAATCACCACAGGACTGCCATCTCTGTTTATACGTGTGTGCATGACTTTGCGTTCCACTGAGTATGTGTGATGGTAGTTGGAGGCCGTGGGAAAGAGAGCCACCTAAACCCACACACACACTCACATGCACACATGTACATTCAGTGGCAGGACAGGGTCGTGTCTCCTCAGACAGAGGGGATGCAGGGTAAACAAGCACTCAGTGAAAGGATCTTATTCGTGCTTGTTTTCTCTCCTTAGTCCTTGTTTAGCTCAGTAAATAGGCTCCCATCCTCTCCTGCATGCGCACACACTAAACTACTGACGGATACTGCTTCAGGCAACAGGGGAGCATGGGAGCGCAATGATATGACTGTGTATAGATGGAGATATGGTGTTGTATTGTGTGCATACACACAACTAATTAATGGTGCTTGTTTTTGAAAATGACTCTCTCTCTCATGAAAAAATAAAGCATCTGATGCAACATGCTTGTTTAATTGGTGAAGTTCCAATTTCAGCCTTTAATTGTTGTTTCTCAACACATGCACTGTGTTTCACTGTGAGAAATTTCACAGTTAACTTACAGTGAAGTACTGACAGTGTGATTTGTCAGCAGTTAAAAGCTGTGATTTTACAGTGTGCAGTATAATGTATACTATACTGAAAATATGCATTGCAGTATAATACTGTTCCTAGTGAAATTGCTAGAAACAGGTTATTATTGTAATATATGACTGTGTTTTTAGAACCAATAATTCGTTTTTTTAACATGATAGTAGTTTATTCTCAAAATTCCACCTTTCATTGTATCATGACAGTAAAAAGCATCATCCTTCTAATAAACACCAATGACTACAGGAGTCTAGATCACAGTGGAGCCACACTGCTTGCGTGTGTTTAGTGTTGTCCCCAAAACTAGAAAATGCAGTATTGAGCAAAAGTCATGAGCTCCCCTTCATTTCTTTGCATTTTGTTAGAAAAATGGGTAGTAGGTAGAGCGACTTATACATGGATTACAGAATACAAGGCAACAAACTAAGTTTGTTATAATGAACTTGAAAGCCAGAGCCACAAGCTTTCTAGTAATAAGATAAGATAAGTTAAGATAAGTTAAGATAAGATATGACTTTATTGATCCCATGGTGGGGAGATTTTTGCATTACCTCAGCTCAGGTGCAGATAGCAGAAAAAAGAATCCAAACAAATATAAAATAAGTAAGATAATACACTATATACAACGGTAGCATACACAGTATGTGATTATGGATATGGTTGTGTAAATATGCAAGACATAAATTTAACTATTCTACCACTACTATTCCTATGCAAGTATTAGATATCTATAAGTATTGACATGTACACGCACACACACATGTACACACATATGTATACATATGCATACACATATACCTGCACACGTCCATACGCATAGAAGGTGCATTATGTATGAAGTGGTGACCGTGTCCACAATGTCCAGTGACTTATGACATCGTGATTGAGGAGTTATAGAGTCTAACTGCTGTTGGGATGAATGATCTGCGAAAGCGCTCCTTCCTGCAGCTCCTTCCTGTAGTCTTCAGGAATAGTTCTCCAGGGTTCTTGAAAGCCATTCAAAGCTCTTCTTTGTATTGCCTGGCATTTGTTCCATTGTTCATCCCCCAGTGGCTGCTTGATAGCCACTAGATAAAGAGTAGATGGATCAACTGAAAGACCAGATGCATCTTTCAGGTCCTGTGTCAAATCTTTGCTGGATTTTTCTTTTCCTTTTTCTTAAGGACATGACTTTCAGATACTGTTCATCTACTTTAGATAGGGTTTTAGGCCTTCCACTTCCTGCAGGACACACTGCACAGCATGCCAAGATATCACAAGTTTTTGGCTGATAGCTCTTTGGGAATCACAGTGATGGTGCAGATGTACTATTTGATGTCTGTCACATTGTGTTGTCTCTGCAATTTTTCATAGATTCAATAAAAGAAATTGGAATAAATGACGTATTTTTGTGACAGGCTCTTAGGTACAAAGTGCCTGAAGCGTTTTGCTAAGTTGACACAACGTTGGTTCGTCCCTTGAGTTAGGCGTCATTTTTGTGGTTGAATGATTCATAGGTCAGTTTAAGTGGCTTCACAAACAAACACAATAAAACAAAACATTATTGAAAATGACCAGGTAAAAAGACCCGACTAAAACTGAGTGAAAAAGCAGCCAATGTACAAAGAAAACTGTGAAAGACCTTCAGAAAGCCTGGAGAACAACTATTCAAGACTCTTTAAAAAAAGAAATGAAGAAAGTCAGGTTCCTTGGAAACAGAATAATAAAGAAATGAATGATCACTCAAAACTTTTGCACAGTAATGTACACCAACACAAATAACTGAAATAACCATTACTGTGCTATTTACCTTTCCATACATATTAGAGACTCCTCAAAGGCACCATTGCTTTCAGCATTCAACTGTATTTAAAAGAACAATTTTTAAAGTGTACTGTTGTTATTATTCCACTTGTTCCCAGTGTAGTGCTGTTTATTCAGGGAGTTTAAGAGTTTTTCTATCATTGCATTGTTTTAAAAAACAAAAATTCCTTTTTTCTTTTATTTGATCTCATTTATTGTCCTGAATTTTACCCCTCGGGGATTTATGAGATATTTGAGTACATTTTTTTACCGCTCTTATAAGGTTGTGAGCATAAATACCAAAGCAGATCCCTTGTTTCAATATTTCATGTTGTTTTAATACAAAGTAAACTTTATAATTGCCTGCCAGCTATCATTAGAGAGCGCACAATAGGGGTGTTTGTACAAACACATTTTCAGATAGTGTATGTGGAAAGCAGCTCTCTCATGCATTATTCAGCTGTACACTAGTCAGCTTAGAAGCAAACAACAAACTGAGTAAAAAAAAAAGGTGCTCAGAACATTTCATGAGAACTACCTCTGCTCAACGAAGCCTCTCTTCTCACTCTCTTTTTTCCTTTTCCCTTTTGTTTGGCAGGAGCGGGTTTTCCTGACAGTGTCCAACTACATATTCACAGCAATCTTTGTGGCTGAGATGACTGTAAAGGTGAGTCACGCTGAATTGCCAACAATACCTTTTAAACCCCGGTGCAAAGTTTGTGAAAGGCTTTGCTCATTTTAGCCACTGTGTGAGAGGATGTTGCATACTCCATACTTACTTTTACCCTTTTAAAGACTCAAATATCTGCTGTTCATTCTCCCATGAAGTCATCCCTGACTCCTGTTTTTATTCACTTAGTTGATATCAGCTCTCGTGCCTCAAAATATTTGGTAGGTCAGGTTATTTTGGTGCCGTGAAAACACTGGTTGCCTCGCATCGAGAGCTCGACTTTGCTCGACTTTGCTCTGAAGTTTAAACGAAAGATGATATGACACCCTGGTGTTTGCAAACAAAACAAAGATTTTTGCATGAGAGGAAGAAACTCAAAGCGCACTCCCAAAACCACCAAGACACAAAGCTGTAGCGATAACAGAGTCTGCCTGATACCTGCATGTAGTGTAAGGATTCCATAATAGAAAAGACAGAGTGGGCATATGGAGGGGGAGGGAGGGGGAGGGAGGAGAGGGTGAGAACGAGAGAGGTGAACAGACAGTGAATGCACACCTTCTGAGGGCAGTTTCATAATGCTAAGAGGAGTATTGTCTCGCCAGTATTCAAATGGCCCAGCTTTGAATGGAGGTCCATGGTGGCGTGGGCAGGAGCTCGCGGAGGCAGAGGGGAGGAAAGTTCATCGGTGTCACTCATTCAAAGCCTCTTTCTCTATTTTCGGTCCCGGCGACTCACAAACGTTGGGCTTGCACACAAATACGCACACACAGAGCACTGGTTCTATCATCTAATGCTCAGGTAATCTATGTGTGATGCAAAAACGTAACAGTGGCGAATGGTTAGCATGAAAGATGTTAGCATTTTTAAACGTTGAGCATTTTGAAAAGGAAATTAAAATTAAATCTAATCAAACAAAAAACAAAACAACTATGCATCTACTCTTTTACCTCGTGTTTCAATTATAATACTATAATAAGTCTATTGCCCCATTTCGGAGGGAGTTTTTATTTTATTTTATTTTTTAAGAACAGCTGAACACGGAGTGGAAGCCTTTCATATTAAAAATAGATTGCATTGTTAAATATTACACATTGTATTTTTACCCCTGTTGACTTCTGACAGAAGTTCAGTGTGTAGTTGATGTCCCATGTCGCCTTCAGGTGACTGAGCTGTTAGCAGTTACATGAAATGCAACTGAATTTTTCATCTATACTTTTTCAGTGACTGTATTTAAATACTGTATATTATCTATTCATATGCTGTACATTTATTTATTTAATGAAAATGAAGCAGTGTGTGAGTAAGTAAGTGCTGTGTAACTGTTTCCATAGGAATTCAGAGGGTAAGTAGCAGCCAGAATTAAGTAAGTGGCAGACTAACTGACACGTAGTCAAATGGTCTTGACTAATTGATCATCAGCAAGTGTGAGCACCTCCATAAAACCAGAAGTTTGCACATTGTTTGGCAGTTTGCACATCTGGAGGACTTAGGTCTGTGTGGTTTGTCTGTTTGGAAGGGTTACAAGGCAATTTACAAACAATTTGAAGTCCATTATTCTACCGTGAGAAACATTATTCACAAGGGGAAACCATTTGAGTCAGCTGCTAATCTTCCTGGGGTAGATGTCCCAGTAAATTCATATCAAGGTCAGGTTGTGCAATGCTCACGGAAACTGCAAAAAAAAAAAAAAAACCAACCCTAAAAACTAAAAAGTCACTACATGCTTCAGTTAAATGTTAAAGTTCATGGGAGACTGAAAAATTATGGCTTGTTTAGAAGGGTTATTAGACGAAAGCCTTTTCACTCTAAAAAGACTATGGCAGCACAGCTTAGCAAAACTGCAGCTGAACAAACCACAAGATTTCTGGAACAGTGTGCTTTGAACAGATAAGTTCAAAGTGGAAATGTTTGGCCATAATATGTAGCAAAAACCAAATATTGGCACAAATGCTTCAGCTCTGAAGCACGGAGGTGGAGGGTGATGATTTGGGCTTGATTCGCAGCAACAGGACATCAACACCTTGCAGCCACTGAGTCGACCATGAACTCTTAGGACTGCCAAAGTATTCTTGGGTCAAATGCGAGGCCATATGTTTGAGAGCGAAAGCTTAGGTCAAACTTTATCATATAAGAGCTGAAAATGTACAAGAGAACAGCTGAAAAAGAAATGAGTCAAGTGTTGCAATGGCCTTGTCAAGTCCAAATCAAAAACAAAGGCCTCTGTAGCAGCCTTTTTTTAATTAATTGTCCGCTATATTGATTAGTATCGACTTATACAAACGATCTTATCGCCTCTCATCTTTTCAGTTGGAGTATTGTGAAATTGCGTGATGCAAAAACAGTTGTCTTGGCCTAATTTAATAAGTTTGAGCTCAGGGAAAAATGTTCTGGAATACAAATCGCTTCATCGGCAGAATACGTGATGAGTCGAACCTATGGAAACAGAAATGAAGTTTGGAGCACTTGCAGCTTTTATGATCTTCACTGCCAAACAAACAGTCACTTCACTAAGTCAATAAGCTGGGCGTATGGGACATTAAGCGCCGACTCCTAATAAATAGAACACTGGCTAGATAAACAAATTGCAGCCACAGTGACAAAAATAGATATTAAATTACTGATTCGTGTATCATTTGTCAGCCACTTATTCATGGTGAATAATTCATTTAAACTAATATCCAAACCAAACTGGCACTCGGCAGTCTAAACTCAGTGCTTTCTGCTTTATATTAACATACTGTGGTCTTCTTTGCTGTCCAGATCGTGTCTATGGGCTTTTTTTTCGGGGACAAGGCGTACCTGAGGAGCAGCTGGAACGTTCTGGACGGGATGCTCGTCATGATTTCTGTTATAGACATCCTGGTGTCTCTCATTTCCCAATCCGAAACCAAGATCCTGGGCATGCTCAGAGTGCTGAGGCTGCTGAGAACTCTGAGACCGCTACGGTAAGTCACTGAACGTCATAGATAACTTCCCCTGGGGATGGTTGTTGTTAGCTAGGACTGCCACGATTAGTCGACTAGTCACGATTACGTTGACTATCAAAATCGTCGACGACCAATTTAATAGTCGACGCGTCGTTTGAAGCTTTGTAAGATCCCAAAAGATGCAGGAATAAGTAGTAGGATTTAAGAGTGTAATAACGGACTGAAACAGAAGATGGCATGAAGAAGGATGAAGAAGGATGCCAGCTGCCGTTAAACCCCGAAGAAGAAGAAGCTGTGTCCCAGAATTCACAGTGCGGCCCTGCTCAGTTTCCAACAATGGCGGCAGCTAGTTAGTTTTAATATTACTCTTATTATTCTTTATGGGTCACAAAATAAACGTTTAACATATTTTCAGGCGAGAATGTAGTTGTGCAAACCTCAAATATCTGCTCAGTTTATGAAGACACCACATATTTTCAAAAGCGCTCCGACGTTTTCGGAGACGTCTGTTACCCACCAGCTCGATAGTTAGCCGAGGTTCAAGGCTCACTAGAGCCGGTGAGAACACCGGACTCCCGGCAAATCGTTTTCAAACCCACCGCCGTCTTTCGCTACTCAGGTTAAACATGATATATAAGTCACTTAGATAACTTAAAAATGTTATTGTTTGGCTTTTTTCTGTATTTTATTTGTTCCTGAGTAAATCAGTTTGGCTGAGATTAAAGTTATAGTTTTTACACAGCTGAATAAACATCAAGCAGACAACTGATTATCAGAAGTGTGAGATGCTCGAGAATATACTCCGGTGTCCTGTTACATTTTAGATAGCAAGGAGCAGACGGCTGAGTTTATTAAACTTCACCGAAACAATCTGCAAATTTCATTAAAATTTAATAAACTATCATCTTGTCTTTATTTTTAGTTAGCACATACCTTAAACACTTAAAGCTGTAAACTGTAAGCAGATGCATGCTGGTGCAATAAGCTGTACATTTTACGTCCAATGGATGCATGATCTGATTAGTCGACTAATCGCAAAAATAATCGGTGACTAGTCGACTATCAAAATAGTAGTTTGTGGCAGCCCTATTGTTAGCATTTTATTGATAACAGCATTGATACCAATACTTCTTATCAATAAACGTATTTGCTGATATTCCTGGCCTGGGGTAAAATGGTTATGGCTGCTTTTGATGCATTAGTACTAGTGCTGTCAGCGTTAATCTCATTAAAATGACGTTAACACCATAACGCGGCAAATCTCCATTAGCGAGTTAGTGCGGATCGCCCCGTGCGTAGGGCTGGATGGTGCTAACAAGCTAATGAGCTAACCGCGCTAACGCATTGACGCCGCGCAGCCCTGCCAACGGGGCGATCCGCGCTAACTCTAACGCTAACGGAGATTTGCTGTGTTACTGCGGTAATGGCGTTAATGTCATTTTAACGAGATTAACGCTGACAGCACTAAATAGTACATTTTTTCATCTGAGCTTCACTTTGGAGCAAGCGGTTGTGGTAAATGCCTTATAGTTGAGAATGTGAACAACCACAGACAATATGCAGTTGCTTATCTGTGTCAGGACTATTGATACCAACTTTGTGTTATTCTGATTAACAACAACTCAGACTTACTTTAACAGAGATAATGAGTTTCTGTGTGGTCATGGTACTCTTGAGAGGTTGAGAAAAAGAAGAAAACTGAACTTTAGGTTTGATGTCTTGTCCAAGAAACTTGTCTTTGAAGGTTCTCAGTCATCCAGGTCATCGTAGTCTAAGCAGCTTGGAAAGAAAGGCATCTGGACTTCTTTAAATTTCACCGCTCATCCGAGAAGCTTCTTCAGTTCTAAGAGCAACTGGTGGGAGTGTCCCTAAGAGGGTCATGGACCCCCTATTGATCCTCTATCTAATCACACAAGCCAAGGTGTGAAAACGGGTGTAGGTCACAATCAGCCAGGGTTTCGGGTGAGCTCATTGTGAAACCTAGCCCCACTCTATCATGTGATTTCCTGAGGTCAGATGGCCCAGAATGTGAGTGGGCGTTAAGGGTCTGGGATGGGATCTCAACACTGGATTATAGATGGCAGACAGTTGGTGTCGTAAACTACCGCCTCTGTTCAAAGATGGTCGTTCACAGTGGACATAGATGGCTTCTTTCACTCCTCTTTCACACCATCTGTCTTCTCTGTCCAAAATGTGAACGTTAGCGTCTTCGAAAGAGTGACCTCTGTCCTTTAGATGCAGATGGACAGGTCTTGTCCCGTCGAGGTAGCTCTTCTATGCTGTGCCATAAGTTTATGAAGTGGCTGTTTGAGAAGCTTTGATAATCTCCACCAGTTGCTCTTAGAACTGAAGAAGCTTCTCGGATGAGAGGTGAAACGTCTTCAAGAAAATGAAAGAAGTCCAGACGCTTTTCTTTCCAAGCTCCTTAGATCCAAGAAACTTCTACTTCTACAAGCAAAAGGTGGAGAGTCCAAGATATTAAACTCCTAGTGTTTTTTTGTTCTGTTTAGAGGTCCTGTTGATCATGTAAGTGGAAAGTGTGGAAAAAAGGGTCTACAAGCTCTTGAATCATGGGGCGTATTTATTTTTTTACAGTACTCTATACAAGTCTGCGAAAACCTCCTTTTTCACATGACAATATAAAATAATAATAATCGGTAGCTGGTGAGCAATGTTAAAAGACACATATAGGAAAGACTCTTAAATACAGCAAACGTAAATACAGCAAACGTAAGTGTTGCTAATGCTTGGTTTAACAGTTCTAGTAGTAATAACGATATGTTTTCAAGTGTTGTCATAAACTGAGCTTCCTCTCAGTCTCAGTAAGGAGATGCAAGTGTGTCAGTGTGTGTGTCTATGTGTGTATGCATTTATTTTAGCATGCATTCATGTTAATGTCAGCATGCACACAATTTCACAGTTGTGTTCATTTGAGCAGAAATAAATCAGAGATCACCGATTTGAACCACGTTTTTGTATTTTCCAAATATGTGCACTGCTTTGAGTTTTATCTATTCTTTGTGTGTGTGTGTGTGTGTGTGTGTGTGTGTGTGTGTGTGTGTGTGTGTGTGTGTGTGTGTGTGTGTGCGCGCATGCGTGTACACATGCAGCCTCTTGGATGTCTCATCTCGTGAAGGGGAGCTCTCCAGGCTTTGCCCTCTCTTGAATATTTATCGCAGTTCTTGGGAAGAGCACAAAAATCAAATATTCATTTTCATCCTGCCAAATTTACCCGCTGAACAGCACTGATCTCTTTCCCCCATCCTTTTGCTTTTTTAACTTTCACCTTTGACATGAAAGCGAAATCTTTTGATGAGACTGCTCTTGCTCTCCTGCGTTCAAAGCGCTACTTTCGTCTTTGACTTCGTTCTGTAATGTTTGGGTTTAATTAAACCGGGTGAATTTGCTCTTAGTTGGAAAACTCCGGGTTATTTTTTTTTCATCACTTTTCTGTCACATTGCAGCCTTCAGAAGTTACTTGGTTTGGGGTTTGTTTGTAGTGTTTTCTTCATGTTCCTACATGTAGGCGTCAGTAGTTTGGTAGCTACAATGCTGTTCTTTTTAAAAGAAACTATGCTCAAAACTGCATTAACTTAATGCCCACATTGTATCTGTGCGTTTACTAATATATAACAATAGTTAAGTGTCTGTTATCAGTCAGTTTAAAACCTTCTACAACAACAAAAGACTGTTGGATTGTGTGGGTTGAATGAGAAATGGAGGCATAAATATAGTCTCTTTTAAACTATTGTAACAAGTCATTAACTTCTAATCTTTACTAGTTTGTGCATGTTCTGTTTAGAGGTTACGGATGTTACTAAAAAGGAAAGGCTTAAATAGATATCTCATTAACCCTCTGAGGTCTAAATTATTGGCAATGACACCAATCCTAGCCAATCACAATTTGCAACTTTTGTTTTTATTTAATTGTTCCCTCAAGTCTACTCGATCAGGGACAAAGAACATAACCATTTTCACTGATATGCACCAAAAACTGTTCCATTTATATTTGTGTTGGGTTTTGTCTGTTTGTTGGAGTTATCACCAATGACAGCTTAGACCAGGGGTGGGGGAACTCCAGGCCTCAAAGGCCGGTGTCCTGCAGGTTTTAGATGTGTCCTTCATCCAAATGGCTAAATTACCTCCTCAACATGTCATGAAGTTCCCCAGAGGCCTGGTAATGAACTAATCATTTGATTTAGGTGTGTTGACCCAGGGTGAGATCTAAAACCTGCAGGACACTGGCTCTTGAGGCCTGGAGTTCCCCACCCCTGCCTTAGACCTTAGAGGATTCATAAGCAACTTCTTGCAAAGTGCAATCTTGTCAGCAAAACTACTGAGCTGAATTGCACTGATCTTGTTGGTGAAGTGAAGCATGGGCAGATGAAGGACTGAGTGGAATTTGGTGTGGATCCATAATTATTCTCTGCAAAAAAAAAAAGAAAGAAGAATCTAAACAGGGAATTGGCTTTTGCATTGACATTGCCATTGGCAGTGACACTGGCATTTGCATTGGCACTGGCTTTGGAAGGGGAATCACTGTGAGTGCCCTTTTAGAAAGCCCGTGATCTTCCTGTGGATAATTCATTATGGATATATGTTTGGGCTTGTAGTCACACTGTGGGATGAATTTGTAACTAATCGAATCCCTCAATGCAAAAATTCAGTCTTTCTTCAGCCCTGGTGCTGAAAAACACACACACACAAGTGTGATTTTGACTGAAAATGGTAATGTGACATTAAAAGTATAAGCTTGCTGTCAAATGAGTGGCTTCCTAATTAAATCTGGTGCAACTGTGACAAAGTGAATGCTTGAAGAGATTCACCTGTTTCTAAATGCCGCTGAATCCTCTTTAAGTCTTCCTGTTATATGCCCTGCCTTATTTAATCCTCAGATGACAGCTGAGTTTGTATTAGCAGGGCTAGCAACGGTTTTAAAGTCAGATTAGAAAAAAATATGGAGCAATTACAAGAGGAAATCAGACCCATTTTGAATCTGGGGGAAATATTTTTAGGAGCAAAGGGCAACAATTTCCTTCGGGCATGATGTCACCAGTTTGACAGAGATGCAGAATGGCAGGGAACGATGGGCAGATCTAGATTCGATACAAAGAGAGACAGAAAGCAAAGGAAAGAGAAAAGACAGAAAAAGAAAAAGAGAAGAAGAAAGAGCTGAGCTGTGCAGCTTGGTTCTCTCCTCTGCTGAGGCCGCAGATGAATTACAGGAAAGAAATACCAAAAATCATTTTTAAGTTATTAACTTTTAATCCATAAGAAGGAGCGCAGCATTAAAGGCTATATTAAGCTATAAGTTTGCTGCTCTGGTTTATACAGTATAGTCTGATTATTGTGTACTGCGTACTTAAAACTGTTGCTTGGAAGATGACAACACTGACTGAATTGCAACTTCAGAAGCGAAACAATTATCAGCAAAAAATTTTGCTTATTGAAGCTAGCTACTGCTAAAACTAATACTAAAGTGTTAAAAGTTCAATCCAGCCTCATTGGGAAGATGCAGACACAGCTGAGCGGTGACACCTGCAGCTGTGTTGGCACGGATAATCTCTATTTTAACAGGACATTGTATGAACAGCAACACTAGGTGTCAAATCATATTCCCTCGTGTTCACTAAACAAGCTGACTAGCTAACTTTTCCTCTTCATTTAAGCAAATAAAACAAATCGCATAAAATGCAGGACCACTGACAGCTGCTACATAGTGCAGAAGCTGGATTATTTAGGTTGGGCAGGACCCAGGTGCAGCAATTGGAGACAGAGATAATTAACTAAAAAGCAGCTTTATTGCCAAATCTAGAGGCTCAAAGGAAATACAAAAAACTAAATTCTAGCAAGGAAGAAGCTAGGTACTAGGAACCGGAAACTAGAAAACATGGAAACTACAAAAAAAAAAAAAAAGGAACTCACAGAAAAATACAAAACCACACAGCATGAGCTGACGACGCAACCACGAGCAGAGGGAGACTGAGGACATAATTACAGAAAAACTGGAAAAAGAAAAATCTACAGAGAAACAGATACGGGGACAGCAACGATGGAGACAAGAGATAAACAAACATGAAGACAAGGCTGACTAAACACAGGGGAAGACGAGACCCTGAAAACTCTAAGATGACTAAGAACTGAAGGCTAACTGAAGCATACTTTATGCACAACGTAAATATAACCATGAAACTATGAATCACACAGAATATTCCAACAAACAAGTCCGGAAACACAGAAAGACTGGGTCAAAGACCCAGTATCAGGACAATTTAGTGTTATTTGTCTGAGAATGGAATAGAATACAATAGGTACTTTATTGTCATTTACAATATAGAGCAGTTAGTCTAGTTAGTTTAAGAACAGAGTTTCGGTGCATTGACTTGCCATCAGATTAATGTGAGATTTCAATGTGACTTCTTGAAATTACATATTTGGAGAACAGAATAAGCACAAGAAATGTATGGATGGCTAGTAAGATTCTTAATGTCAAATTTTAACTTTCAGCCACAGTAACTGCTGAGTCCTTACTTAGGCTGTAGTGACACTAGAGAAAACAGTGGTTGGGTACCATAGTGCAACAAAAAACTATTACCACTTATGATCTTGCATAGCGTTGCCTTTAAAATGGGTTGCTTCAAAGATGGTCATCAGGACTGTGCCCACGTGCTATCAACTGCTATGTTCAAAGTGACTTTGATGTGTCAAAACCACAATAAAACAGCAATTAAGCTGAGTCAATTTGCTATCAGTAAGCAATAGAACGGTTGGGCAGTGGCATCAATTTGGCAATTACATTGAATCAGTTTGTGGATACAGTGATTAACCATGATATATCAGTGAAAATCCAAATCTATTGATGTCTAAAATTTACATGAACCTCACAGATTTGAAACTGAAATTCAGAAAGTTTAAAATTTAGAAGCACTGAGGTAGTTGTTGAAGGTCAGCGGTTTAACTGCAGAATGGTTGGCATGCTTGCTGTTTTAACATGACTCTGAATACAGCCAGAATACAACCAGATAAGTTGTGTCCCCTAGTTCAGCTTATAGGGGCAGAATGATTCAGACTGCAGTCAGTTGGGTTAGGATCCTAAATATTTAGAAACAGGTTGCCTCCAACTTGAGAAACGTGAACAATCACCTTGCGATTAAAAGTTGTTGCCACCTGTGGGTGTTGCACCCTCAACCTCAAGGTCACCACTTAGGCCTGGTAGCCACAACTACTTGCATTCAGTGTTGCCAACTCCTCAGTAAGGAAAATCGCTATTGGTTGTCCTAAAAGTCGCTAGAAGTCGCTAAATGACGTCATCACCTAATTTGCATAATTGGTCATGCTAATATAATTGTAACCTCTGTTGTTGGAGAGAGAAATAACATCGTGGAAGAGACATAAAGTGAGTAAAAAACGTCCTAAATGCATTTAGAGTTTATTTAGAACTACAAATTAAATTTCTTTTAGCAACGTCACAATTCCAACCCTGCTGCTTTACCCGGGCTTGGACCGGCAAAAGTGACCCGAAATAGGCACTCTGGTGGAGTTACTTTGTGTGTGTGTGTTTATAAGTAGTTTTAAACCTTGTGATCCACAAAACAGCATAAGAGTAAAAGAGTAAAAGAAGAACTGACTGCGTTACAGCACCCGCTGCTTGTTGAGAGTAAAAGCGATACGCGCTTTCACGTCTTTTTTTAGCGACTTTTTTTTAGAAAAAAAAAGGGGGGTCTGAAAACTCGCTAAATATAGCGACAAAGTCGCTAAGTTGGCAACACTGCTTGCATTTGGTCACTGACAACAATATGAATAAATAAATGAAAATAATCAATCTCACGGGCAACCACCAATTTCTTCTTAGTCGCATGGAGGATGCCAAACTATTATGCTCAATTCCAGAGTTTTTTTCCTTATTTGTTCCTGTATTAAGACTGTATTAAGTGCAGAAGCCCAACCCACCAGCTGTTCAAACCTTCTGTTTACAAGGGGCAGCCAATCAGAAGAAAACTGGCTTAAAGGGAAGGGGAAAGGAGCTAAAATGACTTCGTTCCAACAGAAAATCAACTGAATAGCTGCGCCAAGCCCCGGTATGAGACAAATGATTGTTTTCCAATCATGACTCAATGCAAAGCTACTTTAGTCGAGTCCAAGAATAAAAATATGAAGCAGGAAATGAGCACAACAGGGCCCTTTTAAAAATATTTACTAGAACATGTCATTACCATTTTGCCAGTTTGCTAAATAAAAAATTACAGCAACCGCTCAACCAGAATAATGTATGTGTAAAACTTCCAAACTGTAACATTAAATCAGTTAGTCCCCCAAATTCCCCAAACACACCAGAAAACAGGCACGGCTTCATAAAGCTAAAGAATTTCCTTCAATATCAGCTTGTTATCACCCCAATTCAACTGTGGCAAACTCACACTCACTGGGCATTTTAATTAAATATGAACTCGTCTGTGTTTTCCCCTCCGGCACCGCGGTGGCACATGGGGGTTCACGCAGGCAGCATCAGAGCTGCCGACGCCGATATGAGAAGAAAACTCAATCAACAATCATTCATGTCCTGAGGGGCTAAAAGCTGTGGCAACTTAGACGACCAAGTTTTAAAGCTACAATACTTAGTTACAATACGCACTTTGCACATCTTAAGTGCGATAAGGTGAAGCGGTAGCTCTAAACTAGCCGTGTACGTTGGATGAGTTTTACTGCAACAGGCGTTACGCAGGAGTCTGTTGCTGTTTCCTCCTCATTAGAGATATTAATGATAGCATTCATTGCACGCATGTGTGTGTTGTGTGTGTCTGTGCATGTGACAGAATGATGCATCGGCTTTGTTTAACAGGGAGCACGCACACACCTCTGCAGTCATTCATCAAGCCCACTACCTGAGCTGAGGGCAGTCCTTGGGGAAGTCCCGCGAGTTAACACCCCATGTCATCGAGTGGCACTTTTATGTCACCCCACAGCACCTACAGCTCATCGACAATTAAGGTGCAACCTAGAAACCCCTACCCCAAAACCCTCTCCACGTTCATCATTAGTTATAGCTGCCACCGAGCTCTATCGCAGGCAGACCGGAGTGTCGAGGTCAGAGAGAGCCAGCATGTTGCTTTTATCGATGAATCCCCTGCTGTGGTTGACCTCTGTCGGATCAGCCTTTTGAGCACACCCGTCAGTTGATGATGATGTAATTACCTCAATGCTGGTGGCCTAATTGACTTATAACATATAATTACAAGTGCCTAACCCTGCAATGTGACATGTCACTGTCTTTCTTTTGCATTTCCGTAAGCACAATGAGAGATTGGGCTGAAGCGATGACGAGGAACGCCAGCTGGGGGCTGATAAGGAGAAGAAAATTCACAGAGCTAGGTGGAGTGACAGGCAAAGTTCTGACCAAAAAAAAAAAGCGAGAAAAAAAGCAAGAAAAGAAGAGCTGCCTCATTTTTTATTCCCTCTGTATTCCTGCAACTCATCAGCCCTCCTCTCCTCCCTCTGTTCCCTATTTCTATCTCTCGGCGTCGCTTAATTACACCCAGTGTTTGCACTGTGGGAGTACGGCTGCCACTTATTGCCCTACTTGTTGTTCCCTTTACTCCGTGTGAGGAATAAGCTGGTGGTGGAAGGAGAGGAAGTGGGAGAGAGAGAGAGATGGGTGGTGCATGTGTGCAGGTGGTGAGGATCGTGGCACGCTCCTCATTGCTCCTTTGTGCGGTGCAAAACAAGGACACCGCCATGAAATTATGCAGAGGTAGATCAGACAAAGCAAACTTCTTTCTCTCCTTCTGCTCTCTCCATTCAGCTTCCCCTCATCCTCCTTTTTGTGCCATATGCAAATAGACATAACGGAGAGAAGCCCACTGCAGCGTGTCCTTCATGTACCGCATCATCAGAGTGTATTGACTTAGAGTGAGAGCCTCGTCTCTCCATAGTTCCTCTCCTTAATAAGCCTTTTCACTTCAGTGTACTTGTTAGAGTGTGGTCTGAAAGGACGTGAAAAGGTACAGAGGCTCGTCTGAGGTGTTCATATGCGACTCAGCAGTGTGCAGGAACTAGAGCAAACTGGTCAAATATCTTGTTCAATTATTCAGGCTACTCAACACACAACCACTTGAATAGGTCGGTTATGTGTATTTCAAAATAGACGTGTGTTTTCAGAGATCTGAACGTTATTAGTTGCATCGATCCGTCCGTCCTTCCATGGTAAATGGACTTTTCTTCTACTTGAGCACTCGAAGTGTTTTATACAACATACTTCATTCACCCATTCAAACCCATTCACAGCCATTCATACAAGCACTTTTTTCTACACCTGAACTCTTTCTAGCTAACATTCACACACATTTACACACATTCACACTTCGATAAATACATTGGAGAGCAACTTGGGGTTCAGTATCTTGCCCAAGGATACTTTGACATGCAGACATGCAAGAGAAGCCAAGGATTGAACAAACAACCTTTCAATTAGTAGGTAATATGATCAGGGGGTAGATCATCCCTCCATCCATGGATGGATGGAGGGATCCATCCACCCATCCATGGAATTCAGGGTTGTGGTGGAGCTGGAATTCATTAAGCTATCATAGGGAGAGAGAAGCGGCACATCCAGGACATCAGTCCATTCCAGAACCAGCACAAAGAGAACCATTCACATGCTCAACAACAACTATGGCCAGTTTAGAATCAAAAGTTACCTGATCACACCTGTCTGTGAACTTTGAGAGGAAGACAGACATTGATACTAGATTGTTTCAACATGAAATAAGCATACCATACGGAGCTGCCCTGTATCAGTTTTATCCCACTAGCTATTCATTAGTCTGCACAGCTGAGGTTCTGCTGTTCAAAGTCCAAAGTATTTTGTGCAGTTTTAGGTTGTGAGCCCTGCCATTGTTACCACATGATTATGTTGAGTTATTCCAGGCGTAACCTCTCCACCAGGTTTAGGCTGAGGAAATGTGTTCTTTTTTTAGACACTAGCTCAGGGATGGGTCGGTGTCCTGCAGGTTTTAGATGTGTCCTTGATCCAACACAGGTGATTCAAATGGCTAAATTACCTCCTCAGCATGTCCTGAAGTTCTCCAGAGGCCTGGTAATGAACTAATCATGTGATTCAGGTGTGTTGACCCAGGGTAATATCTAAAAGCTGCAGGACACCGGCCCTCGAGGCCTGGAGTTGCCCACCCCTGCACTAGCTACAACTATTAATTTAACTAATATTTGTATTAGCCTGCTTTTAATACTAATTTGGCAGTGTTACTTTCCCCCATAAAATCCACCATGAAAAGAAATATGAGTAAAACCTGGACGTCATTTGGTCTTTTTTTTCTTTTTCTTTTTTTTTTTACCAGAAATGACTACAGACAGAAACTGGACTTTGATCACTGTCATTGCCAAGGGACTGAATGCAAACATGCTGTCAAAGAACAGGAGAATGAATCCCAGGAGACATTCACAGCTGCACTCCTTGAGTACTAGTGCCCTCTATAGGCCAGATGTGGAGCCTCAGCCTATTATGGCAGTGAATCAAACACATTTGAGCCACTTTGGTCCTGAGCACATTACAGTATTTTGGACTCTCACAGAGACTGAACCACTAAATATTAAGACCAAATGTGAACAGGACCTGGGGTGTTCTTTTGAAGATGGTGAGTGGAAGCCAGAATGTGAGGGAGCACTACCAGCCACCACAAGGTTTTCCACTTTTAACAACAGTGCCTATTTACACCAGAAAGACACCAAAGACGAATAAATCAATTTCAAATTTTTGCCCTAGATGCAAAATTATAGCCAATAACATGTAAAAATTCAAACATTGCAAAGAGATTCTGAAAGAGATTCTCAGATTTGAGATCCCTCGCTCTGCTAGATTAACCTTTTTTAGACAACATGTCCCATTTCCTGTTTGCCTGAAGAAAGAATCTGCAATGAATACTGGCAATAAATATGTCTACGCTGATTAAAGCAATCTCCTCTGACATGTTTTCAGGCTGCGACATCGATTGGGTTCTGTACTCACATGTTGAAGCTTCAACATTTGGTTGTTGCCATGTTTGTTTATTTGCATCCAGACGCAGCCATGTTTAGACTACAGTGTGAAGCACAAAGGTGCTAATGCAAACTAGTTTCTTTAGCATGCTATAGCCATAAACGTTATAGTTGTAACTCACAGATATACTGTTTAACTCGGTGAAAATGAAGCACAAGCCTGCTGGGTAGTCTTTAATACAAAGCATGTCTTCTTATTTTGTCAGATTAGAAATATACTCCAAGAGGCGCTGATAATAGAAAAAGAATGGAGAAGTTCTGTCACGGGTAATGGGAAAAACGGACTCAGTCGCGGAGCTTTTGATGCGAAGCAGACAGTGCGTTTATTTACAGTGCCCAAAAACAATCCCAAAACAAAGCGAAGTGCAAAGTCCAATGGTGATCTCCTCCAACTCCCAGTGGTGCACAGGTGAATTTCCACAGTGATCATCCGAGTGTGTTTTCTTCTCCTCCGAGAGCTTAATTCCGCGGGCTCCTTCTCCCCAACCTCCTGCTCCGTGTTTCCTCCTCCTGAAAACGAGCGACACAAAACCGGTGAGAAGGCTAGCCGGCTAAAGCTAAGTTGAAGTTAACAACACTTTTAACTACCGAGCTTCAAGTACAATCCAGCGTCGACTGCCGTCTGGACACACAGTTAAATACCCCAGCTCATGACGAAGGATGATCAGTGACAGCTGGGTGGTCGATTAGGTGCAGGTGTGTCAGCCGCTGGGTGGAGACAGCAAGGGTAGGGAGGAGGAGAGAGAGACACACACGCACACACACACAGGCAGGTCGCCCCAGGAAGGACCGTCTGGTCATGACAGTACCCCCCCTCTAACGGGAGCCTCCGGGCGACCCACGAAACTTGTCCGGGTGCCGACGGCGGAATTCCCTCACCATACCGGGATCGAGAATCGCGGACCGCGGCACCCAGGAACGCTCTTCCGGACCGTACCCCTCCCAATCCACCAGAAACTGGAAGCCCCTACCGCGGCGCCTGGCATCCATTATGCGAGTAATGGAATAAGCCGGAGCACCAGCGATATCCCGGGCGGGTGGTGGGGGCCCGGGAGGCAGGCACAACGGGCTGGTCCGGACCGGCCTAAGTTGAGAAACATGAAACACATTGTGTACCTTCATGTTGTGCGGGAGGGCCAGCCGGAGAGTCACTGGATTCAGGATGGCTTGCACAGAAAAGGGTCCAAGGAACCGGGGAGCCAGCTTCTTGGACTCAGTCCGCAGAGTGATGTTCCTAGAGGACAGCCATACCTGCTGGCCCACCCGATAGGCCGGTGTAGGGACGCGGCGGCGGTCAGCCAGTCTCTTGTTTTGTGCGCTTGTACGTAGCAGAGCCGCTCGGGTCGCCCGCCAGATCCGTCGACAGCGTCTCATGTGATGTTGTACAGAGGGTACGGCCACCTCTCCCTCCGTGATGGAGAGGAGTGGGGGTTGATACCCCAGGGATGCTTCGAAGGGAGAAACACCCGTAGCGGCCGACGTGCTGGAGTTATGGGCGTATTCGGCCCACGCCAACTGCTCACTCCATGACGACTGGTTGGAGGACACGACGCAGCGCAGCATGGCCTCCAGCTCCTGGTTCGCCCGCTCAGTCTGCCCGTTAGTCTGCGGGTGAAAACCAGAAGACAGGCTGACCTGGACCCCCAGCTCGGTACAAAACATCTTCCACACCCGAGAGGTGAACTGGGGCCCACGATCAGAAACAATGTCCAGAGGAATGCCGTGAAGGCGAAAAACATGCTGGGTTAAGAGCTGGGCAGTCTCTAGAGCGGTGGGAAGTTTAGTAAGGGCAACAAAATGGGCAGCCTTAGAAAAACGGTCAATGATGGTGAGTATAACAGTTTTACCAGAAGACGGCGGGAGACCAGTGATGAAGTCCAGAGCGATGTGCGACCAGGGCCGGCTGGGGACGGGCAGTGGTCTAAGGAGTCCCGATGGAGGTGAGTTGGACGTCTTATTTCGGGCGCACACAGGACATGCGGCCACATACTCCCGGACGTCCTGAGAGAGAGAGGGCCACCAAAACAGCCTTTGCAAAAAGGTGACAGTTCGATTCCTGCCCGGATGGCAGGTAAACCGTGCAGTGTGTGCCCAGTGGATGACCTTACCCCTGACCGCTGAGGGTACATACAATCTACCTGCTGGACCGGTGCCGGGGTCAGGCTCTTGTTGCTGGGCATCTCGGATCACCCTTTCTATCTCCCAGGTGAGGGTCCCCACAATGCACGAGGCCGGCAAAATGGGTCTCTCCTTCTCCTCGGGGTCCGTGTCTGGCGCGAACTGGCGTGATAGGGCGTCTGGTTTCGTGTTCCGGGACCCGGGCCTGTAGGTAATGGTTAGGTTAAACCGTGCAAAAAACAATGCCCACCTCGCCTGTCGGGCGTTCAGGCGCTTCGCCGCTTGGAGGTAGGCAAGGTTCTTGTGGTCCGTCCACACGACAACAGGATGTTCGTTCCCCTCCAACCAGTGCCGCCACTCCTCCAGCGCCAACTTGATGGCAAGAAGCTCCCGGTCGCCTACGTCATAATTCCTTTCGGCCTGAGTGAGACGACGGGAGAAAAAGGCACAAGGGTGTAATTTACCTTCCTTGCGCTGAGAGAGAACCGCCCCAACTCCTGAATCAGAAGCGTCCACTTCCACCACGAACGGCAGGGCGAGGTCGGCCTGGGCCAAGATGGGGGCAGAGGCGAAAAGGCTCTTGAGACGGTCGAATGCTTGCTGGGCTGCTGGAGACCACAGGTACGGCTGTTTGGGTGACGTAAGTTGTGTGAGAGGCAATGCTACCTTACTGAAGTCCCGGATGAAACGTCTGTAGAAGTTGCTGAATCCCAGAAAACTTTGCAACTTCTTCCGGGAGCCGGGCACAGGCCACTCCAACACAGCTTTGACCTTAGCCGGGTCCGCTCGCAACTGGCCCTGTTCAATGATGAAACCCAAAAAAGAGACAGTTGAGGCATGAAACTCACATTTCTCCGCTTTACAAAACAGCCGATTCTCCAACAGGCGGCGTAACACCAGTCTCACATGCTTAACATGCTCAGCTCTGGACCTGGAGAAAATCAGAATGTCGTCAAGGTAAACAAACACGAAGTGGTTCAAAAAATCTCGTAGAACATCATTTACCAGGCCTTGAAAAACAGCAGGGGCGTTTGTGAGTCCGAACGGCATTACCAGGTACTCAAAGTGACCCAGATGGGTGTTGAAGGCCGTCTTCCATTCGTCCCCCTCGCGGATGCGGACCAGGTGAAAAGCATTGCGGAGATCAAGTTTGGTGAAATGGGTGGCTCCTTGAAGGAGTTCAAAAGCTGAGGCGAGCAGAGGTAAAGGATATTTGTTTTTGATGGTGATTTTATTTAGTCCCCGATAGTCAATGCAGGGGCGTAGGGTCTTATCCTTCTTTTCAACAAAAAAGAAGCCTGCGCCCAAGGGGGAAGTGGAGGGACGGATGATGCCGGCTGCCAGGGAGTCCGTAATGTAGCGCTCCATAGACTCGCGCTCAGGTTTAGAGATACTATAGAGTCGGCTAGTGGGCAAGGGGGCGCCTGGGAGCAAATCAATCCCACAGTCGTACGGACGATGGGGGGGCAGCGACTGGGCCCCGTCTTTGCTAAAGACTTCACCGAGATCGTGATATTCGGCAGGCACGGTTGACAAGTCGGGGCGAGTGGGCGGCCCAGCAGGATCATCTGACATACAACCCGGCACCGCAGAGCGTAAACACTGCTCATGGCAACGGGTGCTCCACCCCACGATACATCCCTTGGCCCAATCAATCTGTGGATTGTGTTGCTGGAGCCAGGGGAATCCCAAAACTAAGGGTGTGTCAGGTGCCTCGAAGAGAAAAAGGAACATCTGCTCAGTGTGATTGCCGGAGAGAGTGAGTGTGATTTCTTGCGTGCGGTGAGTGACAGCAGCTAACGGTCTGCCATTAAGCGCTGACACTTGAAGCGTTTCAGGGAGAGGAACAACGGGCAACCCCATCTTGCGGGCCAAAGCCTCATCCAAAAAACTTTGTTCAGCTCCCGAGTCTATTAGTGCATCACAAGAATGGGTGCGGGAAAGAAACCGTAATTTAGCGGGGCAGCTGAGGTGGAGGAATGTCTTAACCGGCGCACCCGTCAGTATCCCCACCTTTACTGACGGGCTGAGTCTTTTAGCCGTGAGGGACAGGCGTCCGCGAAATGCCCCTTCTTCCCGCACGCAAAACACTCACCCACCAGCTGTCTTCTGCTCCGGGTGATTTTAGTCCGTCCCAGCTGCATGGGTTGCTCCTCGTCAGCATGTGAATCCGGTTCCTCCTCTCTCCACTCGAGAGATGGGAGTCCAGTAGGAACTCCTACGCCCCCTACTGACCGTCGCCCCTCTCCAGTCCGCCTGCCAAACTCCCGCATATGGTCATCTAGACTGATACACATGTTAACCAGGGCACTTAGTGATTTAGGAAGCTCTTTAGTGGCCAACTCACGTTTGACATTCTCATTTAAGCTGTTTAGGAATGCTCCTCGGAGCGCCTTCTCCTCCCAGCCAGTCTCCTCGGCCAAGATCCAAAAGTCCACGGAGAAGTCTGCCACGCTCCGCCGGCCCTGCTTTAAAGTAAACATGCGATGAGCAGCACTGTCTGGGTTTGATCCCTTGTCAAACACACACCGAAATTTGCTCAAAAAATCACTATATGAGATGGAAGGCTGGGCGCTCAGAACTGCTTGAGCCCATAGCAGTGCTCGTCCGGTCATGAGCTCAACCATGAGGGTGATCTTGGCGATATCAGAGGCATAAGCTCGAGTCTGCTGCCTAAAAATCAGAGAGCATTGAGTCAAAAATCCCCGGCTTTTGTCCAAATCTCCGCTGAATTTTTCAGGTACAGGTAATGTGTGTTCTCGCTGCGGCGGAGGTGGAGATGGAGGAAGAGGACAGGCCGCTGCTACATTAAGAAGCTCTACTGGTGGTTGTGGTTGTGTAACGGGCTCTGGTGGGTGAACGGGTGCTCTAGGTGTAGCTAGCAACATACCTTTCAGTTCAGATACCACCTGTAGTAGCGCGGACTGCTCCTCGGCCACATGCTGCAGCATTTTTTCATGTCGTTCCAACCGTTCAGCTTGAAGCGCGAGCTCGCGCTGGACGGGAGTTGAGTCCGCTGAGTCCATTGCTGGCTGGATTGTTCTGTCACGGGTAATGGGAAAAACGGACTCAGTCGCGGAGCTTTTGATGCGAAGCAGACAGTGCGTTTATTTACAGTGCCCAAAAACAATCCCAAAACAAAGCGAAGTGCAAAGTCCAATGGTGATCTCCTCCAACTCCCAGTGGTGCACAGGTGAATTTCCACAGTGATCATCCGAGTGTGTTTTCTTCTCCTCCGAGAGCTTAATTCCGCGGGCTCCTTCTCCCCAACCTCCTGCTCCGTGTTTCCTCCTCCTGAAAACGAGCGACACAAAACCGGTGAGAAGGCTAGCCGGCTAAAGCTAAGTTGAAGTTAACAACACTTTTAACTACCGAGCTTCAAGTACAATCCAGCGTCGACTGCCGTCTGGACACACAGTTAAATACCCCAGCTCATGACGAAGGATGATCAGTGACAGCTGGGTGGTCGATTAGGTGCAGGTGTGTCAGCCGCTGGGTGGAGACAGCAAGGGTAGGGAGGAGGAGAGAGAGACACACACGCACACACACACAGGCAGGTCGCCCCAGGAAGGACCGTCTGGTCATGACAAGTTCAGTTTAGTGAATTAGCTGAGGTTAAGCCTTATACCACATCTAATAGCTACACCTGTCTTCCCTAACTTTAGACCAAATGGCACATACACACACAAATGGTTGAAACATTCAATAAACAAATAGTTAAAATAGAAAAAAGCATTGAAGTGCAAACAGGAAAAAAAAGGGCAGCCACTAACTTGTAATTCTCTGATCAGGGCTATTGATCACTGCGACCTTGGTCAATCTTGGCTCCTTATTATCTCATGTCTTCTCTTAATGTGCTATCGACTGTTCTATCACTCAATTGTCAGCCTGGAGAAAAACATACAGTGTAGACAAAGACAAATAGACAGTGGCAGAGATGATTATCGCCTCAGCGGCTTTAGCTGCTGAGAAACTGTGCGGCAGTTTGTTTTTTAATCATCTGATCACCTCATATGTTTGGTGCTTGCTTGAAGAGAAAGCCCGTGCAGGCGAGCGCGTTACCCGTTAGGTTCCGTGTAGTATCTGTGTATTGAGTTTTTCCATGTCAGAGAAGCACAGCTGCTGTGCAGTGCAGTGCCAGGTGCCCTGCTGGTGCTAATGAAGCATCCTCATCAGTCCAGTGGCTTAATTAGAAGACTCTGTTTCTTTGACTGCAATAAGCAAAGAGATGTGTTTTTAAAGAAAAGGAAAGAGGGAGCAAATGAGAGACACGGCAAATAAACAAACTGCGATGGGGGGAGGGGCGTGTATAAAAGTGCCTGGGGTGAAGGCCTGGGGGGTAGGGGGCATGATGAGGTTGCGGGTTGGATCGCTGCGGGCATCCATTCTCCATCTGGTGTGAGCTGCACAGTAAGTGACCTAAGAGTGTCCTGCACAAACCCCCACACACACATACTGCACTAATACCCCATTGTGTGCCATGTTCCAGCGTGATCAGCAGAGCCCCGGGCCTGAAGCTGGTGGTAGAGACCCTGATGTCATCCCTGAAGCCCATCGGCAACATCGTGGTCATCTGCTGTGCCTTCTTCATTATCTTTGGCATCCTGGGAGTACAGGTGAGAGGGGAGGGGGAAATGGAGAGTATACGCACAGACCTAATGAGAAGACTCTGTAAGCATGCTTGAGCAATTTGACATGTGATTGAATGCTCGCGCAGGTCTCCACCCTCTCCCGAACCACCTTGGGTGTATGTACATCTGGAAGGGCTATCAGAAAAACAGCTATTTTTTTATGCACTCTCCGACTTATAACTCATAGGCCTGGACGCTTATGTATGCTTATGTGGCCGCAATGAGTTTTCATGGCTAACAGCCCAAGGACCAATCCATACACACAAGCTCTGTGTCCTTGGTGTAGTTCCAACTCCTGTTTGTCTGCCGTCAGGACATTAATGTCCTTTAACCATCTGTCCAAGTAAAGTAAGGTCATAAAGGGTTAATGGCTGTTATGACACCATGAGGCAGCAGTTGGAACATTCACTCATGAAGTGCAGAATTCAACTTCCAGTGTTCCCAACGCTACCGATCCATATGTTGTCGCTCAGTGTCAATGTGCTTTTGGAGCTTTTTATAGCTTCAGTAAAGAGCATACACACTTTGGCAAAGTACCATATCACCCTAAATCGTGTAATATGAAATACATAAATGTACTCTCAGGGTTGAACTAAAGCTTTCAAAACCTGGAGTCCAATCACGGCAGGGTCGCCTATAAGCCATACAAACTTAACAGTGTTTTTGTGGTGGTTCAAATGTATGTGTGTGTGTGTTTTCTCCTCAGCTTTTCAAGGGAAAATTCTTCATTTGTCAAGGAGAGGATATAAGGAACATCACCAATAAGTCAGACTGCTTGCAAGCCAGCTATAAGTGGGTCAGACACAAGTACAACTTTGACAACCTGGGACAAGTAAGACATTCGAAATGTCAACATTCCTGATGGACAGACGCATGAATAAAAAGAAACTGATGATGTTGATCATGTTTTTCAACTGCTTTTAACTTTAGTCTGTGTTTACGTTTCAACCCTGTCATCCTGTCTCAGGCCTTGATGTCTCTCTTTGTGCTGGCGTCAAAAGATGGATGGGTCGACATTATGTACGATGGGCTTGATGCTGTGGGAGTTGACCAACAGGTAAATATTAAATTGCGCACACAAAATGTTGGCAAGTCCCTTGGCTGTTCAATATAATTTCTGGATTTCGTCTAATACAGCCGTACCTGGCAGGCAGTCATTACTTAGAATGAGTGATGAAGACTTCTTAATGTAAAAAAAGATCCTCCACATAGAGCTAAAAGAAGATTGATGTTTCCGTCTGCAGCAAGAGCCCTGCACAGAACAGAGCAGGCAGCAATGACAATAAAATAAGACACTGAAGACGTCAGATACAGTATGAAAGGAGGAGGCGGGTTGCAAAGCAGGTTGCAGCTACAGAGCACTTGTGAGTAAGGTAAAGCAGCTTTGCCAGTTAGATGTGTGGAAGGGCATTACCTGGGCCATCAGCTGACGTGGGCGGGCATCAACATCAGCTGATCTAACCTGATTGTGTCTGAGCCCAGGTTTGCAGCCAGCCTGAATTAACGTCCTTCCTGATTTTTCTGTTGTTTTTCAGCCCATAATGAACTACAACCCATGGATGCTGCTCTACTTCATCTCCTTCCTCCTGATCGTCGCCTTCTTCGTGCTCAACATGTTTGTAGGCGTGGTGGTGGAGAACTTCCATAAATGCCGGCGCCACCAGGAGGCCGAGGAGGCCAAACGCAGGGAGGAGAAGAGACTGAAACGCATGGAGAAAAAGAGACGGAGTAAGGAGAAGGAGCTGGCTGGTCGGTAGTCTTTCCACATCTTTCTGAGTCCTGCTTGATTCGAGCTTGAGCCTTTTTTTTTTTCCTTTTTGCTTTTTAATTTGATTTGGCCGAATACGGAAAAACGCAATTAGCGAGCTAGTATCAAATATAGTTGCTACTCTGCGGTAGAACTCCCTTTCCTTCGACCATCCTCTTTCCCTTTTACCGTGAGTAAAATGGAAAGAATTCTTAATCCAGTCTGGTGGTCACCTGCTCTGGCTCTGTAGAGTCTGCTGCAGGCTGTGGAGGCTTTTCTTCGACCCCAGCAATAATTAATCAAGCTGGATGTTAAGAAAAGCTCCCACAATCGGCAGGTTCGCAGAATTAGGACTGATGACTGCTGGAGTTAGCCGCCACCCTTTCCCTCCTCCCTTAACTTGCCTGGTCTACCGTAGACACCGTGCTTGGGATGGCCCCTTGGAGCATGCCCAGTGAGTGCTGACAGATGGGGCTTGCATGGTGGTGGGTATACAGAGCTAGAGGGAGGGGGAGTCAATGATTTCATCACCGTGGCCCGAAAAGGAGATGACCCCCCCTCCCTTCCTCTTTTCTGCATGCGGTTTAGTACAGCCGGAGGAGCAGGGATAGACCAAAATCTGGAAGAAAAGGAGGAAGAGTTTCACCTGTAGCTTGTGAGATTTACGAAGGAGTTAGAGCTAATTCCATGCCTGTCCCACCCTCACCTCCGGCTGTATAGGAGTTGATGACAAACTGCTTTTTTTTTTCTTTTTACCTTTTTTAATACTTTCCACTGCCTCCTACACCCCCCAAAACAGTGCTAGCTTCTGCTAGCATTACCCTTCTTGGGAATTTGAGGCCTATACTCATGCCTTTACAGTATTTTGCCAAACCTATTCCAAAGGCACTTTTTTATATATATGTCTATATTTTGTACAAGGAGCAGTGGACACTTTTTTTAAAGCCAAAAGGCAAAAAACCCAAACCTTTTCATTTCTTTTATATATATATAATTTTATTTGATAACCGGAATGTTTCCGTCGAGCTCTTGAGAAATACAGATGGAAATTGATCTTGCTTTTACAGGAGGTGTCCGCCACGGCTATCTCATCCAATCAAGAAACTCACCCCCGACCCTGTCGCACACAGTCTACGTGTACACACAGTATATGTCAAGAGGCCCCTTTAACTCGTCTTCTTCCACATCTCTGAGTTTCTTTCCCTGCTTTTGTTTTTCTCCTTCTCTAATTTTTTTTTTCATTGAAACGGTTCTCTCCCTAATTTCTGGCTCAGTATTTTTTGCCAGGATGCTTTTTTGTTTTGGTCTTTAGGGTGGCTAAAGGGCAAGATGTTGATTCCTTAGTAAAACGGCAATACGAAAATGAAAAGTTGCTCATAACAGTTGCAGTTGTAACTCGACAATTTGTAAAGCGGGTGTTTTTGAGACCTTTGGTTTGTGACATGTGAACGGTTTTCATCCAAAGAACTGGACTCAGAATCTCTGGAAAGACGAAAATAACCATAGGCACACAAACCAGCTTAACCTTTCATCGCTACCTTCTAAGCCTTACTCCATCCCTCTTTCCCTCTTTCTATCTCTTTGACTCTCTTCTGTCTCTAACTTTCAGCCATCTTTCCTTTCTCGCTTTCTTCGGCCTCTGCCTGACTAACACGCTCTCATTCCTCTAGATTTATTGGTTCCGGGGGTGAGTTGGGCCCTCTCTGACGGCACACTGAAAGGTACAGAGTTTCCAGCATGTTCTGTGTGTCCCTTTTTAAAACCCCACACCGCCACCGACCACGACCACCCATTAATGGTGGCTAGGGTTAATAAGTTCAATGATCACGGGAGGTAGGGCCCCATCTTGCGTCCCCGCCCCCCTGCCTCTCTCCCATCAGCTCTCAGTCCGCTGGACATGCTGTTACCTGTTTTCTCTGTCGTGCCTTTGTCTTTCACAGCTCTTCCACACCGCTCGTGATCCATCCACTGTTCACAGCACCGCACCGCTGCTGCTGCACCACCAACACCACAAGAAAAGAAGACTTTGATGTAAAATTAAATTAGCAGGGAAACTCAGGTGGCGAGAGGGAGAGAAGGGAAAAAGATGTTTCCAGATAAGAATTCCAGAGTTTCCTTTAGTGTTTTTCAGACAGACGTGGTGTAATTCTCTCAGTATATGCTTATGATGCTCTTTTCTTTTAGTTACAATAATATTTTCAATCAGCACCAAAGCCATTTTGTCATTTGAAAGCGTGGTGACATTTTTAGAAGAAAGTGTTACAGAGAACTGAGAACATAAATGTTGTAATGGGCATAAAAATATACTTTAGCATAGCTGTGCTTTAAGCTAACTCTTATTGTCAGCATGCTAACATACGTAAATTCAATAAACGCAGTATTTGACATTTATATTATTTAGTTTACTGTTTGATTGAAACACAAACCTCAAGGTGGTACTGGAGGAAACTTCTCGAGATCACTATAGTAAACAAACGTTAACATAGAAGTTTAAGTAAGTAAAATTGAGCTGTCGGTGGCTCTAGATGAAAAGTCGCTACCACATTCGCTAGTCATTCATCATCTTGGATTCAAACAAGACTATAAACACTTTGTTCGATATTTCACTCTGAATGAAAGTGATCAGCTGATAAGTGGAGTCACGAAGTTAGTAAAGCCGGCCAAGAATCTATAAGCAGCTCTACTTTGACTTTGAGATCTCAGCAATCTATTGTTTTCTTGGTTTAGTGCAGCTAAACTCAGATAAGCGAAGCGTGACAGATGGTTACTTTGACTACACCAGCATTATGTAGGAGTAGGTCACGGATAATAGGTACTGATTTGTAAATAACTGGACATGTGTCATGGCGAGGTGCGCCGGTGTGTTTGTTAGAGCGGACCCGAAAGCAGACACTGGAGGAAGGAGCTGGTTTGCGAACAGAAGGCGAGCCTTTATTTCAGCTGAAAACATAAAACTATGGAACACCAAGAATAACTATGAGAAACTATAACTGACTATGATAACAAAAGGTAAAACTATGAGTATGACTCAGACTGTGACTAGATGATATGAGGGAAATTGGCAGACGTCCTGACAATGAACAGTAAGAGACACATGACTTAAATACACACATGAGGTGATCAGGGGAAGTGGAGACACATAAGGAAACAGCTGACTAGGATGAACATAATGATGCACAGGAAATGTAATCTAAAACACAAAGACATGGAAACTGGACTTTCAAAATAAACAGGAAAACATGACAAGACACAGGCATGACAGCATTAACCAGGCAGACCAGAAACATGACAGATAAGACACAATAAACAACAAGGGGAACTGTAACACATGGGAAGATGACCCAAAGGAGACCTGCTAAACAATGAACAATAACTACAACTAAGGAACCCAGGATCTAAAAGTACTAACTATAAACAATGAATATCAAAATACAAGAAAACACAAAGCGCTGGGTCATACGACCCAGGACTGTGACAACATGGTCAAATGTGACCTGATCTTAGCTGTAAACTATAATGTGATGTTAAGAATCCCCATATACCAGATCTTTTCCTACATTTTGCCAATACAAACAAAGGCAGCTGGATTTTAAGCAGAATTTTAAAGATAAAAGACATTTTAATGAAGGTTTGACCTTAATTGACCTTGAGGAGAGGTCATATATCATTCCCTGTATGCCTATATATTGTCAATACAAACAATGGCAGTAAGAAAAATAGTTTCAAATAGCTCTGTGTAACATTTTCATTACTTTGACTTTCAAATCAGCCTACTGAATTTAGTGAAGGAGATGTCAGAGCTCAAATGTAACATGACATTTGAAATCTTCCTGCAATACTTTTATATGATAACAACACACACCACACTTATAAGAATCATAGTTTACAAGTTGACGCTATCATGCCAACTCTTATTGATCAGCAACAAAATATGGTAAGCTATGGAGCCCCGCAAGGGACGATGGAGAAAGAAAAAAAAAAAGATGAACTTTTGCGAGATGTCCCTTGCAGGGCTCCGTAGTAAGCACATCAAATAAACAGGGCATGAATTTTTCTAATCTTGATGTTTAATTAAAAAAGTCTTTGAATTTTCTCAGTTTCCCCCACTGGTATCAAAGACTGCACTGAGTATTTCAGCATCAAGTTTGAAATTCTACTACCGCAAGCTGCGACAACACTAGATGATAATACTGATCCTTTTTTGTTTTATACCGTTTACCATTTAGTAACAAGTTCTGGCAAACGTATTCGGTACTGACCAAAAAAGTTACTGACCTATCAAAACCAATAGGAAAGAAGCTAAAGACCAGTTTTAATTACTCAGAATTATTCGTTAAACTTTAATAATGTGTTGGATTTCTCTCTCTTGCATTGTGTCTTGTAACTTCAGCTCACTGCTGTCACTATAGATTGGTACCAAAAAGGTATGGATAAAATCATCTATTAAGGCTTACCAGCCTCTATTAAAAGGCCACAGAGATTCAATCAAGAAATTTCTGTTATTTGGTCCCTGAATCTTTGCTCAGTTTAGAAATCCTCATTTAGGACATCCGGAATCAGAATCTGTAGATGTTGCTATATTAAACTGCAGCAAACTGAAATCAGCTCCAGCTTGTTTCGCTCAAGGGTTTAAACTGTTCCTTTAGTCTATTTCTACTTTATCACGTGTGCATCGTTATTAAATCATGATCTCAAATAGAATAAAAGAATGTCCGATTCACTAGGAAACACTGTGTGCAAAGGTCGCATCGGTATGAGTTGTGATTAGCCGAGACCACAGCAGGTTTGTTCACAGCAGCTGGCTCATGTTGGGCATAAAAGGTCATCCTGGGGCGGTGTGACCACTCTGCCTGAATTGTCACAAGTAGTTTCCATGGAAATCTGCTAAAGGTATTGTTATGAAAGATGGAAGCTGCTGAGATCTTGTGTAATGAGAGTTTGTGTGAGTAGGCTTAGCTATATCCCGATGGTCCCATCATCGCCTCGGTTGACTTACAGCGGGAGTGGTGTCTGTTAATTTGCGGCACGTCCTGGAAGGTAGACCCGGCTGTGTTGCTTTGTATTCTTGTGTGCATATGAGTGTGTCAGGGAGCAGATGGCTGCAAAACAGGTTGTGAAATATGCAGGAGCAGCTATCTCATCCTCAAATCCCCCCCCTCCTCTCAGTGTGGATGAATGTCTGACCCCCACAGCCTCTCTGTTGATCCTTTTTTGCCTCAGTCTCTTGTAACATTTAGGTAGTTTTACCCGAAAGGTAATTACAGCACTGACACGAACACTCAAGTCCCACAGAAAAACCATGCCTGCACACTGTGTATGTGTATTTGAGGTGTCCGGCACACTCCACACGTGTGGGGTCGTTATCATTTGTAGAGACTCGATGGAGGAGTGGAACAAAGAGAGAGGAAAAGAGGTGATCAAGGAGGTGCATTAAGATTTCCACTGATGATGCAGGGAGGAGGAGAAGATATGCACGTGGGTGGAGGAGGTGGCAGAGTTACACAAACACTGTATCAGGCTGTAATAATGCAGTGATGTAAGCACAGACAGGTGCACGCTGAAGAAGAAGTGGCGATGCATTGTGACATGCAGAGAGCGAGCGCAGGAACACCTAAGGCTAAATTTGAAACTCTGCCCTGTTGTTGGAGTTGACTTGTTGTGTTGAGTCACAGTCAGCTGGCTGTGGCAGACACATCAAGTGAAGCTACAGTGCACTGCATGGTGTATGCAGCAAATTGTAAATATAGCTGCGTGCTGCTTCCTCCCTCTCGAGGAGCTACCACAATGATAGCGTTCTGGATCTTTTGACACACAGCGGCTTGCATCAGGGTAATGATGCTCTTAGTGTTGATGCCTGAGTCTATAGGCTGTTGGCTGTGATTATGCAGCCATAGTATTAAATGTAGTCACAGTTACTCTATAAAAAACTCTATAATGTCTTTTACAGTAACAATTTGAAGCTTGTGGACCTGAGAAGAAAGGCCCAAGTTCCCAGACCCCATCACGTTGTCAAATTAGTGTAGAAAGTCTAAAACTGAGAGGAATTCTACTTTCAAAAAATTGTAGGGTTGCAAAGGAAATCAGCATAATTTCACTGCACTGCTTGGTTAATTCTGCAGATCTGCTCGTTATCTGTATTCCATACTTCAAAGTAGCCAGATAGCTACATTTCATTACCACTGTACATGTTATAGAGCTACCAAAAATACTGCTGTAATACAGTTTAAAATGTATATTTTATACCAAGGAACCAAAACGCTACCTTCTTATACTGCACAGAAGTTGTAAGGAAGCGGTCAAACCAAATCATAGAGTTACAAAGTAAAAGCTAAACAATTAGAACAGAAACTATGAAACAAAGCCCAAGACATTCGCTTCCTCTTAGATGAAGTTTGATGACGTTTTTACCCCTCAGTCTTAAGGATGATGGGATATTGTTGTCATGGCAAAGCAGGCTTTCGGGTGGCTTTTAAAACAGGATGTTTAAACTGATACCAGAGGTGCTA
This sequence comes from Pelmatolapia mariae, assembly GCF_036321145.2. Taxonomy (NCBI): domain Eukaryota; kingdom Metazoa; phylum Chordata; class Actinopteri; order Cichliformes; family Cichlidae; genus Pelmatolapia; species Pelmatolapia mariae. The sequence continues at coordinate 23,376,758 of NC_086234.1, read as the reverse complement.
AAAGTCTTGGACATCTTGAAAAAATATTAATTAAAGTGATATAAAAGTGATGTACCAAACTGTAATGATGGCTGAAATAAGAGTAATGAAAAAAAGAGATGTATCCTTATAGAGGCATCATTGTAAAATCCACAGTAAGTTTGTAGAACACGGAGATCTTTAATAAAACAATAATTTTCTTGTTCTGTTGTAGTATCTGCTTCTAGCATTATTTGAGAGTGTTTACATACACATAATATGGACCATGCAGTGTAAGTGTAGTTCTGTGAGGCTAAACAGAGAATAAAAGTTGTAATTAGGAGCAGAGAGGAAAGTAACGGGCACGGTTTAGAGAAAAGCTTTGAAAGCTGCAGTATATTTGAAGGTGAATGTGTTGTGAATTTGTAAGGTGATGACATGCTAACTGTTTATGACTAGAATTTAAAGTCGTACTTTTAATTTGCATGTGTTTGTGTGTTCATGTGTGTGTGTGCGCACACCATACTCCGGCTATAAGTCAAGTCTGAGGGAACCGTGGTTCTGTCGTGTTAACAGATGGCCCTTGGCTTCCCAAACACGCCGAACAGATCGCGCTGTATCCCAAGCAGCTCTGGCTGGGTCAGCCCCCACATGAATTCACTCTATCATAACACACTTGTCATCACATCTCACCCCAAACAGTGAGCTGATCAAGAAATACAAGTGCAGGACAGCGTAATATAAACCCAGAATACTGCAAACAGTCGCACACAAACATGGCTATCTGTATACCTTCACACTGACTCTCTGCTGTTTATCTGTTAGGTTTAACAGCTGTCCCTTTTTGCAACTTTATCTTTTTGATATAGGATTGCATGATTTTAACACTGACCACATATGTTTTGAGCCGTTTCCATCTCTGTTGGTGGTCTCACGTTGCTGTGGAAACTGGCATATTTAAGAGCTGATTGCCAGCTGATACTTTTCTGTAAATCAGCCTCCTACTCTGAGCCCAACAACAACACTTTCATGCTGTTTATCCACTAACCTTTGTGTTGTGGAACATGGCAGATTAATATTATTATTATTAATATATCCTGTGAACTAAATGCAATGTCATTAGCAGCAGATTGCCTTAGTAAATCTAGTTTTTATTTTAGTTAACGAAAAAAATGTTCATATCTAGTTAATCAAATTTTTTAGTTTTGTGTTACTTAACCATAATAACCTTGTTCCTCAATCAACTGTGTTAACATCAGCATAAAAACAGGAGCTTCACTGCATGGGTTCACATGGTTAAGCAGCTCCTGTGGATGTGATGTGTAGATGGCCCAGTAGTTTTGTCCATATCCGGTCTTTAAATCTGACGTCATTAGCTATGTCTGGGCCCAAACTCATCTGCAGGTCCCTAAGTCAAACGATCACTGCGGGATAACTGAGTTGAAAAACTGTCTAAATTCTTTCATCTTTAATAAAATGATCAGTGTGGCTGCTCCACCAGGTGTAACAATTAAGTTTAACATAAAGGCATCCATGTAAACAGAATTTATTAAATTTAACGGAGTTAGAAGTTAGCAGGAAGTAAGCTCGCTAGTTTCCATCTAAATGAAACACACCATGTTCTGACTGAGGGATTTATGAAACAAATTAAGACGTACTGCTCTGCTATCACTTCCAACATAAATGAAGACAAGAAACTAAACAGCAGTGACGTTTGTAGAGTTAATGAAGTTAGGCTAGCTGGTATATAATGATGTGCTACGTGGTGGTTAGCGACACAGCTATGTTAGCATAATATAAACAGTGAAGCTGGACGATGAACGCTAACTTTTTTCCACTCGATAAAAGTTAACGTTCCTGATGGTTAAGGACAAATGCAATCACATGGCAGGATGCTGTAAACGGACCGAACATCAGTTAGGAAAACAACTGAGATAATCAATCCACAATACAAGGTTAATCATTAATATACTGCTGCATGTGCTGGGCTGTAGTTACATCGTAAGGTTTAAATAACTGAGCTTTAAAATGAACAGCGGTAATAAAAACCGAGAGGCCGACAGTGATCACTGACTGTTTTTAGGGGATTTTTGAGATTAAATAGAACAAGATACAAAGCATTAAAACATATTAAACGCAGGGTAGTTTGGGCCCGGAAGCAGGATTCATCACGTCATCGCTTAAAGACCGGATAGTGAACACTCGTACATTCCTATAATAAGCTCATATTTCCCCATGTAGATTAATGAATTTCATGTTTATTTTTTTGTATAAATTCAAGTCACATATAGTAATAAGTGATTAAAAAACAATGTAATTAGTATGCTCTACTGCAGCGGTCCCCAAACCCTGGCCATGGACCGGTATCGGTCCGTGAGTCATTCGGTACAGCACCAATAGTTATCGTTATTTTTTTAATCGTTTTGATTGTTAACTCGGTTTCCCTGGGTCTTTTCCTGTGTGTTATAAATAAATCTTCTTTTTTTGTACCGGTACTGGTTGTATTTTGTTGTATTTATCCGTGACATCTTAAAGGCCGGTGTCTTTATTGTCAGACATAAACCAGTCCGTGGCGCAAAAAAAGTTGGGGACCGCTGCTCTACTGAGTTCTTAGGCTTTTTTTCACTGAGCTCCAAATGCATGTAAATGTATATCAAGGTTCACAAAGTTTTCCAGCTTTTTAAACTTCTGACACCAACTATAAAGACACATTTTGCTTAGCATCACACAGTGGAACTTTTTAAACTCAAGGGAAAACTTGACAGGGCTTCATTGCTTCCCCACATATATAACGGTTTCTCTATTTGCAAAAAGTGTGCCCACAGCGCTGCAGATAACTGCGCAGGCGGTTGATGTGGACAATATGACTGTTGTATTCTTCATGTCGAGTTATAAAACTTCGCCATCTTAAGTTGGGTAGTTTATTCTTATGTCACGCTACTAATCTTTGCTGTCGACACACGTCCAGCAGTTAACAAGAACACAAGGATAAAGGGATCATCCCCTCTCACGTTGGTTCCCCTGGCACCAAAAACATACACTGTGACATCCAAAAAACATTAGCGTGGGTACACAAAGCAGCTTGACATTCCATGAATAGCTTTCTTCATCTATTAGCTTGGCGCGCATACACATATACACAAGGAGCCACACAAACCCAGCCGGTGCCAATCCATAGCTGTATCTGGGTCAGCGCTAACAGAGATGAATCGAACAGAAGTTTCACATCGCCCCTCTTTCTTTCTTTCTATTCCATCGCTGTAGAAATGTAATTAATAACTGCAGCACTTTAGGGAGAGGGTGAATGGGAGAAGGAAGAGAGGCAACAAAAAAAAAGTCTCAGAGGGGAGCAGGATATGGGGGAAGGAAGTGAGAGACAGTTATATATCTTGGCAAGAAATCCCAGAGATCCACCTCAGGGGTGTAAAAGTTTGATGCCACAAGGTGTAAGTAGCAGTGCTTAGTGAAGTGTTAAATGCGATGAATCTTTCATAACTTTTGGCGGTTAGCAACAACTGGACGCTGTGTTACCTAGAACAGTATCCTAAACTGTAATAATATGTTTTGAAGTTACCTCATCCAGGATGCAGTGAATGAAGCTAATTTGTTTTAGTGCAATATTACATATATTCATTCATCTCTACTTGTGGTGGTGTGAATGAGGGATGATTGATATGTACTGAAAAAAGCGAGAATGCAAACACAAAAATCAAAAAGCGTCGAATGACTAATGAAGTTCATTCATTTGCACAGAAGGCAGCGTTTTAGCTTTAATAAATGCTTCAACTATTCTGACAGAGCATGTAGTAATTACATAGGTTGACTGAAAAGCTGTAAGTAATTTGTGGGAGCTGCGGGGGGGGGGGATGCGCCAACAACACTCACTATGAATGTTTCATGTTGGAAACTTTCTCCATGAATATTTCATCTGCAGAAATGTCAAAAAGAGAGCAGCATGGAGCAGAGTGGGCAGACAGCCTAATATTGTAGCGCTGCCCTGCTGCACCGAATGTAGTGATGAAAGAGACATGAGGCAGATTTTTTTTTTCTTTCTTATTTCTCCTGGGCAGAGTTATTTATGCAGAGGGCCATAACTAAAAGCTGTGTCTTAACCATTGTGTGTGTTTGTGTGTGTGCGGTGTAGTCAAGAAGAAACACTCAGTCGGAACGCCAAAAGCTGTGTCATGAGCTGCACGTGTGATTGAATCAGGCTCATTGTTATTTTTGGCTGGGTCAAACAATATCATTTGATGAAATATATTTATGACATTTTTCCACTTTTGTGTAGTTATGGGCTACTTGGTGGTAAAATATTCACTAGCTTTTCTGATCTATTGTACTAAGTGGGGCAAGTTAACATAATGGCTGATGTAAGTTTGAGTTCTTCAGGTGATCTGCTAACAATGCAAAGACCAGTGCAGTCTATCAAAAGCAGCACAGATATTCAGTGTAAGGACTCAGTAAAGAGCTGCAGGGTAGAGCTAGCCTTGGCACAGCACTCATAGCTTTGAGTTACCCATCTGCAGTAATTACATGCTTGTTCTGATAACAAATCCTTCTGGCAACTGTTTTTTTTTTCTTGCATTATCATTTTGACACAATTTTCTGTAAATTACCTGCTGCAAACCTTACTAATTTATGATTCATTTAAATACTCCCCAAATTGTCTGTGCTAAGGAGGAAACTTGGAAAATACTTACAATACAATAAGACCAGCTGTAAAAAAACCAAAATACTTTGTCTTCATCACGTTAACGCCATAACCGCATTAATGTGGCAAATCTCTGTTAGCGAGTTAACGTGGATCACCCCGTGCATAGGGCTGCATGGTCTCAACGCGTTAGCGCGGTTAGCTCGTTAACCCGTTAGCACTGTGCAGCCCCACTCACGGGGTGATCCACGTTAACTCGCTAACGGAGATTTGCCGCGTTAATGCGGTTATGGCGTTAACGTGATTTTAACGAGATTAACGCTGACAGCACTAATAATTAAAAAAAAATTTTAGCACCAAAGAGAGCCCAGTGTGGTCCTTGATTTTTAGTGATGTAATCAGGATGATTAACTCAAAGCATAAATACAGTGTAATATAATATGTATCATATACCATCTTCACCAACTTTGTTTAATATATTAGCTTAGCAAGTTTGTGTGAAGCTGATAGAAATGTCACTGATTGGTCATTAATGTTAAATTTGTCAAGTTTTCATGAACCAAAACCTATTAGAAAAACGTTGTCGTTGATGGTAACAATCTTGATAATCCCTCAATCAAACTATTGGAATGTCAATGAGAACCTTAAATCTTATTTTCCATTTTCAGATTTTGCGCACATATTTCTGAATAAATGCAGGAGTGTTGAAGGATTTTAGCATTCTTGTTGATTCAGGAACATGCGAAAATTTTGGCTTTTTGCCTAATAAAACAAGTGGAATCACAGTCTGTCAATGTCTAGTGCGTTGTTGTAAAAGCTTACTCGGACGTTTCATATGGGATCTTTTTCTTTCTGTTCTTAAAAGTAGATTAGAGCTTGTCTTAAAATATGTATCTGTCTTTAGCAAGTATTGCAGATCTATTATGGAGATGCCTTTTGTGTGGTTTACAGCTGTATGATGAGTGGTTGTAACGGGAAATATTATATGAAAGTGTAGGCAAAGACAAAAAGTTGGCATCAAATATCAAATCCAGCCTTCGCCCAAGAAAGGGTGAAGACATTAAAATCAAGGTCTTGCTGTTGTGCATATTGTCGCTCTCAACATAAACACAAATGCAGGTAAAGGAAGAAGGGTTAAACGCAGTCATTATGCTGTTATAAAGCTTCCCATCCGTTCTGTATCTTGTTCTCACCGTTTTCCCTGTTATTCCGCCTTCCACTCACTCTGTCCAATTGCTTGCATTCACCATTCAGTCCCCCATTTCAATTGGTCCATCCTGCTCAAGTATGACTCAGAAAGGTGTGTCGGTCTACTATGTGAACCAGCACAATGTGTGTCAGTGTGGGTGTGTTAAAGAGTGCTGGCGTGAGTGGGTGTTACCATGCCCTGTCATTTTGAACGATGTCATGTTTTCTTATTTACCTCTTCTCCTCTGGACTTTTCAGTTTGCTCTGCTGTTCCTCTGCGCTGCTTCCAAATCTGATGCGAATTCCGTCCTTCGCTGTTTTTGTCTTTTTCTCACCACTGTGTCGCTTCCTGTCTCTTTTGATGTTCTAAGCAGGACAGCAGAGCATTCAGGAATTCCACTTAAATCTTTTTTTGACTGTAACTATTCATGTTGACAATCTTTTTTTTCTTTTTTTTTAGACTCAGTGTTTGCTGGATATCAAAAATGGACATCCGGTCCTTGACAATGACGGTTGACATATTTTTTTCCGGCAGACGCTGAGTCTCAAGGTTTATTACTGAACCATTCACCATGAAGGATAGAGGCATAAAAGCAGCCGCCGCATCCACCCAAACACCTGCCCCATAACTGTGTTACTTATTTCCGTTCGACCTTTAAAATGCATCGTAGCTGCTTTTACGTCCCGTGTCCTGCTCTTCCCTTCACAGCCATTCCCATTCCAAACTTTTAAGTCCACTTTAATCCCTACATCTCATCCTTTACTTCCATCCATATCAATTCACACTCCTTATCCCACTATTCCAATCAGCTGTAAATGTCTGACAGAGCCTTCAGATACATTGAGAAGCGATCCAGCAGCCATTACGCCAATGAATCAATGCCAGAGCAGTGCCTCGTATTGTTTTCAGATTCACTGTCAGGCCTCCTTTTCATGAGAGTAGTCGACACAGCATCCCTTCCACCTCACAGCTTACTCAGGACATCCTCACATGATCACCAGGTTCTGAGAAACTTTAGGCCCTTTTTGTTCCAGAACCATATGTCACATATCCAATCAAACCCAACCTGCCCTCACCCACACGGTCACAGGATACCCATAGTGCTGTGCTATGGGGTTCTTTACCATCAGTCCAACAACCAAGGACCCTTATTTTGTCTGTATTTCCCAAAACAAGACCACCTTGAAAATGTATGCCTTCATGTTTTTGAGTGTGGCCACGTCCAAAAGCAACTGCCAGGCCAAAATCGTAATCTTTTTAATGTCACCTCCCACAAAGGAGATGGTGAGTAAGGGAAGGTGAGTAAATAAAGAGGAAAACTTGGTCTTTGAGTTGTTTTTGGACAGGGAATTGTTTATGTCCTGTTAATTCTAAGAGTTTTTTCCTCCTGTTTGACAGACCCTTGGGCAAAATTTCAGCAGGGTTTTTAGATCTCCTTTACGTGCACTTAAAATCATTAAAGTAAACCTAAAGCCAAATGTCCACTGGATTGTGGCTCTGCATTCGAGCTGAGCTACATTATTGTAGTGTGTGCAGGAAATGTTTCAGGGGTGGAGCATCATCCAGCCTCTTTTCTAAGATACTTTTAATTTTCTGTATTTTACTCTTTTAAGTGTGCCAACAAATGCTTTTGGGTAGTACTTTAACTACTGGTTGACCTCAGAACCTGGTAGCCACTGATAAAACTCATAACCTCAAACGTCTATCCTTAACTAAGACAACTTGTTTGAGATGGAGGTTGTATTGAGGGCTGTACTAACTACTAAGGCAGTGTATACTCTAACTTGAATAAGGATGACATTTATCTTTTGTCCTGCCTCCCTCCTCTCACCTGCTCTCACCCCTAGCTATTCGCAGCAAATTGCTGCCCCTCTGTGAGCGTCTGCTGGAGGTTTCTTCCTGTTAAATGGGAGTTTTTCCTTCCCACTGTCACCAAGTGCTTGGTCATAGGAGGTTGTGTGATTGTTGGGGTTTTTTATAATTGTAGAGTCTTTAACTTCCAATATAAACAAGGTGACTGTTTCAATTTAGTGCTATAAAAATAAATTGAATTGAATTAAATTGAGCAGTTTAGTTGGTAATAATTGTAATAGTTTGGTCTCCTCTAAGAAGGCAACATTTGCTTTGTGGCTAACTCTTTTTGAATGTTTATAGTTGTGTTAATAACACAAATATTATCGTTAATTATTTTTATCAGTACAGCAGCAGCATGGGGATGACTTGGGGATGAATGGCAAATATATGACTTTTATAACTAACAACTAAATGAACATTTTTTCTATTTAAGCTCCATTAGCTAGGGTACTAATAATAATGATAATTGTAATCGACAATATTAAATCATTTTCCAATAAATATAGACATTATAGATTCTTGTCCTCCAATTGCAATAAAGCTTATTCATTAGTAGAGACACAATGACATGGAGTCCCTCAAGACAGACCTGTCATCTCAAAGAATGGAGTCAGTCTCAGATTACATGATTTTTCTTTTTCATTTTTAAAATTTTTCTTTATACAGCACCAAATTAAAACAACAGTCACTTAAGGTTCTTTATATTGTAAGTTAAAGATTCTGCAATAATTCAGAGTACACCCCAACAATCAGATGACCCTGCTATGAGCACTTGGCGACAGTGGGAACGAAAAACTCCCTTTTAACAGGAAGAAACCTCCAATAGAACCAGACTCAGGGAAACAGGACAAAAGACAGACTGTGGATCAGAGCCAGAGATTAATAACAATAACATGATGATAAGACAGAAGAAACTGAGACAGGCTAAAAAAATTACTAAAATGATTATGAAATTATAACATTTTGGGGTAAAAAATTCATAAAGACAGATGAATGGAGCCATTTGAATGGCAAAAGGTGCTCTGCTCAGCTAAGACAAAGATGCAACTTAATGCAGCCAAATCTGGTGGACATTAACTGTAAAAGTAATGAAGTTGAAGTTGAAATAATTGTAAAGTTTTATTCTGTATGAACCCCCAGCATTTTCAGGGTTCATTTTTAACCTAACAGGGAGAACAGCAGTCATAAGAAGCTCTAAGTCCCTGCCCCTTTTGCCCTGGCTGGTCCTGTTACACTTTCACACAAAAGCGGTGTCGCGAATGAGGATGGAAGTGCAAAGAGCAGATGCCGGGACCTTCACGGACGGTCGGTCACGGCCCCTCTGTGCATTTGCGCTCATCCTCATTCCCTTTCAAAGCTCAGAGAGGAGGCTCCACCTGCTACATCAGTGAAGGACGTGCAAGGAGAAGGTGAAGTGGAGACAGAGGAAGCGAAAGTGGGAGCTGAAACAAAATCATTTTCCATTCCCCTGAATGTTTTGGTAGCCCAGCTGGCTTAGGGGAGGAAAAAATAATTGCCAGCGTGATTGAAAGCAGGAGTTGCGTGAGCTCTACTCCTCATTGAGGAGAAGCTTTCTTTTTCTCCAGTGCAGCGGGAGTTAGGGCAGGGGAGCCGGGGCAGTCAGTGTAATTTGGCTCCCTAAACTTTCACCTTCTCTTCTCACACTTCATTCGCTATGCTCCTCCAGAGACTAGTTGAGTTTTAGCCAAACGGTTTATGTCTCTCACTTTCTTCTCCCTTATCCACATATCTCTTGTTGGGCCCTGCCCTTGCTGCCACATCCATAATGTTAAGGGCAGTGCTCGCTTACTTCCTCAGATCACTTTTTCAGGGAGAGGAAAGTGAGCCAAGCTTTAGCTAACTTTAGCTATGGTGTAGTAAACTTTTTCTTTACTCTAAAGGAATGTAAATAGGACAGTAGGACAAAAAACCAACATGTTATGCAGAATATCTAAATGAATGAGAGGAGAGGATATAGGAGATGGGGTGGTAAAGCAAAAGTATTGCTCCTCTGTGTGTGTGTGTCTGTCTGGCTTAGCCGGCAGTGCACCTGCAGACGGTAAGTAGAGCAGAGTAAAAATAATGTTTGCTCATTCAGAGATGATGGACGAGCTCGTAAATGCAAACTCCCAGTGAATGAACCAAGCTGTTGCGTCCCCACAAGGACCATGCCCAACTGCCCCGTTTCAAAAAGCATGTGTCCCAGACATTTTACATCTGCTTTATCACTGTCTACTCAGAGGCCAAGTGCCGAAACATCCATAAGAGTTTGGGCGTTTATATATATAAATATATATGTAAAAAGTCGCAGACAAGACGAGGAAATGTTGGTGCGGAGATAATTCCGGGTGCCGTCCTGCTGCAAAAGCAAAGCAGGTGACGGGAGCGCGTCAGCTTGTGTTAGCACATTAATTTGAAAAGCCAGACCGCTCACACCAGAAGCCACATCGTTTTCACTGTCTGGCACGCACATGTCTGCGGTCAGACTTCCACCGCTGGCCGCCCCCGCGGTTCTGCCTGCACCACTGACATTCAGGTTCATCGCTCCTGCTGTCAATATCAATAATTACCAGCGGGCACAAAATTGGCTCTCAGCGAAGATGAACTGGAGCACAAATATAGAATGAATTCACTTGAAGGCACTCGGTAGAGTTCAGACCTCAACAAGTCTTCAACTCTCCGTTATTTACCTCGACAGCACCAAAGACAACAAAGCAGGTTTATTATCAGAGGCAGGCCTTATTTCTTAATGTTCTGTGCCCATGAGTCTGACTTATCATATGTGGCATAAACAAAAGTTTTCAGGAAGAAACTATTAAAAGTCAAACACCTTAACTTATTTAAATATCGCCGATTTAGGGACATATTTTCGGGCATGACCCTTTAGCTTCTTAGTTTTAGATCCCTATCTGTAAGTAAGACTTCTGACCTCTTCGTGCTCAGTGGAGGACCGTTGTTTGCATTGTTGTGCATGCAAAAAAACATGCGACCATGCTTTATTAAATAAATAAAAGAAATAAAAATCAGCTTTCTCCTCCATCCTCCGTCGAAGTCCACCATCTTGAATGACAGCAGAACGGCATTGAGGGCTTTCTTTAAGATTGCCACACATGAAACTACTAAATGGGAAGGAACCAAGCTGACTGGTGAGCACTAACTGACCTTTCAAAATAAGAGGGGAATGTCAGTAAACTGATCATCTTGCACAGATAGAAAAGTGTAAATAAACTGCAAATGAAGCCAGGCCTTAACGATAAATCCCCACAGCACTGTTTCCACCAATAGAAGCAATAATAGATTAGACATATCACATCATTGCTTTACTCTGAGTTTCTATTTTTAACAGAAACATTAGACTCGATCCATAATTCCAGGTGCTGCAACTCTGCTAGTCTTTGTTTAGCGTGCTGTCAGTGAAATGATCAACCTCCCACGCAAGACTCTTACATCAAAAGCTTTTCGGCAGTTCCTATGAGAGGACATCAAATCTTATAGGAAGTTAAAAGTGGCATTTCTTTCACTTATTTAACACTGAATTGCATGTTTTAGCTGTAATTAATTAATGTTATCAGTATTTTTGCTGCTATGAAGGAGCACTTACATCAGATCGATAGGTCTGACCGCTTCCCTTTGTTGTATCGCTAAAGATCACGCAGCGAAAATGCTAAGGCATGCCACGCGTAATTATAGCGTAGGCGGTTTCATCCACTTGAGCGCATTTTATCCAGCCTTTAATTGATGTGTTTGTGCCTGCAGTCAGTTTTGAGGAGGCCATTAGCTGACTGTGTTGTTTTTATTTTGAAAATCACGCTTATATTTTAATTAGATTTGTGTCTTTTGTTTGTATTTAATTGGGAAAAATAGCCTAAGTCAAAGATAACAGTACTCGAACGCGCGATCATTTTAGTTTAAAGCTAAACGAGCAGCGCATGAGTTCTTCCTCCCTTTTTGTCAAGTCACGCTCAAAGTTTCTGAAGGGCAGCCAATCACAGGTTTTGACATTGACCGCCATAAATACAAATTTGAATACTGCAGTGGGATAGATGGAGCTCAACATTTATAACTTTGCACCTGCTAAATTTTATATCCAAAATATAGATAGATAGATAGATAGATAGATAGATAGATAGATAGATAGATAGATATGTGTGTCTTTTTTCTATACTGGTTTTCCTGATTCAATAGGGAACCCTGTAGGCACACACCATGAATGGCGCACACATACACACTGGGAATAGTCTGAGTTCAGCACAGTTGCAGTCACAGTTAATTGGGTAGACAGGGAGTGTTCACAACACCCAAAGGATTTTTTTTAAATGTGTGTGTTCCCTTTTACATCCCTTTACTCATGTGACCTAGAGCCTCTCCTTCACTGATGGAGTGTTAGGGTGATAGATGGAACGAGTCTCCTCTCTCTTCCTCACCCTGACTCCCAGCCTATGCATCCATCCATCCATCCTCTCTGGACAAAAGGGAAGGGGTGAGGAATGAAGTGATGGATGAGTATGGAAAACTTTCCTAATGCGTTAATGTTCTTCTCCTGAGAGGAGGTGAGCAGAGGAGATAAGGAGAGACCGTGTCACATGATGATCAGGGAGAAAAAGGGTGAGAGGGCCACATCTCCAACCTGGAATAGCCCGACAGCAGCCGCCTCCCTGGAGTTTCTCTTTCAAACCCACGTTGAGCACTTGCTATTTGTCTCTTATCATTTCAGGGGAGAGTTATTTTAAAAAAGAAAGAAAGCAAGAGAGACAGAAAAGAAAATTTGATCAGAGGGGAGGGGATCTGATTTGATTAGTCGTGACTCCAGACCACAGGAGCGCTTGGCTGTAGTCTCTCTTTCTCTCTCTTCATTATCTGATCGGCCTTCTCTTTTTGCATCTCTTCCCATACTCTCATATTCTTAATGGGAGTCAGCCATTGTGAGTGACTTTAATGCATTGATGTTCCACTAACAACTTTCCTTTAAAACAAGGCTTCGTCGACTCCAGTCCTCAACACAGCAGCTCTACTGTATGTTGTCCCAGTGTAAAACCTCGCATCTCACTTTCTGAACATCACCTCCTCCTCCTTCTCCTTCTCCTCCTCCTCCTCCTACTCACCCCTGCCTTCACCCCAACTCCCCCCAACCATTTCCCACTTCCAACAGAAGCTCAGAGTAAGCCCTACTACTCGGATTACTCCCCCACCCGCCTTCTCATCCACAAGATGTGCACCAGCCACTACCTGGACCTGTTCATCACCATCGTAATAGGCCTCAACGTCATCACCATGTCAATGGAGCACTATCAGCAGCCTAAGGTCAGATGTTTGGGAAAACAGGATGCTGGCTTGGCTCAGTCCTTTGGGGGGAAAAAAGAGAAAAAGGTTTTACACATCTGTTTACATGTCAATCTAAAAAAAAATCACTATGTTTGAATATTAATATGAATATAAATGAAAAAATATTAATGTTAAATATTAAAAATTCCTTTGGATGTTCTTTTTCCATGAGTGGTTTTTCATTACCATCTCATATCAGTCACTTCAGATGATATAATGAATACAGTGCAGCTTCTCATAGTCCTACAGTTACAGACAAATGCATGCTCTTTTGTTGTGTCAGGAGTCTAATTCTTCAAATTTTGTCAATTCTTTCAAGTTTTTCTGCCATGAAAATAATATAAAAAGCTGATTATTGGCAACGCACGTTGGCTGTTAGACACTCCATTCCTTAATCTTCAGGTCAGTGGTATCTAAAAACGAATGTTATTGGAATTCTAGTTCAGCCTTCCAGGAACATGAGGTTTATAGCTTTGAATGCTTTAGGAGACAGTGTCAGGTGAACAAGCCTTTCCAACGATAATAAAATACTAATGAAAAAAAACCCCGCCTCACCAGTTCTTTGAACAAGGCTGAGAGAGGGATAAGGTCATCAGGGAAAACAAATGAAAGTTAGATAAGAACTGTAAAAAGCTTGGCTAGAAAGGCAGTGGTAAACTATAGAGGGAGGTCAAAACAATAAATACTGAATTTTTGGACAATCAATGAAAAGAAAAAGTCATATTAAAGGACTTTAAATAATGCTCCAACTGTAGAGAATTAAGGTAACCAGGTTTAGCCCAGATCCAATCCATTAAAGAAAGGTAATTATATGTATCCTGAGAATCACTGAGGTCTGGTTATGGATTCTTAGGATTTATAGTCTATATTTTAATCACCATCAGGCATCAGGCTTTGCCAGCTGGGATTTCTCCAACACTCATTTTTGAAATATGAGTCCATCACTTCATGTATCACATTGTTGGCCAACTGCTTAATCAGAGAACTGAGGTGGATTTTTGAAAAAATAAATGTGACTGAGTGGATAAAGTTGTATTTAGCAAGATGCATCAGATATCAATGGAGAGTCAACAAAAGTATAGGATTGCTCCTGGGTGGATAAGGGCGTTGTAAGGCATGGTATATGAAAATGTAGAGCAGGAAGCTAGATCCTAGCAACATGCTAAGAATATTAGTAGACAGTAAAAAAAATTACATGAGCCCTAAATTGAAGTTGTTTCTGAATTCTCTAAATATCTGGCCAGTACCACAATATAATGTTTGAATTGTTGCCTCTGATTGCCATCACAGTGGATTTTAGATCAAACAATGAAGTGCAGACTTTCAGCTTTAATTCAGGGATTTAATAAAAGCCTTGCATTAACTGTTGATGAATTATAGCCATTTTTATGCATGTTTCCCCATTTTCCGTTGTTTCTGAGGCAATTGATTGACAAGCAGGTTCACGGGCATGTGAGGTGTCACGGTTGAGGATGGTCAACCGTGGGGATGTGGGGAAGGAGGACCCAGGCGCGGAGCTCTGTGTGTAAACAGTGCGTTTATTTACAGTGTATGGAAACAAACAACAATAAATCCCCGTGCTCTCCCCTGACTCCCGTGTCGTGTCTTTCCCTGAAAAGTCCGTGTCTTTGTGCTCTCCGCTCCCGTGTCTCAGCACTCCTTGTGCTGGCTGCTGTCTGGCGCTCCACACTTCTCCTGGGGAAACAACAGAAGCAGCCGTCAGGACACTTTACAACTGCGGGCATACACACACTAACTTTACTAAGCTGAAGACTAACGTGGAGTCTCATGCAATGATCTCGCGTCGGTGGGAGCTCCAAGACTCTCCTAAGTAGCTCCCCCAACGAGCCCTGATCAGCAGCAGGTGTGTGGCAGGAGCTTCGGGTGTGGCCAGTCCCCTAGCAGGGCCACACCCACCAGGCCTGAAGGCGCCTGTAAACCGGTGCTCGCAGAAACACCTGCTTCCGTACACACACACACACACACACACATATCTGCAAGTATGGAGAAGAGGGGCAGCAACACCAAAAATACATATAATATAACATAAGTCCATAACTGCTCGGGGATCTTGGGTCGCTCAGACCCAGGACCCTGACATGAGGCCCAGGTCCAGAGAAAGTGAGAGAGTCTATCTTAAAGCTGAAAACAATTAACCTATTAAACAGACAGCAAAACTTTAGGAGTCACCAAGTCATCAACTAGTACATTCTTTAAAAAAGGACATGATGACAGAATTCTTTCCATGGTTAAGAAAAACAACTTGACAACATCTGTCAAAGTCAAGCACACTCTTGAGTGGGCATATCATTGTCAACCCTAAAATGAAGAGACGCCTTCATGAATGTAAATATAAAAGGGTTTACAACAAAGAAAACATCCGACACAGTTCTGTCACTGGAGCCTATCCCAGCTGTCTTAGGGCGAGAGGCAGGGTACACCCTGGACGGGTCTACAGTCTGTCACAGGGCAAAGACATAGACACAACCATTTGCACTCACATTCACTCCTATGGGCAATTTAGAGTTTCCAGTTAACCTAAGCCCACTAACTGCATGTCTTTGGACTGTGGGAGGAAGTTGAAGTACCTGGAGAGAACCCACACAAACACAGGGAGAACATGCAAACTCCATACAGAAAGACCCTGGCCTGATGGTGGAATTGAGCTAAGGACATTCTTGCTGTGAGGCAACAGTGGTAACCACTGTGCCACTGTGCTGCCAGACAGGTATCTCAGTAGGTTTGCCCCATGATCAAAAGGTCAGGGGTTCAAATCCGTACCATGTCTACACAATGGCTGCCCACTGCTTCACTGAGTGAATGGCTTAAATGCAGAGGACTAATTCCCCATGGGATTAGTATATGTGTATATATAATTTGTATAGATGAAAGTGAAATTATGTTGGGGGAAAAGGATTCAGAAGAAGGGAAACAGCTCATGATCCAAAGCATAATACGTCATCTGTCAAACACGGTGGAGGCTGCCTGTGGAAGCGAGCCACTATTGTCTATTGATAATGTGACGTTACCAGGAGAAGCAGGATGAGTTCTACAGTATACAGAGCTGTGCTCTCTGTCGCTGCAAAAGATTTTCATCCGAGTGCGGAGAGAGTCCTTACATTTAAAATAATGCTAGTTAGTTCAGTTACTTTTGAGCTTCTGAAAATGGGGTACCACATGTCAAAACAGCTGTAATTTCTAAACAGTTACCACAGTTCAGCCAAGCTTATAATAAATCTGCGAGTACTGCATTTGGGTCCTCTTTCTCTTCACACCTGGCCTTGACAACCCTGAGGTCGCATCTTTATCGTTTGATTTAAAATCTACTGTGGTCACAAACTGAGTTACTCTCCAAATATTTATGGAACTAACCATATAAAGCTGATCTCTGTCAGTAGGTACTACAGAATATGTTAAGGTACAAAAGGTTTGGTGGTTTAGAGCAGTGATTGGTTAAACTGAATGATGTTTTCAAGGAACCGTTGGTGTCAGATTAGAAGCTTTTTGGGTAGAATGTGGGGGTTTTACTTTTTAGTACAACAGAAGGTTGTACCAACGAATACCCTTAAGAGAAACAGAATGTTGTTTGTTAGAAGGCATTAAGACTGAACAGTGTTATTGGGTAGGATAGAAAGTTTAGCACAACAGATGGTAGCCAATACAGTGCAGCATCTCTGGGAAGAGTAAGAGGTTTGCTAAAATGCCTTTTGGTAGAAAATCTGGAATTTGTTTTTTGTTTGTTTATCTTGTACAACAACATCATTAGTAAAATTGTTATTAGATAGAATTGCTGAGTATAGATATTAAATAATGTTAGGTAGAACTGAATATATTTGGTTTGAATAAGAGACTACTTGGGAGTATGATATGTCAACAGAGAGTGCTAGCATAAAAGGTTGTAATAAGTGTAAAAACAGACATCTTCCTGCAGGAATCAATCAATGGTCTCTGACTGCTTTTAAAGTAGAACAGATTGTAGAAAGTAGAAAATAATAGATGGCTGGCATCAAGGGATTTATCACAAACTGGTGCCAACTGTTAGTGTATGAATTGCCACCAGTGAGACTTTAGTCCAATCCCTCCTGATGACCAGTTCCCTCCACAGCTCTCTGTTAAAGGTCAGTTTTTACATGCAGATGGGAAATGTGAATTCTCCCTCCAGCAAAAAAAAAAAAAAAAAAAAGAAGAAATGGCCACTTTGATTCTAATGGGCTTTTCATGGAGAATGAGGGAGGAACAGAGGGGATGGTGTGATCTATTCATGGAATGGCTAATTCTGAAGAAAGGACAGCCTTTGCATTATGGACCCTTTAGTATTTTATGAAAGGATTATAAAAGCATGAATGTGGTTTATTTAAGCTGCAAAACTAAGCAGCATAACAAGCCATTCAGTTTAAATCAGTGTTTTCCCATTAAAATATGAAAAAGATAGCAGCGAGGTGAGATCATTTCATTGGTTTTCTCTGCAGCTTCAGCACATTTCGATAAATAATGAAAACCACAGATCGCCATGGTGGAGTAAGAGAGAAAATTTAATGCCGGGTTTACAGACTTGTTAAAATGGATACTTTTGCACTTTATGAATCTGTAACTTTTTTTTATCATTTCTCTCAGGAGCTGGATGAAGCACTGAAGATCTGTAACTACATCTTCACTCTCATTTTTGTGCTGGAGTCGGTCTTCAAGCTGGTTGCCTTCGGCTTCCGACGCTTCTTCAAGGACAAGTCAGTATATAAATCTCTCGCAAGTTCCCCGACGTGTCATGTTGACCTTTCCCACACTGACACAAAGAAAAACTGAGATTCTGAATAAACATTTGCCTCCTGTTTTTCGGTTCTGACATTTGGGGTGGATGTGATATTTTAGTAGATTAGTGGTTGCTAGCACTTGTCTTTAAATTCTGAGTCATGTAGAAAATCTGAGGCAGCGTTCAGAGAAGTTAAATGAGCTTTTTCTAAGGTGCTCCAGTGACTGGTTCTCAGAGAGGCCTGCATGAATACAAACAGCCTTGTTAAACACCAATAAAACACAAATGCCTTAGATGATTTCATAGCTTTGAAATCTCTGGCCCTCTGCTGAAAACCACACAATAATACACAAACACAATCCCAGCAGCATTGCTGCATACTGGCACATGTTGCATATAAAGAAATACACCCACTAAACCCACACGCTTCAGTGGAGACATCGTGTTTCTGGACCAGAGCTGACCACCTAGGAGTCCACGATGTCTGTCCCGTTCGCCAGAGAAAGACCATTATCCTTTTCAAGTCTGGCAACAGCCCAGTTTAATAACAGCTCAGTCCACAACCTTTTATTTTTGCACACATGATCAGGCTGTTTCCAAGTACAGCAGCATTTAGCCAAAGAACCCCTGAGCTAATTTGAAAATACATATATAATTTCAGGTGGATTGATTAATGCAGTTTCAGTAGATATAGGGATATGTGGAATTAAATGTCAAACTCTGAGCAAAACAAAGCCTCACATGGATAGAAACAATATAAATAGCAGTGCAATAACCAGGTTACTGCGACCACCCACCTCTGTCTTCAGGTTTTATACATTTACTTCATTCCAGACTTGTCGTTTATTGAACGGCAACTTCAAAACTGGTCATGTCTGAACATTTTGTGGACCATGCCTATGTGACTGGAATCATATCGTGGCTGCTTTTTAAAAAAATTTCCTCATAGCACTTAAAATAGTCAGCACGCTCTCACTGTCATGGAGAAAATGATCCGTCTCTAAATTTCATGAGTTATTTGATTAGTTAAATATGCATGACTAAAGCTTTGGAACACTGAGGTGATACATTATACAGAATCTTTTGAGCGCCACTGTAGACTTAACAAAGGCCATGAAAGCTGTGTTGTACCCAGGATTCTTCCTTAGCGTTATCCATTTTCTATCCATGTTGAAGTTCTCCTAAATAAGGGACCATCTCTGTCATGATGGGATCGACCCAGCTGTTTACTGGGCAGAATGATGGTGGAGTTCTTACTATTGTGATGTCGAATTTTGGAATGTGTTTCCTCTAAGCACTCCAACTTACGGGGAAGTATAGCTTCCTTGCTAAGTACTGCATGAGAAAATCAAACATCTCTGCTCATATGACACTCGAGCCAGGAGGTGATTAGCTTTGCCAAAGCAACTAGAAACAAGAACAGTAAAATGCTAGTTGTGAATGCGATAACTCGAGAACGAATCAGTGCTGTGTCTTCAGACACAACAGCACTTCTTAGCGCACTCAGTCAAAAACATAAGACTGTAGTTCTGAGTTGGACTGTTGTCGATTTCTTAAAGTTCAAAGTCATCAGATCTGTGACTCAGTTCTGACTGAAGTCCACTTCATATGACTGGAGTTCACACTTGTGTGATGGTGGAAATGACTCACATATGGGTGATTTGTTTGAGTCCATTTTTGCAGCCAATCACATTTATCCGAGGTTTCAGTGAAAACAACTAACCCAAGTCTGTGTTTGGTGCTGATGAGTATGTTTTGTGTACGTCTGTGTGTGGTTGTTGGCGTGTAGGTGGAACCAGCTGGATCTGGCCATCGTGCTGCTGTCCATCATGGGCATCACTTTGGAGGAGATTGAGGTCAACGCTTCTCTGCCCATCAATCCCACCATCATTCGCATCATGAGAGTGCTGAGGATTGCTCGAGGTATGACACTCCCCCTTGCTCCTTTTTACTGCTAATTCCCCCCCCCCCCGACCCTTACACAGTGTGAGACACCAACGCACAGCAAACTCTTTCAAGGTGCTGTACTTTGAAGATGATGTAAAACACACATCCCCGGGACTCCCCTCTTTGTCATTTTTTGCATGGCAGATCTCAGCATGGTTCGGGCAGGCTGTGAGCCGACCAGATGGCACAGAGACACACAGTCAGCTGACAAACTGAGAAGAAGCGAAGGGAGAGAAAAACACAGGGTGAGGAAAGTGAGCTTAGGGTGTGAGAGAGCCAAAACACACTGTGACAGTAAGTGAACTAAGCTGCAAGAAGCTAAGGAGAGGATAGGGTACCGTAAAGAAGGATGAAAGAGATGTAAGAATAAAAGAGAAATAAATGAAAGAGATGGGACTGATGAATGACTTCTGACCTTAAAATAGACTACCAGGAGGTGAGATGAAATCAGGAGTGAAAAAGGTGTGCAGAGTAAAAGAGGTTCAGGCTGATTATTGGAAGATAGGAGAGATAAGAGGCTTTACCAGAAGGCTTGAGGAGAGGAAACAAAAGGAAGGAAGATGAGAGAAAGAGGAGCTAAGACATGCAGAATGGGAGCCTGTCTGTTTGGTCCAAACACTGAATGTGCAGCGATTAGGTAGCATGGAAGTCGTGATTAATTGTTGTCGCTCAGCCGACCCAAACACATTTTTTCTTTGTTTGTCTGTGTGTATTTGATGGGTCCAGTCTTTCTGTCTGGCATCAGCATGCCTCTCATAATCAGACTGAGCAGGAATCTGAGTTAGGTAGATTAAATTCACATGTTGTCAGCAGTGGAATCAAAAGGCGGTGGGTTTTCTGTCCAACGCTGTCAGTGAGATGCATCACATGTGTGTCCTTTGTGCACAGAAAAGCTGGCAGAAATTCCAGCTGTGTAAGTTAACAGACTAATCAATATCACAACTCAGACACAGGAGAATCTGATGGATTAAAACTAAGTGTTGTTTTACATTTAATGTTTAAAACAGAATGTAGGCTTCGACCATGTGCGAATTTGATGTAGTCCACAAGTACAAATAGGTGTCCTGGTTTAGGATAACCATGCTCATAGAACAATAAAAATGTTATAAAAGTGCTTACAGCTAACAAAGAAAATTCAGGGAAGAAATGTCTTAGAAATTATATTTATTACTGATGCTCTAAAACTTCAGAAACTGTTGAAAAAACTTTTCCTTCCTACTATCCAAGCAGAGGTTTGAGGCATCTTCCAGGAATGGTGAAGCTATTTTCCAGAGAACTGTTTGGTCAATTGGATTTTTTCAGCCACTGAAGACTTGCTTTCATTTCATTTTTGCGTCTGCATTTCAGCCCGAACTTCAACATGAAAGATGAGATTTTTACTACATTACCTTTTGATTAGATTAAAGTGCTGATTAAATCAGCTCAAGTATTTTCAGTTTTTATAAAATGAACTATTAAACTCACTTCAAATTGGATTAAATTACCATAATGAAAAAATAAGCACCCTAACACACTCTTGTGTTTTAACAAAATTCAATATTTATTAGTCAATATTTACTATTTTTTTCATTTCACAAAAGCTGTAATTACACTGGTTTAGGCACCAATAAGTGATGTGTTTAATAACTATCTCAAATAAATAACAAAAGCAATTCCTCATACTTTTATTGCTTATTATTTTACTATATGGCAAAAAGTAACAACTCACTCACCATAAGCAGTGAGACAACAGCTTGAGAATCTTCAACCCACCAACCCCTTGCACTCATGGTGTCACAGCTTAGCAATCCTAACATGAAGGCAAATAAAACATTACCACAGTGAGTGGCATTTTACATGACCTTATGTGCATATGCTTTGCTCTTTCAAACCTTGAACTTGCACAACACACCCACACAAAATGCTATTAATAGACATGGGCATAAGGTTAGTTGTCGGCTTTTATCCCTCTTAGCAATTTCGTGGTCAAATCCATGATTCAAAACACATGCCTACTTAATTTGTAAAGTAGTTGAAGTTGACAGTACTCAATCCTTTTAAAAATTGCTTTTGACATTTATATTGAAAGTATGTGTTAAAGTGCAAAATAACAAGGAAATATCTGTTATCTCGTGTCTTGCTAGTTTATGTTGTGGAGTTATTAGTTACTGTAGCTCGAGTGATTACACCAGAACATTATAAAGTTAGATTGTTTTGGAAAAATCACCTTGAGGCAGTTTGAACTGTTACTATGTTTTCAAGGCTGTCTTTACAGCTGATTAATGGATGTAATGTTTATCAAGTTATGGTCAGCGCTTTGCTAATCTGTCTGGCATATGTTTAGATGTTTCAGTGGTGGCAGCTGAAGTGCAGACAGATGCCTTTCAGTGGTAAATGCATCATTAGTGGCCATATAATTATTCAGAGAAAAGTGATGTTTCTCACTGGAATATGTGTCATGTTAGCTGAGCTAATATATTGAAGCTAACAGATGTATGGCAGTGTGGGTTAAAAGTGTGTGGTTAAAATAAAAGTACATTTTTTTGCAAATGTGGGATTTCCCTTTTTTGTGTCCTATGTTTACTGGTTTTTTGTTAATATGTGAGTAATTGATATAGATAAAAATATATCTCTTATTATTCCATAACATGTTTTCTTCCCAGTTTAAAAGAGATCACGATAGCACTGTGATTCTATTGATGCTTATTTAGATTATTCATCTTGTGTTTAGCAGGACTATACATCTATTTTTATTCAATACATTATGTATATGCCAACATTAATGCACATATCTAATCAGCTAATCACATGGCAACATCAGAATAGGTAAGACAGGTAATTTAAGTGCCTTTAAGCATGATATGGCTTTGGTGGACGATGGTTTGGTGGTTTGTTGATCTTCTGGGATTTTCCTTCACAATCATCTCTGGGGTTTACAGAAAATGGTCTGAAAAGGGAAACTGTCCAGTGAGCGGGAATTCTCTGTGCATAAATGCCTTGTTGATGTCAGTGGCGCATGGCCAGACCACTTCGAGCTAATACAGTTATGCAACACTAACAAAAAGAAGTCTGTATTACAACCATGGTCTGCAGACGAGCATCTCTGAATGCACAACACACAAACCTTAAAGCAGATGGGCTACAGCAGCAGAAGACTATACCAGGTGCCATTCCTCTGGTTCACCAAAATTGAACAATAGAAGACTGGAAATCCTTGCATACCCTGATGAGTCTATAGTAAGATCAGAATTTGACTTAAACAACAACAACATGAAAGCATGGATCTATCCTGCCTCGTATCAACAGTTCAGGGTGGTGGGGGATATTTTCTTGTCCCCTTTAGCACTGACCATGTCCATCTCTTTATGACTACAGTGTACCCACTGTTTAAAGTAGTTCACAGGTAGTAAAAATTATTATCATTTCATTAACAGTGAGGATATTGACTAAGTTTTAATTTGCTGTAAGTTTTACTAATTTTTAGTAAGTATTATCAAGCTGTTTATGTTGCGAGTCTTTATTGGCTGATAAATCCCAAGTCACTTAAATTAGGATGACAAGTGTTATGTCTTAAATCTGTTGTCTGATTTTTGTGCTGTGTATTCAAAAATTGCCCAGGAGGAGTGGGGGGGTCATTTGCTGCCTAATTTTGTTTCCTCGGGTTAATGTTTACACATTTGCTACAATGTATCATCTGTCATTCTTGCTGTAGTTCAATTGGTGCTCAAGTCATACTGGTAACCCTACCGAGTCACTGGGGGATATGACCTCAGTCATGTCGTCTTAAGAGCTCAGTGGTGTTTAATACAAGAAAATGAGTGACTAAGCTAACAGAGCAGGATTAGACTGTAAGTGAGAGAAATGTTGTGTCCTTTCAGTTCCACAGCAGGCCTGCTCTGTTATGTAAGACTGAAAAATCATAATATTGGTGAGATTTTGTTTTTTCATTCTGTGTTTGCGTGTCCCCACAGTATTGAAGCTCTTGAAGATGGCAGTGGGGATGAGAGCTTTGCTGGACACCGTTATGCAAGCCCTGCCTCAGGTACGCGCCGCTAAATAACACCCACCAAAGCCGCGAAACTCTACTTCCGTCCTCATCTGCATTTTTTTTTCCTCCATGGATTTCACATCCCACAGAAACTGTCCCTAAAGTTACATCTCAAAAGCATTTCCTTTTTGTGTGTGTGTGCTGCAGATTCTGCTGTTTCAGGGCGTCGTCTTTCCCACGAGTTTTCTCTGCTCAACTCCAGAGACCCTTATTTGCATTAGAAGCCCCCTGCAGAGATTGGAAAGTGAATGTAGCTTCAGGTTTTTGTTTTGAACCCTAGGGTGGGTGGATTTGTGGGTTACAGAGTTAGTAAATTAGAACAACTTCTGCAGTGTTTTGCAGAAAGTCAAAAAGTCTTATATTCGCAATGTTCTTTCATAACACCTCTGTCGTTCCTTTTCAGAGAGACACAGAGATCGAGTGTTGTTCCAGGCTCCTTGAGCTTGTCAGAAGTGTTCATTATTAATAAATCTGATGATAGGCGGGTGGTGGAGGTGCGAACAGGTTGCTACATGCTGATAATCATTGACAGCAGCAAACCATAACGCTTTTCATTATTTAAACCACCCCTGTGTCAAAGCTCTAATCCCTTGTTTTTCCTATCACTTTCTACAGCTCCTCTTTTTATTTTTATTCCAATCTTGCACCTTTATTTTGTAGACTGCATATAAAAATGGATTGGCTAGGAAGTCCTTTCTCCATATACAGGTTAATTATATGGCTACTTCAAGGCTGCAGAGACATTTGACTCAGTCGTACAGTGGCAGACTTGGACAAGAGCCTCAGAAACACTCTGTCATCTAAAAAGAAAGTCCAGTTGAAACAAATCGTTCAATGACACCTCCTCTAAATGTACCGTTTATGCATTAAAATCAATATGATTTGGACTGTTTCAGTTAGTGTCTCTCACAAGGCACTCTGCACACCGCTTTGTAACCCACCTCCACCCCAGATACTGCTTTCATGCTGTGGCTCACTTGTTCAGTGTCATGAGAAAAAGGAAAAAAGAAAGTGCTCTAAAGGATTATTCAATAGGTGCTCATCAGTAGGGCGAACACAAGCTCAATTTAAAAAAGGGGGAGGTTGCTAAGGCACTCTGTCAAGGATAAAATGTAACGAATTTATTCTTGAAGCAGTTCAGCAAGAAAAACAGGCCAACACATATCGACTACATCTCTTCATCAGGGCGTCACAAATACACAATCAGTCAGGATTAAATACCACCAAGTAATTTAACCCCTAGACGGTACAAAAAATTAAAAAGACAGATTAACAAACAAAATACAAAACAATCTGTGGATTAAGGACAAAAAAGTTTATTCTAAATTTACCGTAAATCAAACTAGAACATAATCAAACGGTTAAAATACTGCATACCGAGTAGACTATTTTACCAGACAAAACATGAGTCTGGGGAGGTAAAGAGACCTGTCGGGACCAATGGTACTTTCAATCAGTTGTAAAATCACACACACTAAAATCCATGGCTTCTCTAGTCCACAAGGTGGGTTGCCAGTGTAATAGCTTTTATTGGCTTAACCCCAACATCTGGTGATGTTTAAACAACAAGGCCAGAGAGTCATGCCCAGTGGAACCTTTTGACGTACAATGATCTGTCTTCTATTTGGCATTGTTCTTTTTTCTTTTTGTTTGTTTGTTTTTTCTCATCTCTTTAATGGCAAATTGCTAGCTAATGTACACCAGCAGGAGAACACCAAATCACATTTACCCTTATTAACAAACAGATTGATTAGCCCTTCAGATTCAGCATTTTGAAACTGGACACATCAGTCACGATGCTGGCCTGCTCGAAAAAGATCATTTACAAAATGAGAGTCATGTTGTCCTCAGAGAGACTTAAACTAGCCACTGAGATGAACTCAGACTCCCCAATAAACTCCAGAGGGGTTGCCTCCTTCAGAAAGAATGCAAGGTTACAGCACATCCCTGATGACTTAACTTTTCTAACCCAAAAGCAACACCAATCTTTTATACAAAGCCTACCTGCACTCATTGTCAATTTATTATTTTCCAGATGATCATGCTAGATGTCTAGATTCTAACACATTAACTAATTTTCAAATTAACAAAATAAACCGCCCGAATACAATAAACAACTGGCTGTGAGTGATGTCAGCAGCGCTAGATGGCAGCGCTGACGTCTGAGATCATTTTTTTCTTCACTTCTGGGAGGCTGTGGTGCTGTCCATCTTTACCTGCTTTGTGTCAGACACTCATTCACATCATTGAAGCATGCATTCGCTTGGATAGGAGATGTGTTTTTTTAACAAATGCTCAGTCACTACAGCTTATCTTATACTTTCTCTAACTGCTCTAGAACCATCCTCCATTCTACCCCGCCCCCCACCCCGAATGAGATGTTTGTTGTCCCTCCTTATTGGTTTATTTTCCCTGGGCTTTATCTCCTCTGACTAATCGCTCTCTTCCTTCCTGTTGTCTCCCTGCAGGTGGGCAATCTGGGTCTTCTCTTCATGCTCCTCTTCTTTATCTTTGCAGCGCTGGGAGTGGAGCTGTTTGGTGACTTAAGTAAGAACACATGCACAATAAAGAGATACTGTGCAGGCAGTAGAAAAAGAAGGAAACGAAATCTCACACTTAGTTTCCACTCAGGTCACACAACTCTCCCCTCTGTGGGTTTAATTCATCTGATATTAATTGCTTCCTCGAATCCTTCGTTGAAATACTATATTGATCTCCTTAATTGTATCTTGAAGCTTTCAGAGCTATAAAATGCTATCACAGTAACTATTATATTATAGGAAAATCCAACTGAAAGCCATGAACACTGCTATCTTTTTTTGTTTCATTCTCTCCTTTACTCTCTGGCTAATCCTCTTTTTGTTTATCTCCTCCCACTTCCCTCTTGTCTCTGCAGTTTGTGATGAACTCCACCCCTGTGAGGGTCTGGGGCGCTACGCTACATTTAAAAACTTTGGGATGGCCTTTCTGCTGCTCTTCAGAGTTTCCACTGGAGACAACTGGAATGGCATAATGAAGGTGAAACCAACTCTGCAGTTTCAGATCCATAGACCACTCATACTCTACATTCACTCTTTTGTATCTGCACATTCTGCAGGTCCAGTTCTGTTTTAAAATGACTCGGCAATATGACTGTTTAAGTAGAATTGCAGAGGTAACATTGAGGAAGTTGTAAGGGATGAACAAACTATCACATTGAGACCTTCACACCATTCTGGCTTAGTTACCCATTATTGTATATAAGTTGTCAACCACTGGTTTGAAAACTACTGTTTAAAGCCTTGATGTCAACCTTTAGTGTGGCCATCACATTTTTGTAACCAGATGTGGCCATATTCAAATAATACTGCATTTACAGTTGGGAGGACAGTGGTTGGGACCATAGTATGACCAGTCTTATTGTGACAGAGTGCAATGAACTTGCAGTTTTGCTGCCAATGAAATGGTTGCTTCATAGATGGGGACCAGGTTTGCCACAACTCTGTTTCAAAGTGATTTTGTTGTTTAAGAAAACAACAAAATGCTATTAAGACGGAATCGGCTATCAGTTTGCAGTTAAATGGGGTCAAGCTAGCAAATACATGTGATCTGTTTGTGATAAAAGAGCATTTATCTGATAGTGGCAAAAATTGCAAATTCAATCTGCATACACAAACATTCACATTAACTACTTAGATTCAGGTTCCAATCAGAATCTTGTGTGTTTGCAATAGAAATTCAGAAATTCTTCCACAAATAGTGATGTAGTTGCTGCTGGACTGCGATTCAACGGTAAAATGACAGAAGTGCCCTGCAATCAGAATGCAACCAGCTAAATGGAGTCATTCTGTGTTGCTTGGAGGCAGATTGCCTTATGGTTGAAAGAGGTCACCCAGAAGTTGAGAGTGTTGCACATGCTCCAGAAGTTACAAAAATCAATTGTGCATCAACGACCGATATTTCCTAGTCTCAAGGAGGATGCCGTCCTGTTTATTCTCCAGTGTGACTGAGTGAGCCATAGGAGGATGTACAGCTAAATTATCAGCTTAAGTTTGCAAGCTCAGCTAGCAAGCTGGATCCACTGTATAAGAACATTACACAAACACAGATTCCTGCTAATTATAAACACATAAATAAATAAAATACTGGATCTTCACCACCAAAACCAAAGCACAGATATTTTGGATGGTGTGTTAGTACAGTTAACCAGGAAGCATTATTAATGGTGAGATAATTCACTTTAAAATGCTCCCAAAGGTAAAAACACCACAGACCAGCTCCACATTAGTGATTAAAATTAGCTTAGGTGACACCTGGCAGACATCCAGGAGCTAAATCCATCAGTAAGCCAACAAGACGATGCCCCAACTTGAGTGATGGGTCACTGCAAACCAGTACAAAGTTGTTCTTACTTTGCTGTTGTAATGATCATCGGCTGTGAATGGTCACCCACCTGTAGGTGCATGTTCTTAACTAGAACATTTAACTAGAATACTACTAAATCCACCGTCTGTACGGTCTTTCCAGGATACGTTGAGGGACTGCGCCCAAGATACAGGCACCTGCTACAACACTGTGGTTTCTCCCATCTACTTCGTCTCCTTTGTCCTGACCGCTCAGTTTGTCCTGGTCAATGTGGTCATCGCAGTACTGATGAAGCACCTGGAGGAAAGCAACAAGGAAGCCAAGGAGGAGGCGGAGCTGGAGGCGGAGATGATGGAACTGGAGATGGAAGCGGGGGACATAGCAGCAAGGTCGCCCCAGCTCAACCCTCTGACACTGGGTATGGACAGGTCGAGTTCTGGGGGTTCCCCCTGGAGGTCTCCCAGAGGAGTGGATACAGAGCAGGAAAGGGATGGTCCTATGGACTCACCCACTGCTGATATAACCAGAGACTCTGTAGGCATCAGAGCAGAATCCCCTTCATGCACAGAGCCCCAACTGGAGGTAAAGAATCTGGTTGTCCTGCTTTTGTGGTACGTGTGTGAGTTAGACATGGCACGTGTGTTACTGGCTGTAATTTTGAAGGAATTCTTCTCATAAGCTTTGTTTATGTTTGTGCATTTAAATTCTCTCTGTCCGTATTTTGGCTGATGCCATGTTGTCTTTTTCCTTTTTGTCTTTTGGAGGTAGAACTGAACATGTTTGGTTGAGTCTAGGAAATTTCACAAACAGCTGCTCATATGTAACAAACTAATCTTTTTTTTCTCTCTGTCTCTCAAAAAAAAAGTCAATCTGTACTTCACAACAAAGCATCACTATTATTTGCCAGATAATCCCATTAAAAAAAGAGGTGAATAGACCTAATTCAGTTACTCAGATTAGCTTGTACCAAGCTGGAAACATGATTTTTAATTCTGTTGTGCATTATAAGATGATTTGGACACTGCTGGAACCGGGGCCAGGCTGTGAGGCTCGTTAGATGACCCCTTCATTGTCGTTACCTCTAACTCTGGTTCAAACCATTAGTTGATTCAGCAGCTCGCGCTGAGTAATGCTGAGAATGTGGCACGCCATCTAAAAAAGTTGATTACTTGCTCTTCGCTGGTCTCGGTGCAATAACTGTAGTCCACCCATAAATAAACCAAGCCAGGGATGGCTATATTAGGCTGTGTTTACCAGACAGCCTGACATCATCTCAGAATACAAATGGATGCATTTATCTGAAACGTACCCAAAACGGTTGTCATATTTTGAAGCTCTCAGGTGAAGATCTTTGTCTGCTGCACGTGTACAACGCAGGACTGGACATAGCTCCCTCGCATATCAGACGCTAGTTTGCAAATGTCTGGGTTTTTCTTGGTTATGCACAGTCACATCCAGAAAATATAGCTGCTCAGATTTATTATGCTGTGTGACCCACGCTGGCCCATATCGGGATGCTTTACAATTTGTGTGCATTCACGGCTATGTCTGTGTGTGTGTGTGGTTATGTGTGTGTCTGTGTTTAGCTGGTCCCTCTAGAGGACATGCCAGTCACAGACAGGTCACAGTGCCATGGGAAAGCTGGACCACAGGGCCTTGTTGTTCACTTCAACAGCTATTTCCAGACAACGGGGAACTTTGGGGATAGGAAATAGAGGTTTCGCTATCGTTATCCCTCCCTCCCTAAGATCTTATCCTTCTTCCCTCTACTCCTCTCCCAAAACGTGAGCGGTTAAGTCACACTCTTCTCCCCCAGCCTTCTTGAAGACCAGCTCTGCTGCGGTCTTGTAGTGCCCCCTTGTGGGTTTGAGTGGTAAGACATTGCTGTTGACTAAGAGGTGTTTGTTTACTACATTGCTGTGCAATTTGAAAGACTCGACAGGTCATTTAGTAAGAAGCCTTTAGCAGCCCACAACAGAGCATTTGTTCCCTCTGAGATGTTTCTCTCGTCTTTTGTGTTTCTATAACTGTTTCTGCCTGACTGTCCTTTTCTTTGTGAGCCATTCTTCTGTCCATACTTATTCATGTATCTTTGTATGTAACTCTCCCCCTGTCCTTGTTTTCTTCTTTTTTCTTTTTTCCTCTATTTCTGTCTTCGCTCTCTCTCTCTCTATTCTCTCTGCATTATCCAAGTTTGTCCAGCGGAGGGCACTCTTTGACTCAGTCTCCCTGGTCATCCAGGGTTCAATGGAGGGGGAGATGAGTCTCATGGACAACCTGTCCGGCTCTATCTGCCACTACTACGCGCTGCCCCCCAAGCCCAGCAAGCACAGCACCGACAAGAAGGTCAATAATCACCAGAAGCATCCCTGATGGATCGCCTCCTCCATGTCATATGTGGTTTCGTAGTGTCTTTATCTGTGTGCACCATGTAGGGCTGCTCAAGTACGAAGTAACGAAAATACTAATATTTATCTTGTACTGTCACATCTGGTGCTATTAATATAATACACACACTTGTTTTAGTAACACTACAAATTATCGATCGATAATAAATGAAGTATTGATTGTTAACTGAGCTTTAGGTCATAGGTATAAAGGTAATATAGATAATATGGATACTATAGATAATAAAATGAAAAACAAAGGTGTACTAATTGATTATTTACTAGTTAGTTGGACTGTATCAATCAATCAATCAATCAATCTTTATTTATAAAGCACTTTTCATACAAAAAAAAACTGTAGCACAAAGTGCTTTACATGGTTAAAAGCAGCCCACCCCACCCCACCCCACCCTCCCACTCATTCCCCAGACTCTCATTAGCAGAAACGGTCATGGATACACACATTCTCTCTCACCCCCCCCCCCCCCCCCCCCCCACACACACACACACACACACACACACACTTAAAGAGTAAAATTGGGCTGGGTACGCATTAGCCAAGTGAGGAAACACTATCACAGGGAGCTGTCTGCACCGGGAGCCAGTCACAGACCGCAGCCTCCAGGCTGGGCACACAGCAGGAGGAAGGCAAAGAAGCCCCCCAGCCAGGCTGAGAGGGTCCACAGAGCCCCAGCAGCCACGGTCGATCACAGCCCCGGTGCAGAGAGCCCCCTCTGAGGAAACACTGGAGATATGACCTAATAAGAATATAAACAGGATAAAAAGATAAAATAAATAAGAGTGGGATACAGTATAAATATAAGTATAAACAGAGTAAGAAGATAAAAAATGAATAAGAATACAATCAATAAATATTAGGTAAAACTAAATTAATAATATAAATAGAATAACAGGATAGAATAAATAAGCATAAAATAAATAAACGTTAGTTAAAAGCTAAATTAAAAAGGTGGGTCTTGAGCCTGTTTTTAAAAACATGAATGTTCTCTGCGGCCCTGAGCTCCTCCGGCAGGCTGTTCCACAGTCGAGGACCATACCACTGAAAAGCTGCCTCTCCGTGAGTATGTGTCCTGACTTTAGGGACAATCAAAAGGCCAGTACCAGAGGACCTCAGGGTCCGCGAGGGTTCATATGGTAAAAGCAGATCTGAAAGATAAGAAGGCCCAAGACCATTAAGACATTTAAAAACCAATAAAAGAACTTTAAAATCGATCCTGAAACACACGGGGAGCCAATGCAGCGATTGTAAAACCGGTGTAATGTGGGCCCGCCCTCTGGTCTTCGTCAGCACACGAGCTGCAGAGTTTTGCAAAAGTTGCAAAGGTGAAATATTCTTTTTGGGGAGACCAGAGAGCAGGGCATTACAATAATCAATGCGACTGGTAATAAAAGCATGCATCAGCATCTCCGTAGTGCATCAAAACAGTTACATAACTATTAAAGAGTTTTAACTGATGCTAATAATGTTTTATAAAGTGTTTAAATAGGCAGCAGTGTTTGCTTGCACCTAGTTTAGAGAAAAAAGCTAATTATTTAATACCCTGCTGGATTTGTTTGCTCGCTTACAAAGAAATGAACACTCTCTAATTTTTATGATGGTCTTATAAAAACACATTACATAATTGATTTACATATCACTGAGTAAAATGAGTATTTGATTCCCAAGTAAAACATGACTCATTATTTATTTACTTATTATTATTAAACCCTTTGTTGGCAAGTACAGTGGTAAGATGTTTCTCACAGTTGGTCACCAGGTTTGCACACATCTAAGCAGAGATGTTGGACCACTCCTCTTTACAGAAACTTTCTAAATCCTTTAGGTTTCTTGGCTGGTTTTTAGGCAACTTTAAGCTTGAGCTTCCTCCACAGATTTTCTATAGCAATGAGGTCTAGAGACTGGCTAGGTCACTCCATGGCCTTAATGTGCGTCTTCTTTAGCCACTGCTTTGTTGCCGTGATGGTATGTGTCACTGTCATGTTGGAAGATCCATGCATGACCCGGCTGAGGGAAAGAGGTTCTCGCCCAAGATTTTACAGTACAAGGCCCCTTGATGTGTTAAACTCAACCTGTACCCATTAGCAGAAAGAGCCCCAAAGTATAATGTTTCCAACTCTGTGCATGACAGGGTAGATGGTGTTCTTTAGGCCATACTCAGCATTTCTCTTCCTCCAAACACGGCAGCTCGAGTTGATGCCGGGAAACTCAATTCATCTCCTAAATCTTCTCTGAATTATTTAAATGTTCACTGGCAAACTTAAGATGCATGTGCTTTCTTGAACAAAGGGACCCTGCAGGGACTGTAATATCCATTACAGTATGGTATACTGCCTTCAGATCATTAACAAGTTCCTCCCGTGTTTACGTTCAGGTTGATTCACCATCTTTTTCACAATCATTCTCATCCCATGAGGCAAAATTTTAATGATGTTAATTTTATATTTCTTCCATATCTGAATAATTGCACCAGTTCTCACCGAGCTTCTCGCTGTTGGCCTTGTAGACAATTTCAGCCTTGTGTAAGTCAACAGTCTTGTCCCTGTTTTCTGACCGGTCTTTTGTCTTGCCCATGATGCTGAAGAATTAAGTATGTGAGACACAGATTCTGTGGTTAATTCTGGCTGAGTTGTAGGGGATCAAATACTTATTTCACTCAAAGCATGTTTGTCACACTTACATGTTTCACTTTTTCCACATAAGTAAGGTTTGGATAGCATTCTTTCCCACTAATTGAAGTCATTATCAAAAAACTGCATTTTGTATTTCCTTGCCTTTGTCTAATATTAAATTTTGTTTGATGATCTAAAACAGGGCTGTCCAACTCCAGGCCTCAAGGGCCGGTGTCCTGCAGGTTTTAGATGTGTCCTTGATCCAACACAGCTGATTTAAATGGCTAAATGACCTCCTTAACATGTCTGGAAGTTCTCCAGAGGCCTGGTAATGAACTAATCATTTGATTCAGGTGTGTTGACCCAGGGTGAGATCTAAAACCTGCAGGACACCAGCCCTCGAGGCCTGAAGTTGGACACCCCTGATCTAAAACATGGAAGTAAAAAAATACAAGTGGGGGCAAATAGTTTTTTACAGTATATACATAAGCCTTGGCCTAGAAAGCAGCAAACAGAAGTATGAACTGTCCAAAGAACTCAGTTTTATTAAATAAAGACATCCCTGTCTGTTTAATATCCTGCAGCCCTACAGCCATTACCATTTTTGTACTGGCATTCTTCTTCATTGAATATTTTCCCCTTACTAACCAGCCTCGCTGCCCACCAAAGCACAGTGCGTCATGTCCCGCCTCAACTATGAGCTCATTCCCTCATTCACTTACACTCATTCATGCTTGGCAGGTTTTTGGTCTGCTTCTGCAGCCTCAGTGGCGTGGTTTAAAGTTTGCCCGTCTCCCCTACACAACGTGTTTCTGTGTCTGTATGAGGACGTGACAATGCTTGTGCATTTACTCAGGTGATTGTGTCATTTGCCAGTCAGTCACAGCAGAGTGATAACCACCTAAAGCCAGCAGATCACACACTGTTAAATCCTGCACAGATGTGGCTCAATCAATAGGCTATGGATCACTTGAGCCATTGAATAATGCATCTGGGTGCCTGTTTTTCTCATTTGAAGTCAAATTACATTAGCGCTGTAAAACCCCCATCTTCTAAAAGCTTTAAATGGGTTTGAGATCTCAGCATTAGATGCCACAGGGCAATGTTCTCCTTCTGATATGTTAACAAATAGCGAGTTTCAGTCCCTGCATTTTTATTCACGAATGACCCATTTGCCTGACAGAAACAATTTCCCCTGTTAAACCAGTGTGAAGGCAAAAAAATAAAAAATAGCAGCTCCTTTGACATGAGCCAGAAATACTGAAGACTTTGAAACACTCAGAGATGAAACCAATCTCTGAGGTGTTTTACAAGAAGTCCCTAGAAAATTAGGTTATTTGGATTCTTCTTCTTTAGCAACATAAGCAATTAAATGTGCCATTTAGTGCTTAATGTAAATGAATCCCCGTCCTGTCTTGTAATGTCTTACTGGCATCATATTTCGCTGTTAAAGAATCACTCTGCTGTGCATTTTCCTGTGTCACAAAAAAAGTCCACTAACAGCTGACTAAATACAGCCGTTTTTTTGTTGTTGTTTTTACTTTGTCCTTCTTCCTCTGTTGTTTTGCTCTGCTACATACTTCTAGTTTATATGTGGTGTGTTTTTTTAAACTTGTATTGTTCTGTTAGTTTCAGGTTTTATCTGTGTAACGTCCTTCTATTTATGTACTGCACAGAGTGCGCCTTTGTTTTCTCTGCTCACCAGCGGTTGTCTCTTCCTGCCTAGATCCCTCTAGCGGAGATGGATGCTCTGTCTCTGGCCTCTGAGAATTCCTGGTCCCTAGCTCTGACAGACGACTCAACCCCCGACGATTTTAACCCCCTATTTCTAACCACTCTGGAATGCAATGTACTGACAGTTCCTCTCTTCATCTTTCTCCATTGTTATTTCTTCTCCTTCCCCTCTGCAGTGGCTTGTACTGTCTCCTTCACTGGGTATTTCCAAAGTCACTTGACCCTCCCCACCACCAAACTTACACACTGGTGTAAGTAACAAGGGGAAGCCAACTGGATGCTAAATTAGCTAAAAATATATTTTTAAAAAAGATGATAGCATTGATATGTACCACTAATTACTTATTTTTGAAAATAAGTAAAAACCACCCACTTGTTTTTCTTTCTTCATAGAACGTCTGAATGAGCTCTTTGGCGTGCAGCTCATTACAATTCTATTTGAAGTCGGCCATGTTGTGTATTTGGGTTTCTTTGCTAAAGCTGCTGCTTCTAAAGCTGTGTCCCAATCATAGGCCGCATCCTTCGGAGGACCCGGCCTTCGCGGTCTACGTGAGCCAAAGAGCTCATTCAGACATTCTATGAAGAAAGAAAAACAAGTTTAGACCAGGAGGGCCGGAAGTGCGAGGCTGTGAAATGGGACGGTCTAGCCTTCAGATTTGCGTCACCGCTGTCTCTGTGGAGTTTAATAAACTCAGCTGTCTGCTCCTCACTCACTAATATATAACACGACACTGGAGTAAATTCTCGACCATCTCACACTTCTGTTTAATCAGTTTTCTGTTTGACATTTATTCAGCTGTGTGAAAACTATAACTTTAATCTCAGCCAAACCGATTTACTCACAAACAAATAAAACACTGAAAAAAGCCAAACAATAACATTTTTAAGTCATCTAAGTGACTTGTATATCATGTTTAACCTGAGTAGCGAAAAGACCGCAGGGGTCTGAAAACGATGTGCTGGGAGTTAGTAGTTCTCACCGGCTCTAATGAGCCTCGACCTCCCAGTCAGCTATTGAGCTGGTGTGTAACAAACGTCTCCGAAAACGTGTCTTTTTTTTTGTCTTGATAAACCGAGCAGATATTTGAAGTTTACATGGCTACATTCCCAGACCCAGAAAGAGTAATAAGAGTAATATTAAAACTAAGTAGCTGCCGCCATTGTTGGAAACTGGAATTGGCTGGGCCGCGCTATGAATTCTGGGATAGTTTGGGCCACGAAGGATACACCCGACCCATCCCTCAAATTCGGGGAAATGAAGGACGTATTAGTCGGCCGCATTTGGAGCAGCCTTCAAATAAGGACAGACTTTGTTGCCAAGCTGTGACGTAATCGGCCTTCAAATGCGGCCTCTGAAGGATGCGGCCTATGAATTGGGACCTTAACTGTTCTGGAATGGGGCGTGGCCAGCAGCAGCTCATTTTCATTTAAAGCTACAGCTTATTTGGAGCTGAGATTAAAAAAAATGTAAGCATAGCAAAAAAACAACCAATCTTTTTTTAGTTTAAACTTTATAGACAGATTCTGGGAACGTGTGAGACTTTATTGAACTTGTCAAAATTGGATTTAATATGGGAAATATGAGTGGAGAACTTTTTCTGTTTCCTGTGTAACTGATTCCAAATAATTAAATAAATAAAATGTACAAGGCTTACACTTTATACCTTGCACATACAATAATAATGGGTCACTTAAACCATAGTTGACGCGTGACAACTGCTAAACAAATGAGACGTTGTGTTAAGTATAACAGTGAGTAAGGGTCTTAGTAAAAGAACATTTTAGACTTGCTGGAAAGAAAGCCAGGCATCTTCCACATCCTGGCATTCTTTGTCATGACCCTGTCCATTATTTTCTTTGAACATGTCGTCATGCACTGCAGCCCATATATGTGTCCTCACTGCAATTAATCTATAGATCCCTCTATGACATGCCATCCTACAGGCTCTGAAAATGAAATTGAATGTCATCTGGGTGTCAGAGTATTATTAACCACCGGTTTGGGTCATTAATGATCACATGGCTTCATGACCAGAGAGGGTCACTGTCACCTTGGCTCAGCGTTGCTGCTGAATCAATACATATATCATCAGAAAAAAAGAGCGCTGGCCAACGAGGTGCTCTTAATTGGATTGTTCTAGGACAAATGCAATAGAAAAATAAAGACAATGGAGCGAAGAGGTAGAGGTGTTCAAGTGGCTTTGAAGTACCCTGGTGAAACAAATTTATCTTTATTTCTCATTCCGCCTTTTCAGCCTGGTGTGTTTTACTTTCCAGTCCAGTCCAGTCCAGTAGAGTAGTGCGCCTCCTTACCTGCCAGTTTGCAGTTTTCTCTCCTTTGACTACTTTTTTCACTTTCTTCTCTCTCTGTGTGTAAACTCTGTTCTCTCCCCTCCTTCTTTCTTTTCCTTTGTGCTTTACGTGTGAGTCTTCGTCTTTTCTCACAGTCCTTTCCTGTCAGCCTACTTCTGTGGATGTGCTGTATGCTGTCCTCTGGTGGTGTACTTTTCAGTCTCCTCTGAGTTGCCGTGTGTTTGCTACAGGGTTGTAAAGTGTGTTGGACCCCCTGTAGCTCTGTGCTGAATGGGAACTGATTCTTTAATGGGTCAGGCTACAGGACACTGCCCTAGCTGACACACAATCACGGCTTAATGTAAAGTTATACGACCGACGGGCTAAAAGCAGACACAAGAAGCAGAGTGTCACATGCTTTAAAAAAGGAATTGGAAATGTTTCTGTGATCTGTGGCAGCTCTGTGCCAGTCAACTCCAATGTGCAAAGATCCTCTGTGTTTTCTGTGTATGCTGATGATCAGTGCCTCTTTGTTGACATTGTGTCGTAGACAGTTGACAACCTGTGAGTGTACTGGTAAGAGTGTGAGAGTAAGTGAGTTAAAGAGCAGCCCAGGCTCTTCGTGTTCTAGGGCGACCCTGATTGTTTTCTCTGCTTCCCCAGGCAGAGCAGCTCGGTCCTGGGGCGCTTCGGGACGACAACCTGTTGAGTGTCAGAAAGCCTGCGGTAGGACGCACGCACTCCCTACCCAACGACAGCTACATGTTCCTCTCACCACAGCCTGTGGGGCAAACATCTCCCACTGCAGCACACCCACAGGGGCCCCAGCACATACTGGGCACTCACAGGGCCCAATCGGGTAATGCCGCATTTCTCTTTAATGTCATTTAGCGTAGAATTTGTTTCATTAGGACAACAGAAATGGGCGGACATGAGGAGGTTATTTTCTCTAAGGTAAACACACCTACTGTAACTGTTGTGCATTCATTGAAGGTGTCAGCACTGTGCTTTGTGTGCAGGCTCCAGTGGCTCGGTGCGTTCACAACCCGCTGAGTTTTCCCAGCAGCTGACCGTTCCCACAGACCTCTTCAGACCCATCAGCCCACACAGCCACTCAGATTCAGAGAGTATACCACGAAACCCACCATCTAGACGCACGCACACATTTAGCCGCACGTTACGCAGACAGGTGAGCAAAACACACCGCTTCAGATTTTCACTTGACTCTAAATTTACTTTTCTAGTTTTATCCTGTCTTTTTACTAATTAGTGTGATAATATATATCTCTGATGTCTATACTTGACTGTGGTCCTTAACTGTCTGTTCATACACTATACAGGCTTATACAAGCTGCTGGAGTTTTTACTGTTTGCTGCCAGTGGAATCGGTGGGATATGGGTTCTGAGTATTAGAACCACTCTGGGAGAAAAATCATAATATATTGAGTGGAAAGCAGTTATTTTTAAACCATAATAGCTAAAAAGAAAGTTTTGTTTTTTCCTGCTTTCTTCTATAACGCTGAATCACTAATTTGTAATAAAAAAAGAATTATACATTATAACAAAATAATAGTACCTGTTATTAAATATGATATTAAAATAATTTAATAACTAATGGCAGTTTTACATGAAACGATCAAGCCTTATTTTTGCAGATATTTGTGGCTACAAGTATTAACTATGCTCAACGTTTAGTGTATTAGGTAGTATTGTTTTATTGTGTCTTCATTTTCACCGTAAACCACAATAAGAAAACATGCCTCCTACACTGTTTTTTTAATTTATTTATTTATTGTATTTATTACAGTGTTATTATTAATAACAGTTTAATATATATAAATATAAATAAGATGCTGATGAAATCTCAAAATTAAAATGAAAGGAAATACACTTTTCTGTACCAAAGTTAGCATAGCGCAGTTAGCATAGCATAAAAATGGTTTAGCTAACCTTGCCCTTTCAAGCTGCGCTACACAGGCCAGCTAGCTTAGTTCAGTCCAAATGAAAAAGAAAACAACTTTCTACCAACATCTAATGAAAATTGTCAATATGGCACAATTTAGTTCCACTCTAAACTAACTGATAAGAGCATATTTGTGAGTAGTATTGATTTTTTTGTTATATAATCTTGTGTTAGCATAACTGCTCATTTGAATGTCTTCCAAGCCTTGAGAAATATTCCTTAAGAGTATTTAAAGAATTTACAAGAAAGCTTACCTAAAAGAGTTCAGGGACTGTGTTAAAAAATAATAGTCAAATATCAAGCTTGTTAGAACTGCATAGCCTTATATACTGTATTTCCATTCCACGAGATTTCGATAAATATCTGCAGCTATTTTCCATTTCTCTAGCAAACTATTAAGAAATGAGGGGTGGCTCAAGACATTTAAAACACTTTATGTCACAACAAGAAAAACGAGCATGTGCTAAAGCAGTGATAGCCATCCAGTTCTGCGTGCAACCTTTCACATTTTTATATAACCATTTTTATCTACTCCATGGTCCAGATAAGGAAATGCATAGTAAGGTTCTTTACTATCTTTCAAATTAGATAATAAGCAGCCTGAAAGCCCGTCGGGTCCTTGAGGTATCCAGATAGAGAATGCCTCAGCAAAGACATCAGCGAAATTCCCAGCCATCATAACTTATTTAAAAACACCACCAAAACTAACCAAAAAGGAAAACTCTATTATATAATCACATTTGGAATATTAATTGTCAGCTTTACCAAACAGAAATTAATGCGCCTATAATATGCCTTTTTTGATAAATCAGGCCTTTAATCTTAATTCAAAAGAGTCTATCCCAAGAGTGGCTCTAAAACTCCATGAAAGAGAATCATTTAAAGCTTTCTGCGTTGGATGTTCTAAACATATTCACTTTTCCCCCTCTGTCTGTCTTCTTCTTCCTGGGGTTTTGTTTATTATTAACTGATCTGCTGTCTCATTTTTCCACACTGTATCTGTTGGTCTTTGATCTCAGCTCAGCTGGGCCCAAAAGCCGCCCGACCCTGAGCTTCTGTTCAAACACAGATACTCCTGTTTCTGAAACAGACAGTAGACTTTAGCTACCACTGGGCCTTTCAGAAACATTGGACTCCATGTTCATCTTCAGAGAGACAGCCCAACAAACACACTACTGCATTCACACACACACACACACACACACACACAGAGTCCTCTCTTGCCCCCCTCCCTTCTTTGCCACTCATTGACCCAGATGTTTGTCTACTGCTAAGCATCAGCCACAGAGTATCTTTAACTCTCTCAACAGGTAGTTAGTTAGCCTGTAAGAAGCTAACTTAGTGAGAGTTTATTGATTTGTGCAAGTGACTGGAACTACATAGCATCTCATAACTGGATCTTCCAGTCACATGATAGAATGTATTGCAGCAAGATACAGGTGAAGTGTGGCTATGTCACTCATGGTACAGTGCACTTAATATATTACAAACAAATACAACTCAGGGGATTGCTACGAAACAGTAAGTGCTGTCCATATGTGTTTGGCTATTTTCTACTCAGAATCATGATTACTGAACACCAGAGAATTTTGTATTGCCTAGGTTAGTGCTTTAATAGTTGTTAATAGTTGAGTGTGGTACTATTAAGTCAGTTTTGCTTATAAAAATAGTTTTGAAAAATTAACTCTGACAGGGTGATCCTTTTAAGCTTCGTTCCAGTGTGCACTCTTATGATTTCCTACCTGGTGTTGCATTGCTGTGGCTGGTGATTGGCCAGGCCTGCTTGTGATACCTTCGCCCACTTGGTGTCACTGTGGTTACAACATTCTCATACAGGGAAACCCCCATAAATCCAAACACTGCTCCGAGTGCTATGCTCTAAAACTCATGCATGTTTTATTTCCTCATCTCTATAGATTTAAGAGCATATTCAAACTGACCCAATTCAACACTGTTAGATTCAAGCACCCTGCTATCAATGCCCTCTCCCAAGTCTGTGAGAGATGAAGAAAAAGTCATGAGTTCATCGGGACATTTTAGCGACCACTGTGCTTATTAACCTTTCCTCTACTGCAGTCGTTACATACTGTTTTCCCTCAGCCTGCTGGCCTCACACCCTGTACATGGTTCTGAATAGAGGTAAGGGTGATCACAATTGGTTGCAAACTCTTCGTGAAACTGCAGCGCTGACGGCTAACAGGGTTTTGTATGAATGGTCAAAGGTTAGACGGTCATTTGGTCTGGCTCGGAGCTCACTGTGTCGGCCAGCGGTCAATCGGTCCATAAAAAAACCCAAAATATAACAAAACAATAATCAAAACAATAAAATACTATACACTTTTTCCAGCTACCTTCCTTCTTTAAAATATTATTCACATATGTGTTTAGCTATATTGTTCGAAACCTTATTAATGGACTGAGTTATTAGTTGAATTAGTGAAAATATATGCCTTAAAGTTCAGGGTAAATTATTCAGATCAATGTAATGTGCCGAAACATCTACCTGGGTCATCTTTCTCTAAATCTACTAGATCTTTGCATGATTCAACGAGCATAATAATCTTTATTTGTAGTATACTGGAATGACACGTGTTAGATCAGTGGTGTCAAACTCCAGTCCTCGAGGGCCAGCATCCTGCTTGTTTTTGAGATATCCCTCGAGGCCTAGAGTTCGACACCTGTGTGTTAGATTGTCTGCCTATAGAGGCGTCCTCCAATTAACTCAACATTTTTTTCTGTTTGGCTGCCTGTCACAAACATACAGAGCTGTGTGCCTGAGGCTACGTCCACACTAATGCGTTTTCGTTTGAAAACGCATCGTTTTCTCTCCGTTTTGGCTTCCCGTCCACACTGAGGCGGCGTTTTCCCCGAAGGAAAACACAGGGTTTTGAAAACGCTCTCGAAAACAAATACATTTGAAGACAGTGCTTTCGCGTCACAGTGTGGACAGCGAAAAGGGAGACTTTCGAAAACGATGACGCATTTTAGTCATGTGATGTAGTCATGTGACCAATTAAACAAAGATAGCGGAGGGCATTATACAGCAGTTTTTTTTTTTGCTCTCAATTTTGACAGCCCTACTAAAGATTAATATCAGTCTGTACATGCTCCACGTTTCAACGAGCCGGAAAGTAAATAAACGGCAGACAGAAATGAATCTTCTTGCGTTTCACGCATGCGCAGTACTGGAACGTAAGCGTTTTTGGCCGTTTCAATGTGGACACACAACTCTGTGAAAATGACTGAAAACGCTAGTGTGGATGCGGAGCGTTTTCAGACGAAAACGCCATTTTCAAATCTAGTGCTAGTGTGGACGTAGCCTGAGATGACCATATTAGGAATATCCCCTCTTTGTGCCATCACGCTGATCTGGAAGTAGAAAAAATGAAGTGGAAAACATAAACACTGAAACAATTGCTTGTACTTAACACTTTTTTGTTTCTTTGTTTAAAGAATAAAATTACCTACTTAAAAATTGCAACAGTTTTGGCTGCGTATTGGACTCCAAACTATTTATGTTGTGGCAGTTTTTAAGTATTATAAGATTTCTATGTCTCACATTATGATTTGTAATAAAAGTAGTCCTTTTGCAGTTTGCTACGGTGGCCCTGCAACTTAGGAAAACACCAGCCAATGCTGCAAAAGCACACAAAACAAAATGTAAATAGAAAAAAAACAACACACAGTGGAAGTTGAATAAAACACAACAGAAGTGCCACAAAAGCTCACAAAAAACAAACAAACAACCCCAAAAAGCACAAAACAAAACTCCCAAAGTAAAACTAAAAAAGCAAAATGGAAGTCTTTCTTTGGTGACAATAACGTGACAAAACAGTTGCAGAACTGCAACCTCTAACATACATGGCAGATGGCCGCCCCTCCCTGAGCCTGGTTGTGTCGGAGGTTTCT
Organism: Pelmatolapia mariae; assembly: GCF_036321145.2. Classification (NCBI taxonomy): domain Eukaryota; kingdom Metazoa; phylum Chordata; class Actinopteri; order Cichliformes; family Cichlidae; genus Pelmatolapia; species Pelmatolapia mariae. The sequence continues at coordinate 23,333,803 of NC_086234.1, read as the reverse complement.
TCCTGTTAAAAGGGAGTTTTTCGTTCCCACTGTCACCAAGTGCTCACTGAAAGGTGATTTGATTGTTGGGGTTTTCTTTGTCTCACTTTAGTGTCTTTACCTTAAAGTATAAAGTTCCTTGTGGCAACTGCTGTTGTGATTTGGTGCTATATAAATAAAATGAAACTGAATTGCAGAAGTACCAAGCTAACAGTAAATGGCTAACAGCAAACATGTAGCTACAGTATTGTATGAATCACATGATTAAAAGACATATTACCTCACATCTTTTTCTCCCTCACGACGCTGAAGATTCCTTTGCGTCGTGTAAATGCGTCTCAGTGCGATCCTTCACATGTTTTGGTTTCTGGCTTTTTGCAGTGTTTTAAATTTACCGGTGTTTCCTTAAGTTGCAGTGTGTTTGACCTCCCAAGGCAACCATAATTTTCTCATTATTTTGCATGAAAAAAATGCAAAAAGGTTTACTTTCAAAATTAAATCAGATAGTAGGGTCTTTACCTTACATTATGAAGTGCCTCTCAATAAAATTGAATTGAATTAAAATTAATTGAATTGAAGAATGAGACATAAAATCTTACAATGCCTACGTGAAACAAACATTTACTAAGTTTTTTTTGGCTTCTTTTTTAAACGTCAGAGCACAGAGTAACTTTAAACCTTCAACACATGAATGTGAAAGCACGGAAAGTATCCGCTAATGTCAGATGTTTCTTACCCAATTTACTCTTGAGAAATCTTAATCTGAAATATTGACATTGAGCAACATCATCTTACAATTATCACAATAATGTTTCTTAGAAAACTAAAATAGTACACAGAGGACTGTGACAGTAAGCTGGTCAGACTGTGAACTTTGACCCAAACTGCTGCTTCTCACCCTCATCATCTATCACTAACCAATCTCCCCCCTCTCATCCCCCCCCCACCTTCCTCTCATTGCACATTTACTTTAATTCCCCTCCCCCCACCCATTCTCCAGGTTGCGGTGTCTACTGATTCTCAGGAGGCCCTTTGTACCGACGTAGGGGAAAGCAGTGAAGGACTCGTGAATGTGGCCTCTCTTGGCCTCCCTCCATCCCCTACCCCCTCCATCTCCTCTACCTCTCCCTCTTCCTACCATCATCATCATCACCCTACTCCTCAACAACCAGCTCTGTGCCTGGTCCCTGCCACACCGGGCGCCTCCCCTAAACCATCACGTCCCAGCACAGTGCACACCCAGCACCACGACCAGCATTGCCTCGCCTCCTACTCCCCCTGCCCTTCGCCTCCCCCTCCCATACCCGCCAGGCCGCCCCAGCAGGAGGTGTCAGAGGATCGGGAAGTGTCCCTCATTAACCAGGTGGTGTTGGCGGGCAGCGACAACATCACGGCTGAGGACAGCAGCAGCAGCGGTGGGAACGAGGGTTACGGCAGCTACGCGGGCTGCCAGGAAAGTCGGAGTCCATGTTTGAGGCAGCTGAAGAGGTTCCACAGCGCTGACACACAGGGCCGCAACGCCCTCCTGCCCCGCCCCCGCCCTTACTCCTGGCTGGACGACCCACGGCGCCACTCTGTGGAAGTTTGCTCCCCGGTTGATTCCAGCCCCCAGTGCAGCACCAACTCCACCTCTTCCGGCTTTGTGTCTCGGGCCGACAGCCTGCAGATTCAAAGCCAGATCCCCGCTCAGACCTCCCCCCGCCGCAAGAAGAAAATGAGCCCACCCTGTATATCTGTGGACCCCCCTGAGGGACTGGAACCCCAGTCTGGCCTCTACCCATGCCTGGGTGGGCTCGGTGGCATGGGACTGACTGGGTTAGGGATGCCCCCTCCCCTACCCAACCGGGACACCTACTTGAGGAGGAGAGCACCCTCCAGTGACTCCAAGGACTCCTTTGACCTGGCGGTCGGAGAGGGTTCAGGACAGGACGGAGGTTCACCGAACCCCAACACCAACTCCAAGTTATTAACTCTTCCCAGCTTCTCCTTTGAGAAGACAAGCTCTGAGCACTGAACACCAATACTCGAATACACACACGCACACACACACACACACACACACACACAGCCGGACGAACCCTCCACACACATAAACACACGATGCACTCTGTGTGTCTGTGATGGTGATAGTTCTAGTAATAATGCTGTAGAAAGTAATAATGGTAAAACTACAACAAACAGTAAAAACATCCTTGGTTTCATAAGGAGTGCAGTACTGTAGTAGTGTGACCATCCCTCGTCTTTGTATTGTTACTGCCAAAACAGCCAGAGAAGAAGAGAACGACAAATATTTCTCTGGCTGCAGCTTGACCCCATAACCTCTGGAGTGACATCAGCGCCTGGGTTATTAGCGCCCACTGTGGTCGCCATATGAACTGCCTGGTGTTAATACAGAGCGGACCTGGTCAGTGGAGGTACAAAGCAATATTTAGAGACACTATTTTCTTAAATTATTGGCCCATAGTGTTTGTACAGGATGTTGTTTTTAATTTCATTTAACTGTTATTTTCATGTCTTTTTGTGATTTTCTTTCTTTTTTTTTTGTTTTTTTTTTGGTCAACAATGGTTTGTCTTTGTCTTTCTTTTTCACTGTAGGATATTTCTAGCTTTCTTGGTTTACTAAGGAAAGTGAACGTTTTTCAAAGTGGTGAAAACCAGTATTTGTAGGAATAATATATAAATATATATATAAAAAAAACAAAAAACAAGTCATTAAACTGAGCTTGGATTTTTAAGCACACGCAGACCTTGGTGGTTTGATTGTTGGACGATAACCTGATTGCTTGTTTCTTTCATGTGTTCCTGACAGCTCCAAAGCCTTTTAGACAGAATGACTGATGAACAGTCTGAGAAAAACAGCCATGTCAATTCTTCTCACATTTCATGGCCACTCATCCCAGATTCAGCATTCTTAGTCTGTACAAAAAAAATTCTCATGAAAAGAGATCTTTTGATATCTTAGGTAAGTACAAAGGTAATACACCACATTTGTAAGAATGATTGATTGATAGTTTAACTGATATGGAAATGGCTGCTTTTTAAACATACTGCATACACAACAGTGAGGTCTAAGTTGTATTTCTGCTTCTATATGTTGTGGCACAAGTTCTATGGCAATGATTGTACAATCTGAAGCTACACCGGGACCTCTTCAGCAATGTAAGTACAAGTTAGAGCTACAGTGGGAGAAATAGAATCTGCCAGCCAACTTCAACATCTTCCAGAAGATTGGGGTTGTCTTCGCTGGAGTGAGTGGATGGCTACAAAATCCAGTCAGTCATAAGACAGCGCAACATAGTGTTGATTAGCAGTTCATAAATGTATTCCTATACAACACGCGGTGAATTCCGCTTCATTTTTTTTAACTTTGCTTCAAAGTGGACAGACTTATATTTTTTAAAGTGTTCTTGAGCTTAATTTTTCAGTAATGCAGTAAAAGCATACCTGGATAGAAATACACGCAATGGGATACAACCAGTCATGGATTGGTCTCCCCAAAGCTCAGACCTCAACCTAATTGAAGCAGTGTGGGATCATCTTGACAGGGAACAATACAAAAGGCAGCCAAGATCCAAAGAAGAGCTTTTAATGTCCTCTGAGAAGCCTGGAGAAATCACAGGAAAGCTGCCTGAGAAAGTTCACTCTGCGGTAAAGATTAAAGGTGCTCATACGGTATCAAATATTGATTCTCAAGCTCGAACTTTACAATAATGTACTTCCATGTTTTCATTAAATTCCTGAACCTGTTTCCCATGTTTCCGGAAAACGATTAAGAAACGAAAGGTGGCTTAAGAATTTTTGTAGCCACTGTGTTAGATTACGCATTTTCGCTGCCATGATGCGGTTTATGAAGCATAAAATCATCATTTGTGGTGTAAGAAACTAATGAGGTAAGAGAATTTCACTAACCAAAAATGGAAGCACAGAAAAAGTTTTGCCACCAAAGTAACATGCACTGGTTTGCAGCCTACTTTTTACTGTTATTTATATCTTTGTTACTAGCAGCCAGTGCAGCATAAGCATATCTAGACAGAAAAACATTATCAGTCATTGATTGGCCTCCCCACAGCCTGGACCTCAATAATATGTGTTGCAGCATTGTGGTATCATTTTGACAAAGAACAGAATAAAATGCAGTCAATAGCCAAAAAAGAGCTTTGAATGTTCTTTAAGATAACTGGAAAAGTATTTCTGATAACTGCGTAAAGACATTACAAAAAAGCTTGCAGTTTGCATTGTACTATTAATATCTGTGCCTACTTAGAACCCGAGGACAATATGAAAACCTATACAGCAGTGATTTGACAGTTTAAAGACAGCCATGCCTTAAGCACACTGCTTTATCATCTGTTTTCAATACAGCATGAATATTATGCTGAGAGACCACAAACCCTGCTGGAAAATGTTTACTAAAGCAATGCAGGGACTTATGCATTACCTTAACTTTTCAGAACCAGAGGCCATGTCCATCTTTTATATTCAGTCTTTATAAGTCTAAGCTACTTAAGTGGAACTCCACTTATAAAAGTATGTTCGCAACACACTGTAAAAGTGAAGAGAAACCTTGGGAAATATAGTTAAGGAGAACTACACTGATGACATATGTCAAAGAACCTGTGTAAAGGTCTCAAAGAATATTACAGATGATTAATAGGTGTGTAAAAAGCTTTATGAGGCGACATATATCTGCTCTGTTTCTCTGTCACCTCATTCTTTGCTAGCTCATTTATAGCACTGCTCCTTTCTCACGGAAAGTGGAACTGATTGTGGAGACATTTAATCTTGAAGGCTACATCTTTTTATTCTACATCTTAGATTATGCCTCCTATTTCACTTTGAAAAGTCTGTTACACGAGTAAATGTGCAAACCACCGATTTGAAAATGAAAATAGGGTGTGTGGGGGAAAAGAAGCTCGATAGCCCACTCATCTCTGTGTACAGCTAGAGAACCAAGGCTACATTATCCAATAAATAAATAAAGCAATCCTCTCCATCTCATTCCAGCAACACCACAGGTGCCAAGGGCAAACCGCTGGCACCTGTGGTGTTGCTGTCGAGTGGTGTCTGTGTGCCTTTTTCATGGCCAGTTCTTTTCCTGGCTCTGGCTCTATCTTTACATGCTGTGTCTATTTTTACCTAGCTGACTTGCATGTTAGAAGCTTCAAATTCACCTGTCAAGCCATGTAGTAACACTCAACTTTATTTTTAATGCAATATCAACAGATATAGCAAAACCTGTTCTAGTTGTATAAAGTAATTAGCAATAGAGAGATGTGGCCCTCTTGCTCTCTGTCATCAACTATCCCGTCTTTAAGTGATGATGTTTGAACCCTGCTTCTGGGTCCAAACTAGTCTGCCTATATTACGGCTGTTGTGTTTTTAACATGTTTTAATGCTTTGTATCTTGATCTATTTAATCTGAACAAGCCCCTAAAAATAGTCAGTGATCACTGTCGCCTCACTCAGTTTTTATTACCACTATTCATTTCAAAGCTCAGTTTTTAAAACCTTACAATGTATCTACAGCCCAGCCCATGCAGCAGTATATTAATGACTAACCTCGTATTGTGGATTATCTCAGTTGTTCTCCTGACTGAAGTTTGGTCCGTTTATAGCATCCTGCCATGTGATTGCATTTGTGTCGGGAACCCTCACGTTAACTTTTATCGAGCGGAAAAACGTTAGCATTCACTCTCCAGCTTCACTGTGTATGCTAACATAGCTGTGTCGCTAGCCACCATGTAGCACATCATTATATATCAGCTACCCCAACATCAGTAACACTACAAACGTCACTGTTTAGTTTTCTGTCTTCGTTTATGCTGGAAGTGATAGCAGAGCTATACGTTTAAATTTTTTCAGAAATCCCTCAATCAGAACATGGTATATTATGTTTGAGTGGAAACTAGCAAGCTAACTCCCTGCTAACTTCGAACGCTGTTAAATTTTATAAATTCTGTTTTCGTGGATGCCTGGATGTTAAACTTAATTGTTACACCTGTTAGAGTAACCACCATTTTAAAGATGAAACAGACAGACAGTTTGTAACTCTTAGTGATGCCACAGTGTTTGTTTGACTTTGGGACCTGAAGCGAAATTTAGACCCGGAAACTGCTAATGACGTCAGACTTATAGGCTGGATACTCTGTTTTAATGGTTTAATATCTAGAACGCGTATAGACTGTGAGCGACCCCCTCACAGAACAGAGCAGACAGTGGTGCCATTGGAGCCAGTATTGGTAATGTCAGAAATTACATGAATACCATAACATTACAGAAGCTTTGGTGGAGCTGGGTTGCGAAGCGGCTTGCAGAGGTAGCAACAACAGTACAGTAAAAAGCACAGTCCATGTCTTTTCTGTCCTTCTGTCTCCACCCCTTTACCTCCAACCGGTCTTGGCAGATGGCTGCTTCTCCCTAAGCCTGGTTCTGCTGGAGTTTGTTCTTCCCCCAAGTAATCAAGTGATTGTTGAAGTTCTCCTTTTATTATTGCAGGGTCTTTACCTTTATCTTTACCAGTACAACTGTTCCAATTTGGCACTATATAAATAAAACTGAATCAAATCGAATTCTGCTATTTGGATGTTCAGAAGGGAACAAGAACTAACACAAAGGTTAAGTAGTTGTCATTCACCCATTATACATATTGCACATTTCATTAAAACTGCTAGCAGTTAAGCTGTATTGTGGGTAATGTGTCTTGCAGTCCTGTTGCATCAGTTTTAAAATTGTTTTATTTTAATCTGTTCATGAGAGTATAATCACACCTACAGTTCATTTGCTCTGGTGCCAATCAGCTGATGAGTTTGTAAACTTGTAGCTTTACCTCATGATTCATGATTTCTTTTCAAACTGAGAAAAATCCAAGTAAACTACAAACCGCTTGAGAAATTTCAGTTCATTTACTGGACAGATGTGTCTGCGGCACGACCAATAAAAGTAAGTGTCCAGTATTCTGGATTATTGGAGAACATGTAGAATTTATATTCATTCCATGGCTAGTTGCCCACCCACACAGACCTTTTCACAACCTATTGTACCTTGCTGCATCCCAGAATACAAAGCATATGTGGATACAGGAAGTGTTTTAGGTCAAACTTGCAACATACACACGGTAGTTCATTTGAGGTGGGATCACGTTCACACTGTAAACAAAACGCTCCGGAGTTCATTTGGAACCACACCGAAACCGCCTCTTCCAAATTGGTCTCAGTGCGGTTGTTTTGGTCCGCACTCGAGTGCGATTACCGTGAGGGGGAAAATAAACCAGAGTTCAATATAAACTGACGAAACACAGCAGGTGTGAAAAGACCCTTACAGTGTGACTGTTTTACTGCAGGATGTCTGCTCTGATGGGTGAAATTCAACACTCCAACTGTAAGTCAGGTGGAGATTAATGAAGGCTAAAGACACTTTAGATTTCTAGGTTTTTAACACCTTTGTTTTCAGTCGCTATCAGCTACAAATTAACGAGCTCAAGCAGAGTATCAGATCAGTGATAAAAAAGACAGGGAATGTCTCAAAGGCTGTGGCAGTACATGCCATTCCATGTACAACCTTCATTTTGTCTAAATGAATTTATGACTTTCTCTTTTCATAATTCACAAGTATTGTAATAAAATGTATGATCATGAGGCACTGAGAAATGTAACACAGAGCTCTAGCTATATATGATATAACAAAAGTGTTGTGACAATAACTCAATGATTGTTCACCCTCAATAAACATGAAGCAATAATGTTTAATTGAATACAACTGAAAAATCTAAAAGGTTTATTTATTCAAATATTCAATCATTAAGGAAAATGGGGATTATATTTAACCAGATTCCATTAAATGTGAGATTCTACATTGTCCTTTTGTTAGAAAATTACATGGAAAATTTACATGTAAGTAAATGAGTTAAAAACAGGATTTGCGGCAGAATTTTCTTTTCTTTTTTGTGATTTAAAAGAGATTCACATGCAACTGTAGCCCCAAATATCCAATCTAATATTAGCACAGCCAGCCAACAGGGAGATAGATTCCACACAAACGTGAATTGGGTTGAATGTATTTCATGAACCACTGAAGCATCACTATACACGATTTCTCCTCTTACAGGTTGAAATTAGGTGCAGGCAACATACATCAACGTTCATGATACACCGACATTGCCAAGGGTATCGTGTCAAATTCTAATGAAATCATTCAAAGATATTTAGGAAAAAATATGACTCTTATCATTTCTTTTTCATGGTAATCTGGGTAATATAAGCATTATCAGCTTTAGAGCAGAGCTATTTGCGTAAGAATAAACCACATTCAGAAATTAGAGGTAATTATGAAAGCGCTAAGATCTGTGCTGAAGCAAATGGGAACTCCTGAGGTGCTTGTGTTTAAATAATAACTGCCTTTGGAAATGTATCTAATGACGTGATGCATAAAAACAGGAAGAAAACGGGTTTAAACAGCGATAATAACAAAGTCATGCTGTTTAGAGGGGCTCCTGCTGCTCGGTAGTTTAAAGACAATAAATCTATAATTTAAAACTTGTGAAGGTGGTGATTAATAAATTATAATTATGTTATATTCTTTTTTACTCAGACAGAGGAACAAAAAATGAAAGTAGGAGACCTGGTTCGTCAAAAAGAGAAGAAAAAAAATCCTTAAAATCATAACGCTGCCATCACAAACGGGAAAACTGCTGCTTTTGTTTTTGTCTCTCATGTTTTAACACTGCATTTGAGTCACAGTTGTCCCACTGGCCTGATCAGCTTTCAGACTCTGTCCTCTAGTTTTAAAAAAGCCAACACAGCAGGGCAAACTCTTTTCAGAAGTCTAACTTTTATCCATCTATAAAAAAAGCACGGGAGGCTCTAAGATACATTTTCTAAATAGGAAAATCGCAACCCATTGTTGCCACAAAGCCACATGCTACACAAAGCTCAGTGGGATATAACAGAAACCAAAGAAGCAAAGAAAACACAGCTGTAGATGGACAGATGCTGACGTTTATTCCACAAAGGATAGAGGCTGGGTCAGGCTTACAAAGTGAGAAATATAGGGCAAAGAAGGAAATAAATGCATTTGTCCTGCAAACAATGACAAACATGCTCAGCACATGGATGTGAACAGTGGCCACATGACCATTTCTTCATGTACAAAATTCTCTTTCATTTTCAGTGACGGCGATATTCTTCCCAGTGCCATACGTGTCTTTAGCAGAAAGACAGAGTCAATGACAAAGTCAACACCCCCCAAGCAATCAGCTGACGGTGTTGACTACACTCGTAAAAATAAACCCAGTTAAAACCCTTTCAGATTAATCGTTTGTTTGTCATTTCTGAGCTGAATTTCTCTGTCGTGTATCTTTTTGTCCTCTGCGCGGACGACTTCACCTTTCTGCACATGCCTTGCATCTTGCTTACTGTTTGATATGCAACACTGCATAAGTCAGCAATAAAACAGGTGGGATTGTGTTATAAATGCACTCACATTCATGGAAATACAACATCAATATCGCATCAATTTTAAAATACTTTTTTATACATTTAAGGCAATTCATCTCCTCTCCCCTCCATATCTCTTGGATTTGGTTCAGCATCCCATCTCAGTGTCTCAGATCCTCTTCTTCTCTTTCTCTCTCCGTCGCCTCTCCTCGTCTTGCAGGGCTTTCAGCTGCTCTGCTCCTCGACTTTGGAATTCCCTACCTCCTGATATAAGAAATATCACTTCCTTTTCTCTTTTTAAGTCTAGACTCAAAACTAACCTGTTCAAAATAGCTTATCCCACATAACCTTTTCCATTCTCCTATGTTAAATCTATTTTCATGTTCTATAATTTTGTAAACTGCCTGTTTTTATGCTTGCTTTGTTCTGCTGTGTACAGTGTCCTTGAGTGTTCTGAAAGGCGCTTTTTAAAAAAATGTATTATTATTATTATTATAAATGTACCAAAAGAGTGAATCGTGAAATAGCCTTTATTGTGCATCATTGGGGAAATTCAGTCATCATCAGTTGGAAAAATTGTTCATATTCTCAAAAAACCCATGATCCTATTCAAACAGTGTTGTACCATTATAAATTGTCTAATGTTGTAGTTTTTACTTGTTTATCTAACTCAAAATAATTTAATACCAAATAAATATACAATAAATCAATTAATATATTATTCAAGATTAGGTTAATATTTATCAATTATAAATATAGTCTCATACATTTAAACATCTGTGTGCACTTTTTGGAATTGTATTTAAGAGAATACACCAATTTTAAATGTTTTGGTTAGAGTGGATCCACTTTCTGACATGCACTACTAAAAATGCTAAACTGAGCTCAGAATGTTTGGTTTTTAACATCTTTCAATGGATTTGGCAAAAATATCTGGAGCTGTTTGGTTTATTTTTTTTTTTAAGGTCACTAATGTTGAGCATGTTGTTGGTGTCGGTCGATGTGTCTTGGTTCTGCTGCACTTCATATGCTGGGTAAATTTCTCTCCTTTTAAATGTAAAGCAGATTCAGTTTCCATGTCATGGCGTAGTCTAAAAATAAACCTGCATGTTTTTGTGTGGCGCTTTAGTTGGCTTAAAATATGCCTTTGAAAAATATGTATGTTGCCCCCTCACAGAGAGCGTAGGCAGCTACAACGGATTTCAGAGGCAAAATCAGCAACAGAAATGAAAAGCCCCTAGTTTATTATAAATCACTAAATATGTTTTTGTTCTTCTTCTGTTTGAAGTTATGTTTTTTTGGGGGTTTTTTTGTTGTTTTTTTTTTTCAAAAAAATCCAGACTGCAGCTCCTGTTAGAGATGCAACAAACTACAAACCTTCCAAAACCACTTGGCCACCCTACAAAACTGTATCCAAACAGCCACACTGTAAAATCCACATGAGCCATGCAGCATGTTAATTACTGAAACATGGCATTTCTCCGTGTTTAATAGTAAATAAATAAAGTACAGTGTAATATACCAGTTATACTGAAAAAGCTCAAGGAATCTGGGGAACAGAACAGGTGTTTAATTTTGGCAAAAACCAGAGTTCCCATTGTTATGGCCAGTAATCCTTACAGAGGATTTCCTTTAAATGATCATGCACCTTTGCCTGAAGCTGCAATTTCCCATTTTTACCTGGGTCACTTACATGAGTCCTTACACATGTGTGAGCCTCTGATCCCACATAATGCAGTGGGCTAGCACAGGGTGGGCTTTACGGTGAAAAACAAAACAATATGACCAATATGAACCACAATTTTTCCTTCATTTATTTGTTTGAATTCTATTTGAATTTCACAGGTTTGCCTACAGGAACAATATACTTATACTTCTAAATAGATCTTGTGGACCAAGGGTGAATCTTTGATTTTTATTCAAGCTGAATTTCACTGTGAGTGAGTCTAGCTGTTTAGGAAGAACTATTGTAAGAGAAATTCCAAGGACTCAAGTTAAACTAGCAGCAAGACAAACCCCAGAACAAGATTAGAAAACATCCATCAGGTGGTGTTTTTTTTTTCTTTTTTTTTGATATTTAAGGGTTTGTTCCCTGAACTTTTTGATCACACCTCATACAGTACTGAAATGAAACTAGAATTAACTGGATTTATGGTGCCACCTAACACAACATAATCTAAAGCATCATTTTAGGCAGCTGCAAAAGGCTTGTTAAAAAGTCATGATAGGTGCGACATGACGTGCATGGGGTGACCCAGCATCTGACAGCCAATCAGAAAGCTAAGCAGTCTCTCCTGAGATAATGCATTCAGAGTTCACTCTGCAGTCTGGCTACTGCCCATAAGTTCATTAGTCTTTCAGACAGAGTCTAACTTCTGTTGATTTATGTGCGTTCCAAGAACCACACAGACCAAAGTAAGTTTACTTCACGAGCTTTGTGTTTCACTGTTTCTCTCCTGAGCTAACGAGGCTGTGACTCGCAGGCCACACTTGATACTTTACAGTTCAGAGTGTGATATCATTGCTTGACTGGCCATGTTTCAGCTGATAAGTTGACTGTTAATGTAGATACCCAATATTTAGCAGACAGTATTATGGTGTATAATCATATACACCTCTTATTTTCTGATAGATGAAAAGAACTCTGACTACGTTCATGGATAGGCTTATTTCCCTAGAATACAGTTAACTGCATGGGACATTTGAGATCAATGGGACGAGAAGACAGAGAGGATAAAAGACTGTAAAGAAAGCAGGAGGCTCCGCTCAAAGCAATGCAACAGCTGAGACTACATAATGAGGAGCTGTGATCAGAGAGTAAGAGTGATCAGAGAATGGAGCAGCTTCGCAGCCAAACTGCAAAGAGGAGTCAGAGCAGTTGTGATGTGAACAGCTTGAACATCTCAGTGGTATTATTCATCTGCTGCAGTGTGCCCACAATACAGCGCCTGCTCAACAGTTAGAGCAAAGAAACCAGTCCCCACAGCTGGATAAGACTGGCAGTCCTGGCAACTACAACCAAGCAAATTCTGATGGCTGTGAAGTGCTAAATGCAGCTTCTATCAGCGAGGATAAGAGACACACTCTCCTGGATTCTGATCACACAGATCTGGATCCGGTTACTCTACAGGAGCCTTATTTAGTGCAGCACCACTCTCCAGATTATTACCATCCCAACACTTCAGTTCACCTTCACTCAGCTGAAGGGTATTTTAATCTTTGCAGTCTGGTCTGTATTAACAGTGAATCTAAACTGTATATAAAAATAAAAAAAGACCCACCTCATACGATTAGCACAAGTCAGTTTCCAGGTATTAAATAACAGGACCAGTTCTCCCACCTTCTGTCTTCCACGTCTTTTTGTAGTCTTACTATGTAAATTTTTAATAATGTTAATAAACAAAGTGCCTTTAGGTTGGCCTTTTCAAAGTCAGCACTGTGGTATATGTTTATCTGGGAAGTATCCAAGATGAATAATTACTAGCATATCTTTCCAAAAAGTTTGGATGGAGGCCACACCAGATGACTTCCAGTTAATTTAAAGTTTCTGTTTAGGAGCAAAGAAAAAAATAACATTTAATTTTCCTCAACAAAGTTCTCTCCAAAGTAACATTTCCTTTTTAAAAAAATTAAAAATTTTTCTTCAAAGATTACAGCTTACAGCTCAACTTAATCTCACTAAGAAATCATTCTGTTATGCTTGCCTATAGTAGTTGAATGCTTTCCTAACAGTATCGACCTGTTGTTAATGTTAATCAGTTGTTATCTGATTAACAGATTATTAATCTGATGTTAATCAGACTCCATGTCAGTTTAAAGAAGATATCCTAATATAAGAAAAAGAAGTGCAGGTTTAACAGTAAGCCTCAGTTTTTCGACTTTTGTCACAATGTATAAGTAAATGCGTAAAATTACAGAGTCATACAGCCATAGTTTTTATTTTTTATTTATTGTACTGTCTTTTTTTTTTAAATTTTGTTTAGTTTCAGTGAGTTTCCAGGGTGGATTTTCTTGTTTCAGTTTAGTCTTTATTGTTTAAAAATGTTTAGTTTTAGTTCAATTTTTATTAATTTTAGTGTTTGTTTTAGTCTATTTTTTAATATTATTGTAAGGAGGGAATACATCAGAGGCAAGATTTCGTAAAATTCGTATAGCTATTACAATAAAAAACGGTAACTACTTGAAAGTAAAAGTATTAAAACCAAGAAAACAAGATAATATGTCCTCCATATTTTTTTCAAATTTATTTTAGTTAATTTTCCATGTTCACAAAATTGTTTCTGTTAGTTTTAATTATTTTTTATTTAAATTAGGTACATTGTAGGGTTTTTTTTTTTCGTTTAGTTTGAGAACTTTGGTGTTAGCCTATTGCCTGGACTCTAATTACAAAACCCTATTATCTATTTCTTGATTTACTTTTACTTTAGAGTATTATTGGAAATGGGTGAGGTCTTTATCAGTAGGAAAAGCTGTAAAACTGATAAAAAAAAACACAGTTAAAAGTCCAAAATTTATGCCCCCTTCACGTTTTACAAAGTCACCCTGTGGGTAGGACTTTCCTGGAGCTATTCTGGCCCCTGAGCCTTATGTATCATAAAAATTTAAATCTGAATCATTAAGACTGCTTATTGGTTTAAGAAATAAAACATGCAAAGACAACAAAGACAAATTTGGCATATTACCACTACAGGACTGTTAAATAAAGATTCACATATTCAAAGATTATGATCCGCCATCTTTCTTGTCCCATACATTCTTCTTCATGTCAAACCCAGCATGTGATTATGTAACTGAACGAGGAGTCAAGGTTAGTGTACCTGCACAGCTGTGACTGATTTCTACCTGGTGTTGAAAGCAAATATGAAAAGTGTCATTCTTAAACTTTTCATTTACTATTGTAGACTTGTTATTCTTTCCACAGATATGCTCAGTTATGTTGACAGTATCCAAAAGTGTTAAAGTATTGATACAATCAGCTTCTACATTATTGCAACCAAGTAATACACACCACACATCCTGTGTTTTCTGAGAGCATACGCACAACTTTTCACTGGTGTAGCTCTGTAAAACCAACAACGGAGTCAGAGGATCACCAAAGTCAGCTGGGCCTCATCATCAGGGAGTTATGAATATTTCATTCTGATCCAAACCAAAAGATCAGTGGACCACTGTACAAACAGTTGACATTGAAATTGTGGACAAAGAACCGGGCAGCTGCAGTTTACAGTCGCAGGGTGTTGCTGTCATATATTTGACCAGCAAAGGCTTATGGGATGAAAAGAAATTAAAAAAAAAATACACATGAGTCGAGAATTTCAATTCAGTATCTAGAGATGCATCCAGTTCTTTCTAGTAACTTATCCAGGACATCCAACCGCCTGTTAAAATGCACAAATGCATATGAAAGAACAGCAGTGAACCCTCATACAGAAACTAATGCTGCATATGTCTTTGTAAGTGTGTAAGACAGTTAGCTGTGGTAGTCCTAACATGATTTTCATGGTGCCTTTTATAGTGAGAAAGCAAGAAAAATAGTTTTGTTCCATGAACTTGTTGTGATTGTTGATACTTCAACCATCCTCTCAGAGACAGGCTTAACAGGATTAAAGGATATTATTTCTCATTTTCTTTTAATGCGTGCCAGTGTGTCCCAGTACGGTTTTATAAAATGGATTTGCACTTTTTAAAGTTATAATTTTATTTTAGAAATAAACCTTTCCAACTCTGAAATCTATATAGCGTTATAAGATTCAGAATTTTTAAATGTATGAACTTTGTTTCATGCTGTCTTTAAATAACCCCAGACCATGCAATCCTGATAACAGGAACAACAACACTGATTTAGGCGTAATAAAGCACATTAAGGCAGTGGATGGCCTGGAAGTAATAATCCCTATCCTGGATTTGTGCCTAAAGCATGTCAGCATGTCATATATTTCAAATTTTAAAAACAGATGTGAGTTAGATACATTTCTAGGAATAGAGAAATCTATATATGTACGGGTAAACATGGGTTAAAAATCTGGCATATCAATTTGTAAGCTGAATTGTTAGTACCACACTGCTAACACATCCTCATCACCCAGTATTTCCTATTGAAGTGGACAGCAGAACAAGGTTAAGAGAGACTCTTCAAAGATGAAAAGATTGATGTAGCCACCATGACTTTAAACATTAGTTCTGGAAAAACAAAGAAATCATTAAAAGGCCAAATTTAGATGACATTCATGCCCATTATGAGTGTACATGAAACTTCTATAGCCAATTATCACATTTTAGCATTACCTAAAGAGAAAGCTAACATTATAGAAAATGTCTGCCTGCACATATATATTTATTGAAAGGGTCTGTAGCCTATGTACATTTCAAACATACTTAGTATATTGACTTTACCTCATAACACTGAGTAGATATTAGTAACATCTCTACTACAACATACCAAAGAAGTCCCACAAACTCCAGCTGGTGCCACTCAAAGCTGTCTACAGTCAATCCCCCACAGACTGCCCTGTTAAAATGTAAAATTTTACGACAGTAAAAAGCTCGTTTACTGCCTGGTACACAAAGTGGTTGTGGCCTCTAGGGATAGTTTCCTTCTTTGTTACAACTCTGAGGAGGGTATGTTTTTTATAGCACACTTATCTGGATACTGGTGTTAGCGACACTGACATTGATTGATGACTTTGTGCTAGGCCTCATATGGACTAATTCGAGTCAGTGAACTCGACCTCTCCACTGTGGAGAGGTCCAATAGCTGGCAGTGTGGTCCAAACCATCCAAGAAGTTTGTGCTTCACTTTTGGTGGGTTAAAGTCAAAAAGAGACAAAAAACTTTATGTCTCTTAGCTAGCAACAGCTTACTAGCTTGCTAATGCTAGCTGTTAACTTAGCACTTTGATTACACCTGGCTTCATAAAACCAGGATAGCAGTGGCTAGAACAAAAGACTTCAAAATGTGTGATTATTTTCTGTGGGACTAACATCTTTAACTCAAAGGATTACGACTCTTCAGTATGGGCCCAGGTTACAGGTATTTTTTTTTTAGCATAAGTGAAAAACGCTTCTTATCACCCGCTCAAAAATTCATGACGATACTTGCAGAATGTAATGGCTGTCCTTGCCGCCATCACACTAACTGACTTTAACATGTGCACTGACGATTGTAGGACTGGATGCTTTCCATTAGCATATAGCTGCACACTAGGGAGTACGAGAAAGAGACGTTGCTGATAATTCTTTACAGCCTTGTTTTCCCTTCACACAACAAAAGAACAAGGAAACAGTACAGTAACAGCTTGCAGCAATGTGCAAGCTGTACTGTAAAGTATCAGTCCCTTTTAAACCAATAATACAAGTGTAATAATACAGCTTATCACCAACAGTCTCTTTTCAGATTTTACTGAAGAGTAGCAGGAGCAGCATTTTGTGTGGGGGAGAATATTGTTGCAAACTTCTTATATTTCAAAGCAACAGTATTTCTCTGAGTGCAGCGAAAAGCAGCTTCTAGCAGAATATTTTGTGAAATCCTCTTAGCTAATGATCAAAGATGCTTTGATGCCTGGATTTTTCGTTGTGAGGATGACACAGTGCACGGACATAGATTTTCCTTTTTCATGCTATCTGATGTCACCAACTTGCCTTTGTTGCTTTAGCTTCTCTTATACTCTTCATACTATTTTCAACATTTATCATCAAGCAGCCCAATTGAAATGTGTAAACTCCGATTAGGCTGCTGCGGAATGCTTATCTGAAATCAGCAATTGTTTGGAAAGTCTTCTTTTATACATAAGGGAATGTGCAGTCATGGTATTGAAAGAACCATGATATTGTAAACCTGAATCTTATTCAAATCAACACTGGAAACAGAAAGAATCTGAGAAAAAAAGAGTTTTTGCAGGTATATGATATCCTCATCCTGAGGGTTAGTCTTACAAAGCATGCAGTGACTTTGGGATTAGTTGATGCCTCAAATGGATGAATTTAGTTATCGTAAGGTCTTATTCACAAGTAAGGGTAGACTGACAAAGGGATTGGTCCAGGATGAGGCTATTATTATAGCAAAACTATTTGTGCATGTGTATCTCAGTCTGGGTGTGTGTATTTTGATCTATGTGGAGATTGTGTGTGCATGGTAAAATTTGTGTGTGCATATTCAGATCTGTGTTTGGTAAAAGTGCATACATATTAATGGCTGAAAAATCATAAAGTTTTGCAAAAAGCAATAAAAATAAATGCAAGTCATCAGACTTTTGCTACATGTCTGCAATGCCAGATCCATAAATGGTGTGTGGAGAGTATGTTACTCAGTACGCACCAGTAGTCTAAGTCTTCATGTATGACATTAGTGGGCTGGTAGTGGTGGTTGGATGCAAGACAGGCTCAGATGGACAGATCACAAAGAAATTACCATAAGCTAACTTTAAGTATGAGCTGAGTATATATTAAAGTCTGGCAGCTAAATAGAGGGCATTGCTATCAGCTAAATTCTGTTGCTCCAAATCCATGCTGTATGAGCACAGTGGCCTCTAGCATTCATGAATAGATGATGTTTGGAACCACTAGGACTCTTCCTAGAGCTGGCAGCTCAGCAATCTCGGCCTTAACCTCCTAGGACCTGGCGTCCACATATGTGGACATCACATTTTGGGTTGTCTAGACCAAAATACAAAATTTTGCTCTACAAGGGCCTGATATCCACTTACGAGGACATTATATTGCCACTGTTCTATCGAAATTTAAAACGAAGGTCCTCGTATCTGGTTCTCATTTTTCTCAGAAACAAAAATCAGGTAATTCTTTGTTTTTACATTCATCATCATTCATTGATGAAGAACATCATGGTTACTCTGACAGAGGTCCAGCGTTGCTTTGTTGTGCGAGGAGAATCTTCCAGAAGGACAATCATTTCTGCAACACTCAAAAGTATAGCAGCACCGCTCATCACCTGGTCAATATGTATCTTTTTCAGCACCAGGAACTGGGAGCCTCGTAAGGATTGAGGCAAAGATGAATGCAGCAATGTGCAGTTCCGTCCTTAATTTTAACCTCTAGATGATAATGTTCCCCATCAAACCTGATGGAGCTTGAGAGGTTCTGAAATCTGCTGTCAAAGGTGTTTCAGCAAAGTATTGGGCAAAAGCTATGACTGGTAATGTACATGTTGTATTTTTGTTTTTTATTTTTAATATATTTGAAAGAAATTTTTGAAAGAATTTTCAAGCCAACTTTTTTACTTTGTGATTATGTGGTATTGTGTGTAGAAAAATTAATTTCATTCATTTTGGATTAAGGCTGTAACATGGAACAAACAAAGCGCTGTCCGTGTTACAGCCTTGTTCCAGATGCACTGTACACATGCACACCTTGGTTGTTTGGGCTGACTAGTTAGAGAATGAGCTGACGGTAAGGTATTTTGGGCATGTCCAACCGAGAAAAGGCCCCAGGACAAAGTCAGACCTAGGACACGTACGAAAGATTAAATCCTCCCTGAAGGGCGGGAGGGACAGGCAGAGGAGAGGCAGGTTCTGAGCTCAGACCTCTGCTCCTTTAACCTAGCACAAGATAAGCTGAACAGGTGGGCAGTGTGGTTTGTAGGAACATCTTTGGACATTTATTATCTAGTCAAATTGATTTGTAATTATATAGGATGGTTGGACTGTAAAAGTAAGAGACTCCCAAAGGTGTCTAAACTGAGGTCAGCAGTAATAATATGCAATCAGTGTTGGGAGGTAAACGATGTTGGCACTCTGGTGTTTTGACACTGCTGTTGCTTAGAAGAAGGATCAGCAGTGTCAAAACTAAGCACTTAGGCAACACATAGATATTGTAGCAGGTGAACAGTGTAATGTGAGTTTAATTAAAGGGATGTAACTTTAGTTAAGGATGGGAAAAGTCGCCATGAAGACAAGTGGTACGTATCAAAAGTTGCTGAATCCTCTCCTTTTGGCTCTGACATCACTGATGTTTAAACATACTGTTACCTGCTTAATGCAGTCAAAAGCTGTTACCATGAAGTTTAAATTTGTTGATAACAGACTAAGATACAGATTCTTACGGATGTTTATTAGTTATACTGTCCAAAAGTCTCAAGCAAGATCATTCAAGATGAGGCTTCACCAACCTGTGGATGGATCAACTGAAGTAAGTAAGTAAGGTTTATTAAACATTATTATTAAATGTTATAACTAAATAAAACTAAATGAGCGCAAGTCTGCACAGATGGCTCTTAGGTTTCTTTTTAAAGTATCAGTAGGGCTGACGGACCTTAGGACCAGTGAAAGAAAGTTGGGGACTACAACCTGAAAAGCAGGGCCAGATGAAAGCCCAGCTACATCCCTCAGGCCTTGTGTAGGGTCCTGAATCTTTTTCTTCCAATTTATTAAGGACGTGAGTTTGAGATATGGTTCATGCACAAGGACAGTGTTTAAATCTGCCACTTCATCTTTTGGAGTTGGATTTTTTTTTAGTTTGGTGCAGCTTTACACATTGAATGATTCATTAGATCAGTGTTAAGTGACTTAATATATAAGAAAATAAAATGCTCTAATAATGGCAAAGTACCATGACTGAGTCAAAAAGCAGCCAGTTTCTCCAAAAACTGCAAGAAGGTCTGGCTCATTGAAAGCAAAATATTAAGACATGAGGGTTGGCTCAAGACTTTTGCACAGTACGGTATGTATGTGGTTTAGCTCTGCTACAAAAACAGGCTGGGGCCTGTAGCCTGAATCTTAACTGATTCCTCAGTTTTAAACAGCTATTTGGCCACTGAAGTAACTTGATCATTAGATTATCATCAACAAGATATTAAGCTAATGATTGTACCAATCATACTATGATAAGGGCTGATGAAATACAGAAAGCAGTTATTGTAGTGATAAATGTGCTTACTAGTAGTTAAAATTTCCAGTTTCTGTTAATGCAAAAATGATAATTAACTGAAACTGTACTTATTCCTCTACCAATCAGTTTTACTCACTAGCTTTAACTTCAGTTAATTAAAAAATCCACCAACACATGATTTTTGCGGAAGAGATAAAAATAAAAAAAAAATCATATACAACAGCTGGTGGAACATAATGATCACAAATGAGCCTGCTGTTTTTATATGATGTGCACTGGTGGTAGTTCAGACTATTGCAAAATGTACCCTCTGCTCTTTGACCATTCCTTTAACACTAGAATTACTGAGCCTTTTTTCCCTGGTGCAAGTCCCTACTACTAGATTTACTGGCCTGCGCAAATTTGCGTAAATTCCCCCCGACCTTAACACCTCTTGGCACCCCGCTGAGATTTTCACAGGTCTTCAGCTCCATTGTTCTCCTGCTTTTGTTGTGCAAACACACCCTCCCCCAACCCCTAACCATGAGAGATTCAAGTTTTTCCTTCCCTGCAAGGCTACTTTCCTTCCTTACCTGCCTGCATGCCTGTCCATAAACATATATACACAGAGTTGTACATATATTTATATATTTATATAGCCACACCTTATATAATATGCATAAAGTCTAGTTATACACACACACACATATATATATATATGTATGTATATACATATATACATACATACATACATATATACATACATATATATATATATACATATATATATATATATATATACATATATATATACATATATATATATATATATATACATATATATATATATATATATACATATATATATATATATATATATATATATAAAATGTTTGTATAGTGCACTTTCTATACCTTGCTCTGTCCACTTTTTTGCAATGACAATGCAGATTTTCCACTTGTGGGACAAATAAATGCAGATTTGCTGTGTGTGTGTGTGTGTGTGTGTGTGTGTGTGTGTGTGTGTGTGTGTGTGTGTGTGTGTGTGTGTGTGTGTGCGCGCAACATTGGCATTTGTTTACTCAGATCCAAAGCAGGCCAAACCTCTGTGTTACAACCTACATACAAAAGACAGACATTCACAATATATGGGTACACAAGTCTGTTTTATTTCAAAGTGTTTCAAACTTTACAGCGTTTGCAGACCCAGTGTCCATCATCCCTGCATTTGGCACAGGTGAATTTCTTACATGTTGCACAGGTAAATCTGCTGCGATTCCTGTTGCAGCTCTCTTGCACCTGGCACTGCGTTGTCTTTACAGTCCCTGGCACAGCAGCTGCAGCAGCCTGCCTCTGTGCTAAGATTTCCTTGTGCTGCATGAATCGGCTACGAAGTTGCTGAGCTAGAAGACGCAGAAACAATTTTCTTTTGCCTGTCCACCCTGTACATGCCTTGTACAAAATGTAGGCATTCACTGCCGCCAGGTCCAGCATATTGTAGAAAACCGCTACTGGCCACCTGCGTGTTGCTGATCTTACAGAATACATCCGTGCCATTTGGTCCAACACGTCTACACCACACTGTAAAAGCAGAGCAAGAGAGTCATGAGTATATGTTTTTTTCTATAGGCCTGTATAGCACACATCAGAAAACATTGTAGCACTGGTGTAAAATTGTACACACATTCACATACCTTCATGTGGTTATAGTCTGTGATCGTGTTGGGTTTCCTCTTTCTGCCGTCACCGATCGTCACGTCTTGGTGCATGGAACTTAGAACACACACAGTCTTGTTTTTTTTAGGTGCATAAATTGTCAAGGAGACACTGCCACTTCTAAGCACTGAAGTGGAGAATACCTCTCGCTTTGCAGTATCTTTTGCAAGTTGAGGAAGTTCACGCCGGACTTTATTCACCGTGCCCAGTAATGTTGTTTTGCGCTGCAGCAGTCTGTGCGACAGTGACAGTGAAGTAAAGAAATTGTCCGTTGTGACATTTCTTCCATCATCCAAAAACGGCTCCATCAGTTTCATGACCACGTTCTCTGCCAGCCTCTCTCCCTTCTGACGACTGGGGTCCTTTCCCAAGTAAGGAGATGCACTGCAGACATATTTGGTGTCCAAATCCGTGGCCATCCAGAACTTGATCCCAAATTTGTCTGGCTTGGTTGCAATATACTGGGTGAATGGACAACGAACCTTGGTAGGGAACAGCTGTTCATCTATGGTCATGTGTTCCCCTGGAGTGAAACTCTTAGCACAGTTCTCGTTGAAGCGTGTCCAGATGTCGGTGATCGCTGCAAATTTGTCTGTTTTCACCCGTTCTGCCCGCGTGTCCCTGTCATCAAATCGAAGGTGTTGCATAATTGAAATGAATCTATCTCGGGGCATTGTCTCTTTGATTAGTGGCACCAGAAAACTTTCTGACCAGCAATCCACAATGGCACCAACAGGACACATGATTGCTCTTACAAACAGGATTGAAATGGATGCCATAAGTTCATGAACTGCCAAATTCCAGTCCGGCTCTGTTCTGCGGGCTTGATGTACCGTGCACTCTCTGATGGTCTGCAGCATTCCCACGTCTAACAGGCAAAGGAAGCTTTGGAGCACACTTGTAACTTTACGCTGTCGGAAGATAAACAAATAGAAAATGGTAAATTTACATGAACCTCACTCTAAATGGGTTCATATAAATATCATATCTAATATGACAGTGACAAACCTTGTGGGTCCAGCTTGCGCAGTGAAGCACGAACGATTTGCTTCTGCACTGGGCATTCCAATGTCCTCCTCAACCCACACAGTGCCGTCGTTTGGCCTGACTTGGACCATTCTTTCCTTCCCTGCAAGGCTACTTTCCTTCCTTACCTGCAGCGTACTATACACCATGGTAGTTTCTATGTGCAATATTTCTCATATGCAATATTAGATCTTGTCAATCCTTGTCACTACATTGGATGCCTGGCCATAAACATATATACATAGAGTTGTACATATATTTATATAGCCACACGTTATATAATATGCATAAAGTCTAGTTATACACACAGACACATCTATATCATATATATATATATATATATATATATATGATATAGATGTGTGTATGTGTGTATGTATATATATATATATATATATATACACACACACACACACACACACACACACACACACACACACACGTAGATAGATAGATAGATATGTGTGTGTGTGTGTGTGTGTACGGGTTCGTACTATCCTGGTGGGGACCAAAATCTGACTTTTACTATCCTGGTGGGGACTTTCTGCACCGTGGGGACCAAAATCCAGGTCCCCTCGGGGTTGAAAGCAATTTTCACACTCAAAATGTGGTTTTACTGTCAGGGTTACAATTAGGTTATGGTTAGGTATAAAGTAAGGGTTAGGGTTAGGCATTCATTTTTAATGGTTAGGGTTAGGGTAAGGGGCTAGGGAAAGCATTATGTCAATGGGATGTCCCCACGAGGATAGCAAACCAGACATGTGTGTGTGTGTGTGTGTGTGTGTGTGTGTGTGTGTGTATGTGTGTACGGGTTCGTACTATCCTGGTGGGGACCAAAATCTGACTTTTACTATCCTGGTGGGGACTTTCTGCACCGTGGGGACCAAAATCCAGGTCCCCTCGGGGTTGAAAGCAATTTTCACACTCAAAATGCGGTTTTACTGTCAGGGCTACAATTAGGTTATGGTTAGGTTTAGGGTAAGGGTTAGGGTTAGGCATTCATTTTTAATGGTTAGGGTTAGGGTAAGGGGCTAGGGAAAGCATTGTGTCAATGGGATGTCCCCACGAGGATAGCAAACCAGACATGTGTGTGTGTGTGTGTGTGTGTGTGTGTGTGTGTGTGTGTGTGTGTGTGTGTGTGTGTGTGTGTGTATATATACACACACACACACACACACACACACACACACACACACACACGTAGATAGATAGATAGATAGATAGATAGATATGTGTGTGTGTGTATACATAGACCAATATTTTTGAATATACGTGTCCATATTTATGTTTCCAGATTGTTTGTATAGTGCACTTTCTATACTGTGCTCTGTCCACTTTTTTGCAATGACAATGCAGATTTTCCACTTGTGGGACAAATAAATGCAGATTTGCTGTGTGTGTGTGTGTGTGTGTGTGTGTGTGTGTGTGTGTGTGTGTGTGTGTGTGTGTGTGTGTGTGTGTTTGTGCAACATTGGCATTTGTTTACTTAGATCCAAGGCAGGCCAAACCTCTGTGTTACAACCTACATACAAAAGACAGACATTCACAATATATGGGTACACAAGTCTGTTTTATTTCAAAGTGTTTCAAACTTTGAAACGAGCATTTCTTGCAGCTGGCAACAACGGTCGTGCATTCAGTATAGTTGTGACTTCCGCAAAAAATGTGGTCAAAATCTCATGAGTAAGTTGAAGCATTTCTACCAGGCATTTCTGAAAGTTGTAACACAGAGGTTTGGCCTGCCTTGGATCTGAGCAACTCTGAGTGAGCAAATGCAAATGTGCCAGGCCTCAAGGATAATGGGTGGTTTGCACAACAAAAGCTGTAGGAGAAACAAGCTGACGACCTGTGAAAATCTCAGCAGGGGTGCTTAACACCTCGGGACTTGCACCAGAAAATAAAAAAGCCAGTAATTCTAGGGGGTGTTGGGTTTAGGGAAGTTACGCAAATTTGCGCAGGATAGTAAATCTAGTGTTAATCAACTTTTAACCACAGCTATGAATTCTTTAAGATTGTGGAAATTACTTTGGAGCTGACTCAGTAAAATTAGACAGGTTTACTAAGTGTAATATTACCTAGCTTACTCCAGTATTGAGTTGCACTGCAAACTATGAAGTGTATGAGTAAAGAGTAAAATGAACTAAAAACTGCCTCTGGGGAGAAGATGAGTGGCGGGTTTTGCTGCTGCTGTTCCTTTCAGTGTGAAATCTTGAAACACAACATGAAAATGGAATAAACATGTTTCACCTGCACAGTACGCATGTTTCATTACTTGTTGTAGAATAATGGGGGGAACTATATTCAGATTAAATACAGGCCTGGTAATTTGTTACATAAATGATTAATGTGCACTCATGCATCAATGGGTATTAAACAGTCCTAATATAGCAGTCTAAACACAGTAATAGAATGAAGATAATCATAATTGTAGCTCTTGATAAAACAAAGAGAGTAAGATTAGTGTCAGTGACGCTATGTGAACAAAGACTCATTAAGTCGAGATCAGATGGAGCGGAAACCGTATAGTCTTTGTCCTTGCTCAATAATTGAACCAAGCTGGAGGAGAACAGCAGGGATCCAGTCTAATTTGTTTACAAGATGAACTGACAACGGCTGATTTAAGGAGTGCCACAACATGAAGTTTCCATTTGCTGTAGAGAAATACACTTTGTTTCTTTAAGCACTGCTCTCCTTTTTTTTTTTTTTTTT